>NW_024582484.1:745102-788041 GCF_018398535.1 Haplochromis burtoni
TGTGTGTGTGTGTGTGTGTGTGTGTGTGTGTGTGTGTGTGTGTGTGTGTGTGTGTGTGTGTGTGTGTGTGTGTGAGGAAAACACAACAAAGCCGCTGGAGTTCAGATTTTAACGTTGATCTGGCTCTAAAGCTTGATATTTTGCACCGTGCAGGATGTTTTGCTGTTTGATTTCTATAATCGGTGGTCTGTGGTTGGGTAACCTGTTCTCGTGCGAGCTGGGCCAACAGTCAGTTTAAAGTTTCACGTCGTTTACGAGAGGAGACGCATTATCAGGGTCAGACGGCTCCACAGGCAGACCTGGCATTAATAAAGGAAGCATATCTCAGAGTTTATAATTAAACAACAGTCATCATCGGCCTATCATCCGCCCCCGCTTCTCGGGGTGCCTGTCGACCCCTCGGTTCTCCCTGAGGTTCTCATTAACATGTGGAAACCGCCGCCTGCTTATCTTCAATCTGCAGTCATTCCTGTCTTTCAGTGAGCCTGACAGAGGGTAAAAAAATACTGCTGCCTGATAGATGACGCTGTGCTCTGTTTGCAGTGTTGCAACACAGAACAACCAAATATGGGTCTGTTTTTACAGCACACAGCCTGCAGTTTGGAATAACAGCCCAACATGAACCCATACATGGCTGCAGGATCAGTGCCTCTCCCCTCCTAAAAATGCTTTTAGAGCACGAAATCCCAGCAAAAGCAAAAATGAATCATTTGTTAGCTAATTTGTGATGCGCATCTTCTCCTGTTTCAGAGAAGTTAAACTGAAATGACGGATATGGTTTAAGTTTTATAGTCCACTGTTCTGGCAGATCACATGACTTCCTGGTGCTGGAAAACAACTTCTCAGGATGTTTCTAATCACACATGTTTTTCTGAGGGGCATCTGTTGAGAGGAAATGTTGTAAAGAACATTTTTCCCCTCCCGCTCTCAGCCCCGGCTCGTCCTTCCTCTGTCCAGATGGAGTTTGCTTCGTTGTGGCGAGTCTGCAGGGTTCAAAATGTCTTCTGCACACTGTCGGCTTAATTATTACCACAGTTTGTCAAATTTTCAGAAACCTGGTTTCTTTTCTTTCTTTCTTTTGTTGTTTTTTTAGAATGAAACTGTGATTCGGAGTATTTAGCCTCCTCCGGCCTCCCCCAAGGCTCTGCTGTGGTTTCCCTGTTTTTTCTAGTCCACATACTAATACTCAGAAATACCAGCGAACGTATGAGACGTTTAGAGCGATTCAATGATGAGTATTTCACAAAAACCTTGTTTCCCGTGTCTGCTGTATGGCTTTAGCTCGTAAGCAGGGCTGAAGGCATCAGAATCTATTAAACGTCTACACACTTTATTTCCTTTCCAAATGATGCTTCATGGCCAACATGCTAACTACATATCTGGTAACACTTACTGCTCAGCAGAATAAATGACCCTAAAACTGGGGCTCGTTTCACCTCTTTGAAGTCTCAACATCAGTCAGTGGCAGATGAACATCTGCCCTCTTCTGCTTTACCTTGCCAGGTGTTTCCTCCAGTTGTTATTAACACACACCTGTTTTTTTCCTGTCTGCAGGTGCTCAGTGTTTTGACGTTGGCAACATCGTCATGTGTCGCTGTCAGCCAGGCTTCACCGGCTCTCGCTGCGAGACCAACATCGACGACTGTGCCAGCAATCCCTGCAGGAACGGCGGCACCTGCTTCGACAGAATCAACAACTACAGCTGCACGTGCACCCTCGGCTTCTCCGGCAAGGACTGCACGGTGCGCGCCAGCCTCTGCGACCAGTCCCCGTGCGAAAACGGCGGCACGTGTTTCACCCACTTCACCGGCCCCGTGTGCCAGTGCCCACGAAACTTCATGGGCACGCGCTGCGAACACTCTCTCAAGCCAACTGTGAAACCGGCCGCGAATGGAGACCCTCCAGCGGCCATGATTGCCGCTATTGCTCTGGGAATAGTGACATTTTCCCTGCTGGTGTGCGCCGCCATCTTCGTTCTGCGCCACCTGTACCGGGGCAGGGAGCTGAGAGCCCTTTCCACGTCAGTAAAAAACGACCTGGAGACGGTGAACAACCGCAACGCGGTGATTGGCGGAGGGGCGCCCAAGAACGGGAGCTTACCTGGAGCGACTCTGGGCAGCCTGAAGGAGAAAGAGGCCTTCCTCCTCCCGGGAGCTCATCTTAAAATGTCCAATAAGGATGTAGCGCTGGTGGACAAGGGCAGCGACAACGTGGCCATGTTTAAAAACAAAATGGCAGATTACAACCTGGCAAAGGAGGAGCAGCACCTGGACAAGAACAAGTTTGACCTGTAAGGACCTGATGGTTTGATAGTTATCTCTGTTTCTGTTTGTGCTTCGTTCCTGTGAGTTTAATTCAGACAAGTCGCAGCTCGTTGTGTCTTAACTGATCAGTCCATGGTGGGGGGGGATCTTCACTGAGTCTTGCTGTCAAAATCTTTGTTTGCTGTTGGACCAACCTTCCCTCTCTCCGTCTGTCTGTCCGTCTGTCTGTCTGTCTGTCTCGCTCTTGTTTCCTCTAACAGTAAGAAATGCGAGCCGTCCGTCATCGTCCCTCCTCTCAGTTTTGCAAAGGACAGTCTGTATCACTCAGTGTTCATCATCCCAGACCAGCTGGAGCAGTGTGTGTTTGCTACTGAGGTGAGGAACACAACCACGCGAGCGTTTATCTCTCCGTTGTTGACTTGGGCCGATCACATTACTATTACAAGGATTCATTTTGTTAATGGAAGAGTGGCAGTGAAACGCAGAATGGGAGGCTGAGGAAGGTTCAAAGTTCAAAGTCGTCTTTAACCATCTGACACTGAATTTACACTTTGGTTTTTCTCTGCAAGCTCGACGAAGCAAAATTAAACTTGGTTCAACGTGTCTTTGCTCAGCATGTCCAGAGCATTAAATTCATACTGTTATACAAATGACTTGAACTCGATGAGGATGATGGACAGCTGTTTGTGTGGGTTCAGTGTGTGCACAATAATCTAGATAAAAAAAAGTTAGTAACTGCACTGATTGATGAAAAATAAACATTTCCTCTAAAAGTGGAAATGAGAAGGCAAATTTAGAGCAGCTGACATCTGCAGAAAAAAGCCACCAGGATTGTATTTTTCATATTATTAATAGTATTTACCGGTTTATTGACTTGCTTGCTCGGTGCATGGGAGAGGTTCACTCTCAGGGCTTTTGTGCCACAGAGAAACATTATTACTGTTAATCGTCTGTTTTATGCAAACTTTTTGAAATAATTAATTCTAAATGTAGCCAGACTCAAAGTCTCACGTCAGGACTTCCTCTTTATGTAGGCCAGGGGTCCACCTCCAGCCCTCGAGGGCCGCTGTCCAGCATGTGTTCAGGTTCTGAGTCTTGCTAATGACCTACTAATGTTATTCAGGTGTGTTGCAGCGGGACACATGGAAAGGTTTCAGGACAGCGGCCCTCGAGGACTGGAGTTGGACCCCTGATGCAGGCTCTGCTATTTTAGCATCACAACATTGATTGGTCGGTTGCAGTAATATGATATGCACCAGATGCCCCTTTCTTTCACTCTAATGCTCAGCACTGATGTTTGCATGTCTTCTGGCTACAATGTTACAGCTTATCTGTAAGTCCATAAGAAAGAACAAAGCTGTGACCTCTGAGTGAGAGATTTTTTGCAAAAAACTGGAAAAATGCCCCCGTAGGGGTGAGAAAATGAATACATCCTAGTACTGCAGTATCCTGTGTGACGATGCAAGGACACAAAATATTAATGTCTTATAAATTCAATTAAACTGCTGGCAAATTGTGCTATGTTATTGCAATACTGCGCCTATCACAAAATGTAAAGAATGCTAATATCCCGTCGTCAGTGTTATTGTTTAAATATCGCGCTGACCTAATCACAACTGTGAATGTGAGAGTCAGCGACACTGATTTCACTGCAGCTCCATAAATTGCAGAGAAATGAAGCACAGCGGTGTTTCAGGCGGGCTGCTCGCTGAAAGTGCAAACTTTTTTCTAACAGGTCCGGACTGGTCCCAGTGCCTCCAGGTGGAAGAGGTTAAAAACACTTATTAATATTTCTTCGAACGTTGTGCTTCATGAATGATGTTCATGGCGCAGTGCAGTGATGCCGTACGCTGATGACTAACCGCTGCTTCTCTGTCTCGTTCTCAGGTATAACCTGAGATTTTTCAGACCACCAGCAAAGGATCTTTTCTGCTGAGGGCCTGAAAGTGTTTTGTCCAGAACAGTATACCCAGAGGATCTATTCTACACACAGTTTTTTAATTTAATATTTATTACTGCTGCTCAATGGAGAGACTTCTGTTGTTTTAGTCTGCTTGGATACTGTCAATGTTCGGATGGCAATGAGAAGACGAGGGAGGAAAGACTGAACGTCCGGCATCATTTGCACTATTCATTCTTTAAATCTTGCCCTGACCTTCTGTCTCTGCACTCTTTCTTAATCTTCTTTGGATCCACGATCGAAGCGAGAATTGTCCGCCTCTCACACAGACGAGTGCCTTAGCTATGCTCCCTAATTTCGCAATCATCAGAGGACCTGCTCGCAGAAATGGGAGGCAAACCTCTTTCTTTTAGGTCAAACAGCCGTACCTTTCCACAGATCACGTATCTGTGACCTGGGCTGGATAGTTTGTGACAACGCTTCTGTCGTCCACCTTCAATCGCCGTTCAATTTTTCCTCGTCACATTGTGGCCTGTTCAGTAAGAACAATATCCGCCTTACAATCACCAAACCTGCAGAATCCAAAGTGCCTCTGTCCCTAAAAACATCAAAAAGACTTGAAGCCAGCAATCAGAGTGAGAACGTCACTGTCTGATGTTCTCCCAGAAGACTGGACGAGTTTTATTATGGTTTTTAATGGTAAGTTCAAATCCTGCGCTGAGCCTGTCAGTCCACCCGTCTCTGAGCCCCAGTTGTATCTCCAGCCTTCAGCCCTGGATATTAATCGCTGTGTAAATGATGTTTCAGGTGAACTGGGGGGGGCTTTGTTCCCCTAATAACAATCAGCTGTTTCCTGCCTTGTGAATTGAAAGATAATCAAAGTCGAACCGTTGGGCTGGATTCATCGTACGGGTCCATTTGTTCCCAGCTGAATTTTATATTTCTATTAATCAAAAAGCTAAACTTCAGAGCTGCCTTCATGAAACCGCTGCAGACCCAGTTCAGTCGGTCTGCCAATAAAAACGCCGCTGACGGTTTTTTTGCTTTTTATATAAGAAAAAAAAGAAAACGTTTTATATCAGTGAAGGACTCCAAAGAGTTTTTATTCCTTTGTTTTTTTTAATAATCCATTTGATACCAAAAATACGTGTTGTTCTTGTGTAGACGTGTCTTTGTATTATCTTCATTAATTTAAGAGAACAATGCAATGTGTACATACCTCCCAGAAGAACGTTTTCCTATTTAATTTTGCTCGTTGTAAATAATTTTGTATTTATGAAAGAGAATTGTACATATGTCTACGTTAATGTGCCCAATGTCTCCATCAGAATCAACAAATATATATTTTTCTTAAATAAATTAGAAAAATAATATTAACATTATCTGTACTGTGTTTTTCTTTCTGTCTGTGTAACCGAGACTTTGTACATTTCCATGTCTACAAACTAAATTTAAGCTCTCAGTTGAGCCTCCAGCTTATTTTATGTCGAGGACCAAAACTGCCGACGTGTTAAATGACAAAAAAAGGAGGTAAATACACGACAAACCACAATAAAAGCAGTCGTAGTCGAGTATTTCATTGATTTACAGATTATACCCATCATTTTTTTATGTCCAGTGCTCACAACATTAATAAGAATTCATTTATAATAACTCACTATTTAATTTCCTTTGTATTATTTATTTATTTCATTTATTAATAATAATCTTTACTTGTAATTTCCTTCGTTTCCACCGAGTTTTGAAAAGACGCCATCCTTCTGTTTTATTCTGCGCTGATAATAAATCCACGATGTCCACCGATCGCCTTCTCTGTCGTTCCCGATGACAGCTTAAAAAAATGGTCCCGTGGTCCTGGAGCCAGTGAAGCCCAGCATTAATGAAACGTATCTGTATTCATACAATCATCGATCATTTTATGAGACCTCTTTAACCTTCCCTACCAAACCACAGTCAGTGCGACGGCTCAATAAAGTCTTATTAGTCCTGTAAATGGAATCAGATGCAGGAAAATTACGATTTAAAAGCCTCCAGAGTCATAAAACACACACTGATAGCTGCACAATCAGCTGTGTGTGTGTGTGTGTGTGTGTGTGTGTGTGTGTGTGTGTGTGTGTGTGTGTGCAGAATATTCACAGTAGTCCACAGAGAGCTGTGCAGTTGTCAGACCAAAACATGGACACTAAGTATCATCATCCCGTTTACCTCAGTGTTTACAGCGTCCCAATAAATTTCACTTTACTGCTCCAACAGGCCGGACTTCATGAAGCCATGATGACTGCCTCACCTACCGGCTACCTTCTCTCTCAGCGATCAGGCTAACGAGTGCCTAAGCTGAGGAAGAGGAGAGCTATGTGTTCGTGGACATGTAACATTTCTAGTTAGCTGGAACGCTTTCGTTTCCCCCTTCATAACAACTGTTTATAACTCACCTGTTTCGATTAGTCATTAATGTTTGCATTATCAGGGGCGTGGCTTCTTTGACTGACAGGTGGATGGGGACACAGGTGGCTGTAGCTGCTAGCTGTCTGCTAGGCGTCCCCTGAGCTAACTGGAGTCCCTGAACTGGACCTCTGGCTGCGTTTGTGCTGTTGGAGTGTGTTTAACGACATGTCCTGGTGGTTTTACAAAGATTTTGCATTAACTGTTAGGAATTTCAGTCATTTTCACACACAGCCTGGCCTTCCATTTGTTGAGTGTAACCGGCGGTTTGCACCTTTTGACCATAGACAGCGATGCGTCTGTCTCATTGAGCATATTCACCACTTGGTTAGTTGTGTTTTCCTGAACCATAGAAATAATCCTGTCATCATTCACTTCATGTGTCGTCTGTGGTCTTTTGGATCCATAAGAATGAACTCAGCTGTAGATTGTTTTTCCTCTCTAGCTGATAGGCTTAATCAATCAGCTGTTTAATTTGTCCATGAATATTGAGAGAACGGGACACGGCTGGTCATACCACGATCGTCTGATTTAAAATCCACTGCACTGGTGTATGGAAGCAAATCCACAAAACAAAGGTCCATAAGTTCATGGGCACAGACTGAAATCGTGTTGCAAACATCTCATCCACACTTTGGAGCCACGTTTGGTGCTCTAATGAATATTAGGCTGAGGCAGAAGCTATACAGGTTCTCAGTGTTGCACAGAGTCACCCACATCTTTGCTGTCTTATCTTTACACCTCGGTTGTAAAGCTGAATAGAAGAAGAACTTCTCCAACGGATGTGACAAACTTCCTTCTTTGTCCGTCTCCTGCCGGTTCACCTCCCTCCTCCCCTCAGTCCTTTGTCTGCTTTTCTTTTGTTTCCCTTTCTCTTTGCTTTCACGTTCTCACTTTAAACTTTGATCTGATGTTGTTGTTTTGACTCCTGGCTAATGAGTAGCTTCTGCCACGTGTCACTTCCGACTCTGGCTCACCTGCTGTCCACCTGGCTGGCTGTGTCTCTGAAAACACACACACACACACACCTGTCTTCAGAATGAACTGTGAACTCTGCTGAATCAGTGAGCTCAAAGGTCACGACGTCTGAGCGTTGAGCCTGTTAATAGTTGAATTCTATTGAACCTCTAACATGGTCACTGCTTGGAGGGGGCCTGTGGTGGTGGTCTGCAGTGCTGCTGCAGGGGAGGCGAACGCACCTGAGCTGCATCTGCAGTCACACCTCGGCTAGCTCCTGGACTGTACAGCAACCGTGAGTGTAAATAAAGATTACGCTGCAAAGCATGAGCGTGTCATCGGGTCTGGTGTGGTCACAGGGCCAATCAAGGTTAAGGGCAAAGATAAGGTAGCAGAGCAGTCTAAGGCTGCGTCCACACTAACGCGTTTTCATTTGGCAGCACATGGTTTTCTCTCCGTTCTGGCCTCCCGTCCACACTGAGACATACATTTCAAAACAGCGCTTTCGTGTCACAGTGTGGACGGGGAAAACAGTCATGTGATGCAGTCATGTGACCAATTAAACAATGACAGCGGAGGGCATTACACAGCAGTTGTTTTGATTGACAGCCCTATTAAAGATTATTGTCTGTTCATGCTCCAGAGAGCTTTTCTTCAAATTCTTTAATTCTCACTCACTTTTGCAACTTTGTGCTTTTGTGTTACTCGCAGCAACAACTCCTCATTGTTAGTCCATTTAAAAAACTCGCTGCTTTTCCTCAACATTTTACTGCGACCTTTCAAAGAGCTGGAAAATAAAGGAGCGTCAGACTAAATGAGGCAGGTTGAATCTTCTTGCATTTCAGGCATGCGCAGAACTGGAACGTAAGCATTTTCGGCCATTTCATAATAAAACTAGTGTTGACTTGGAGCGTTTTCAAACAAAAACACAGTTTTTTTAGACGAAAACGCCGTTTTCAAATCTATCCGGGCTAGTGTGGACGTAGCCTAAGCTGGCCCAGTCCTCAGCCACCTTCTCCTGAGGTGTTCCCGGGCCATTAAGGGATTGAAAATCCTCCCTCTGCTTTGTTCTCTTGTCCCAGTTGGATGGACTTACAGTTGCCTGTAGTGGGGTAAGACCCAGTGCAGGGGCACCAAATGTGAATGACATGAAGCAGGAGTGAGCGATAAGGGAGCAAAAGGCAAAAACACAAAGAGAAGCTGCTTGCCTGTAAAACGTCCGCACTGCTGAGTTTCTGGGTCAGGACTAAACCTGCAGGACTCATTTTTGGTATGTGGGCTCGTTAGAACACAGTGCTTCTCTTTGAGCTCTGTGTTTGGTCTCTACCAGCTCTTAAGCAAAATATCTCACCCCAACCAATCACAGCAGATGGCCCCGCCCCTCCCTGAGCCTGGTTCTGCTGGAGGTTTCTTCCTGTTAAAAGGGAGTTTTTCCTTCCCGCTGTCGCCAAAGTGCTGCTCATAGGGGGTCATGTGATTGTTGGGTTTTTCTCTGTATCTATGAAGCGCCTTGAGGCGACTTTTCTTGTGATTTGGCGCTATATAAATAAAATTGAATTGAATTGAATTGAATATCTAAGTGATGCTTTGAGGCAGTGAAAGCGTACGGTAAGTCAAAAGTGCCAAGACCGAATCCAAAAATTAACCACTGAAGGAAATAAACTCATAATCATATTTGTAGCTGTATTTACTCCTGATGCCAGTATACAGTATACAGTTTAAACAGCTTTCAGTTTCTTTCTTAGTGCATCGGACCTCACACTGATACTAATCAAGCACAGCATTCGTCTCACCTTGGCGTCCAGTCCGTAAACCTCATGTAAGACATGCTGGGTCTGCTTTGTCCTACAGTCACATCTGCAAGCCTCTTTGCAACCCAAATCATCTCCAGCTCCATCTTTTTCTTGTTACTGACTTAACGTTATATCTGCTGTTATTGATGCTGCTGTCTGTTGTTGCTCTACAGAACCGAGTCCCAGCCCCAAATATAAGTAAGTGCAGATGAAAATGACACGCTTCATTAGCTGTGTGGGCTCTGTCTGAAACCTGATTTTATTCTCCAGCAAAGATTCAGTAAACGTGTTCTCTCATCTCTCATCTCGTCTGGTGAACTAAGTCTTCATCCTCTGGTCGGATTAACACCAGAGTGCTTCACAAGCCAGCGATGCTCAGCACTGTGGATGTGTCTGAAGTACAGCCTGTCAGCACACCTGACTGGAAAATAACACCACTTCTTTACTTCGTTGTAGTTACATCACGTCTGTAGGCTCAGCACTGAAAGCTGACTTTTTAGTGTCATATGTTCCAGTTTAGTTTTTCATGTTCAGTTTATGTGTGGGGGTTGTTTTCTTCTTTTTTCTGGACATACAGAGCTTCCCTCCAGATTAGATGATATCCCGCACACAACAACCCCACCTGTCCCTCTGTTAAGCCTGTTTTTCTTCAGGTTCTTATAGTAATAAGCCGCACATCAGCCGAATCATTGTGCAGATATTTGTATTAAAAATGCTCCAAAAGGCTCCAACAGCACAAACACAGTTTCGAGGTCCAGTTCAGGGACTCCAGTAAGCTGAGGTGAAGCCTCCTTAATACAGTTTAAAAAACATAATTTACAAACTAATTCAAGATAAGATGCTTTGATTTTTCCAAGAACTTATGTGAACATTAATTGTGAAAAAAATGAGATTTGCAAATCATTGATTTGTTTTTATTTCACGCAGCTTCTCAGCTTTCTGGGTTCTACTTTTTTGGTTCCCAATGAAGGTCCATGACAGAAAGTAAACTCTGATCTCCTGAATAAAGGAAACGCTCATTCAGTTCAGTACAATTTTATTGTACCAAATCACAACAACAGTCACCACAAGGTGCTTTATATTGTCAGGTATAACCCTGTAATAACACAGCTGTGCTGATCCATATCCCAACTTTGTATATAAGACTGGTTGTCCTGTACTGACTTCTAAAGTTGAAACTGGGTGAAACTTACAGATACAATCTAAGCACTGCGGGGATTTTAGGCCCAAACAGGGAGGTGCATTTTAATAAAATTTTTTAGGAAGTACCGAGAAGTCAAAACTGGCAAAAATGTTTAATATTTGACTCGTCGTGATGCCGAAAGTAGAAACAGGTTATGAGGGGATTTTTACAAATTTTTACAGCAGGCTCTAAACATGTTTATATCTGCTGTAAAGATTTCAAATGGGAGTGGACTGACTCACTGCTGGAGCCTCTGGTGGACATTAGAGGAACTGCAGCTTTTGATGCTTCTGCGTTGGCCTCCCGAGGTTCCTGCTGGGGTTTAATAAGTCACATTAGGGGAAACATTTTGCGATTGGCAGTTTCTTGTGATCTGTAATAATCCAGCAGGTAATTGTAACAAATAGGCTAAAGCACAAATCTGTTGCCATTAAGGCCTTAAAACGTCTGCACTTTGGATCTTCCGGTTGCGTGGACGCAGAGCTCACTGGTTACCATCTTATCTTTGGTTGCTTTTTAGTTGCCTGATGACAACAATAATTGATGTTTAAGAGTAATCCTGTCCTGAACTGTTTTTGAATGTTTTCTACTTTTGTGGTTTGCTTGTGCTGCTGCTGTCTGGACGAATTCTGACCTGCCTTCCATCCTGCGTTGGGATGGAAGCTACTTCCTGCCTCCGCTCCTGTCTTCCACTCATTTTAATACACTGCTACTACTCGTACCATCCTGTGTACTGTTTACCGATCACCTAAACCCAATGAGGATTCTTTAACGACTTTGCTGTTCTTCTTCTACACTGACAATAACCCTTTTTTTCAGAGACTTCACATCCTGTCTGGATAGTTTTGGACGGCAACAACATTTAAAATGTTGAGCTCCTTGTAAAGGTCACACACTGGATCTGTTGTTCTGGTGTCTCACTGACTGCAAAGCCCGTTTGTTTCCCCTCTCTGATCACATGTTTATCTTTCCTGTTACAATACCAGCCTTCAAAACCTCCTTAGTACATTTGCTCCTCTCAAACACAGATTGTGTCCTTTTCTTGCTCAGCACCTTGGTTTGGACCAACCTCGCGGTTTACCAAACACAAAGAAATGTATATTAATCACATCCTGTCTCACAGGAAGTGTACTGTCTCGGCCCTGCATGCTATTTTGGTTTAATCTGTTGTAGTGCATGTAACCCCAAGTTCCTTTTTTCACACTATCCTCCAGAAAAGACTTGCATTCATTGGCATTAGTCTTATATCTTTCTAATCGCACTCATTTGCTGCTTCTCTTGGTGTGCCCCAGGGTGCAGTATCGGGGCCTCTTTCATTCATTATTTACATGCTATTATTACTATTATTATTATTGTCTGCATAAACAAAAATTTAGATTAACTACTTACATTCTAAGGCCAGCCGAACCTCGTAGATGTGAAACAGAAATTCCTCCACAAGTAGTGACGTAGTTGCTGCTGGATGGCGATTTAACTGCTAAATGACACTTGTGTTTGTGCATACAGGAATGTAACCAGCATGCAAACAGCCCCCTACCACAAAGAGACTCTGCAAAATGTGTTTATAAAAACGGTGATTATTTGCCAACCTCTTGGAGAGTAATTCCAGTCAGTCCGAGTTGGAATGCGATTGTTTGGAGACCTGCTGCCTACCACTAGTCGACCTTTGCCATTGCCTTGCAAACCAGGTCACGTAGAGGTTGAACTTGTTGCATGCTTAATTCTTGATGACCACCAGGGCGCTAGAATGACGTGCAGTCAGTCTTTAACAACAACAGAAAATCTGCAATTACAAATCAACCACCAGAGTTTGGCTGGCGTCCTAGTTTTACTGTAGTGGGACTAATCTGTTAATATTTTTAAGGTCCAAACATTAAATTTAGAACCCAGAGAAACTGCAGATTCAAATTATGACCTAATCTGTAGATTAATCTCAACCAGAGACAGCTGAACGTCGTCATCAGACACATTTTCATTGTACAATACTGTAAAATCTCATTTCTAGCATCTGTAAAGTAAAACTGCTGTGTGAGAGACGGCGAGCAGAGAGGTTCAGCAGAGAGACAGATGAAAGGGAGAAAGTGAAGAACACACACAGATGAAACACACACCTGTCATCACTCCATCACCGTCTCTGACCTCTGACCTCCCCTCTTCTCTTTCCCAGCTTGTTTTGGATACACACACCCTACCCTCAATCCTGACATGAAGGTGTGTGTGTGTGTGTGTGTGTGTGTGTGTGTGTGTGTGTGTGGTAAGAAAGAGAGAAAAGTTATGAAGAGGAAACAAGAACAGGAAGGATAAAGACAAAGACATGAATCAACTGTCTTCACCTTTCTTCTCTCTCATAATGAATATTTCAGACACACACACACACACACAAACAACCACACACACACACACACACACACACAACCACACCCCACACCACACAGACACACCGACACACACACACACACACACACACACACACACACACACTGTCCCAACCTGACGTGTCTCCGTCACAAAGAGCAGCAGCTCCTAACATCTTCATTCATACATGCACAACAGTGATGCGTTTAACTTTCAAAGCATTGCTTAAGTCTTCATTTTCACATTTTAACGTTCACTTCATTGTGTGCAGGTTCTTCCTTCCTCCTTCACATCAGCCACGTCCTGCACTGACCTTAAATTTGACTATAAGTCAGGATGTCATTGCATAATTACTGCATAAACCCATGTGCAAATACATGCTCAATGTCCCGGGATGCTGCAGGATGTTTAAAGATTTGTTTCCAAGAAAAGGGAAGTGGATATTATTCCCAGGAATGCCCAGGTACCTAAGTTC
Source organism: Haplochromis burtoni (assembly GCF_018398535.1). NCBI lineage: Eukaryota > Metazoa > Chordata > Actinopteri > Cichliformes > Cichlidae > Haplochromis > Haplochromis burtoni. Next base: position 758,472 of record NW_024582484.1, read on the forward strand.
CCAAGTATGAGGAACTCAGCTGGTGGCATAACACCAACATAATAACATTTGCTGCAGAAAGTTCAAAAGTGATATCAGGAAGTCTTCATTCATTTACCTGAAAGAAATGTGCAGAATCCACAAATAAGCAACTTTCTTCAATTAAAACGTGGTTCAAAGATCCACCTTTGACTGCAGGGAGACTGGAAACACTCAGCTTATCTTCTAAACTGGAAAACCGCCTCTGCTGTTTAATTCTGAGGAACTGGCACCAACACTAATGATTGAAGTCTTTAAAGCATGATCTGCTGCCCAATGATCAGATATGATCGGAGTGTGAGGAAAGAGTGTGTTTTATTCAGGCTCAGTGGGCGTCATAACTGCAGCGTTGTTATCAGCTTTTATGTTCTCATCGACTCTTCGTGCTGCTGCGGTTTTGTCTGCACTTTCTGCACCACATCCATTTACCCTGATAATGCTCGTGAATGCACGCGCACACACACACGCACTGTAACATGCATGAAGTCAGGCTGGTCGCACACACGTCCACATGATGTGGTTTTGTAAAAACTTTGGTCGTCTCATTTTGAAAGTTTAGTCGAGGATTTCTACAACTGATGTTTTTACAGGCGCATGAACTAAATTAGCTGTCAGCCTCGTGTTACTGTAACCTGCTTACCATATGTAAAACAGTCTAAAAGTGTTAGTGGGTAACACGGTTAATGTTGTGTGTGCTGGAAATTCTCATGTGCCAAAGTAAAACTTCAGGCCTGTTACTAGTAAATGTGTATTTACTTTTTGTAGCACACTGCTAAAGATCGACCACTAAGATGAAGTCCATGATTACTGCCAGTGTTGGCTTCAGAGGTTTGCTCTCTGGCTGGGATTTGAACGAGCACATCCGAGGCCACTTTGCTCAGCTGAGAGGGCGTCTGAAACATGCCTGGGATCAGCCTTAGAGGTCGAGGGAGAAGCTCAGTCATGCTGAGACCTGATGGAGGTGGTTAAGACAGGTATGGTCATAGAAGTGACCGTGAAACCGCTTCAGGCTAGGCAGCTTTCCAACCACAAACAAGAAGAGTTTCAGTTAACTTTCAGGTTGATGTGCTTAAAGTTCTTCTGTTATAAAAAGGTAAGAATATAAGACATCTGCACACAAACTGTGGGTAGAAACCACGGGACTGAGATTGTGGTTACAAGCAGCAGAAACGAGCTTTGCAGAGCGACAGGGGGAAGAGATCAGTCATGCAGCACGAGCTCAGAACAGAGAGTTACTGTCCTCCATCGATAGGAGCTGCTAGGAGCTGGGCGGTGAACACCTTGGTGTTCCTCTGAAAGAGCAGGAGGCGGTGGAGGAGGTGGAGGAAGTGGATGGTTTTAATATTCAGGGTGAAAAGCATAAATGGTGGTGCATACAGAGGAGGAGGACAGAGGACATTCAGGGGGCCTTTTGCACTCTGACTGCTTTTATCTGAAGTTATGAAACATGAAAACAGAAGGAACTAAGAGAGCTCCAAATCCTGTTTAACACCACAGCATTACAACTCTCCCAGCAGGAGTGCATCGTGATGGAGGCCCACCCCCAAATCAGCTGCTGTGACCCAGGAAGGTCAGAGGTCGTCCAGGGAGGAAGTGAGAGAGCTAACAGACAGACAGAGAGCTGTAATGTGTGTGTTTGTGTGTCAGAGGTCAGGAAAGTGATGAGAAAAACAACGTAAAGTTTTCTTCTTCGCAGGTACCCGACGAGTTCCTATTCTCAGCTCCATATTTTTAGACTTGAAGTGTAGCTCTGAGAGTAGCTTTGCATGACTCGCGCTTCGAAATAATCCTCGTGTAACTCGTCCTGGACCTCCTCGCAGCCACGTTCAGGATATCCACTCATCCAGAGCACGTTCACCAGAAATTTAAAAAAAACTTTATTTAACTACAGCTAAAGTGATTTATCACTGTTTTGTTTATGAGACAAAAAATAGACAAACATTCTTCAAAATAAGAATAAGCAGGTCTAAAATACTTGTGTTCATATTAGCACAATTTTACAATTTAAGAAAGTCATAATTTATTTCACTATTAGTAATATTATTCTTTATTTAAATCCCTGAATCTGTGGTGCATCATGTTCCTGTGAGACGAGGAGCCCAACAGCCAGGCTGGGTGTAGGCTTTTATTGTGATGGGTAAAGTTTCATTAACAAAACCAACCTGTAGTTGGTGTAGGAGTGTGCAGCACTCCTTCCTCGCATGCATCTGGAAGTCTAACGCGCTATTTGTTTAACTGAAACAGAGAATCTAAAAGTTATCTTAAAGTTATCATTAATACAAACCGCTTTTAGTGTGAAACGCTACATACCTACAGGAATATGAGCATTTGAATGCACCTCCAAGTCTTTGGTTCTCTTATTGTGATTCGTGCTGTCACAGAAACGCCATGTAAACGTTTGCCACCACATTAGCGCTTTAGCAGGGTGGTGCTGCAATATGCAACAGTTTATCAGCTGGAGGACGTGGCTCCCCTCGCAGTGTTTGTTTGTTGCCTGTCTTATTCATGTTTGAATCTTTACTCTCTAGGCTTCCACAGAATGAGCTGAGTGTTTTGAAAAAGCACTCTGAGGTAAGTGATGAGCTGGGAGCGACAGATCCACCTCACAACACCATGACTGAGGGTAACGCCAACAAAGGAAACCTCCTGCATAAATGAGCCACGCCAGCAGCTTTGAGAAAATGACTGTGTGCAGTTTCATGCCGTTGCCACATGAAGCACACACTCTCGCGCCTCCTCCACATGGCCCTGGTTCATCTCAGCTGGACTTTGATGCTTAAAGTGGCGTAAATCTCTTCTGTCACACAGTCAGGGCCACCCAGCCCTCCGCAGGTCACTGCATGGGAAGCAGAGGCCACGGCACAGTAAAAACAGTTTATGCTTCGAGTCACGACGTGTTTGCATTCCTGCTCTCCTCCTTTTTTTACTCTTAGACCACAGGTGGGCAATTGATTTTCCCAAGTGGCCATGTGAGAAACTGGGACTGCTGCAGAGGGCTGCACCAATAAGCTGAACTCAGCTCTGCTCAGTTTTAATTGATCTCTTTATAAACTGCTGCTGGTGAGAGTAGATTTTGCTTTTGGGCAATGAAAATGTTTTTTTCTTGTTCGGTGAGGGAAATTTGGTGTGTTTTAAACGTGAAAAGGTGCAATAAAGTCAGATTCAATGCGAGGGACTCATCACTGAGAGAGGATCTGTATCTGAACTTTATAACAGTATGTTTCACAGATCAACATCTTTATTGCTGCTGTCCCAGTAAGGTTCTTGGTCTCCAGCAGGGTTAAAGGAAACTGCAAGTTTCTCATGAAAGTTTTCACCAGGCTGTACGATTCATGTGCAAATAAGCCCTGTCCTGTAGGTAGTTCATTATTTAGTGCAGATGCATCAACAGCCAGCACAGGATCTGCTTTCCATTCTGCATGTGAGAGCTCTGAAATGTCCTTCTCACAAAACTCCTGAATTTCTGCTCTCAGCTGCGAAGCTGAACCACCTGACCGCTGTGTGGTAGCCTATGTCACCGTTTCAGTTGCATGCTTTTGTGCAATAAACTGGGATTTAGTGCTCTCGTCCCGGTGAAACTGCAAAAATACCAATTTCAGTTCTTTGTTTTCACAAGTCTGATGTTTTTGTCAGATTTGGACAGCCGTCGGTTGGAACACCTGCCGTGGTCCCTTTTATTGAGCACATCGGTGCCAGCTCCTCTGTAATCTCAAACTCCTTTATTATTGCACATAAAACATGAGTAAAACTGGGTTATTTGTGTACATGGCAGCTCTCATCCAGAGCCATGGAGTAAACGTCTGCTTTGTTTTACAAGTGAAGCTCCAGATTTCTCTCGATGTCCTTGATTAGTCCTTTGATGGTTCGCCTGGAGAGGAGCATATTCTCCAATGTGTCGTTTGTTCACAGCATATTAGCGTGGCAGAGTCTAACAAACACTCTTTGATAAACTGCATCAGAGCGCTGCTCACTGTTCTTTATGATTACTGTGGGAAATCACAAAGCTGCTTTTTACTGCTCCATCTGTAAATGAAAACAAAGTCCTCGTTGCTTTTGCAACTTTGCTCACAAACGTTCAGTCAAGTTCTTGTATTTTTCTGCATGTTTAGTCGGCTCTCCATAAACTTTGTCTTTTGAAAACCTCTAAAATCTGCATCAGTCTTTCCTTTCTGAGTGTGAGCTGACATCTTTCAAACCCACATCTCTCATAAACAGCTGCTCCAACCACCGAATCCACTTGCACACGTGTACAAACATGAAGAACAAGCGAAACAAAACAGCTTCATCAAAGAGTGACTGAAACGGCACGATATAGTTATATCTAACATTAATCCTTATTTCCCATCGACCTCTTGCAGGCTGTTGCTGCACTGCACAGCAAACCTGGCTGTACGGTGGCCATGTCTGACATGGCACAGCTGCTTCATTTATTGTTGCTCTGGAAAATGTTCAAACAACAACGTGTTGTTTCTGTTTGATCACGAAACTTTGAACTAATGAAAAATAAAAACCTACTTCTGAGACGTGTGCAGCATCGGGGGAAGAAGAAGTCACATGATTCTCCGGTAAAGTTGGCAAAATTTGTTCTGTTTGTTATGAACTAAATAATTAAAACCATCGCCTTTAAGTCTGCAACATTTTACTCCTCCACCTCTCTCCTCCACGCTTTTCCCACCCTCCCCCCCTTCCCTACATCCGTCTAGCACCCGACCTTTGAACCTGCCCATCGTGGGAACATTGTCAGAAGGATGAGTTGGCGTGACGACCGGGAGAACATTACCACGGCGATGATGAGTCTAACAGACCACCGCAGCACCTGTCGGCACGCACACGTCTGAATGTGGATGCTGCTTCCTGAACCTTTCATAATAAAATACTAACAGAGACCATTTATCAGACGTGGGTACACAAAACGGCTCGTGACTCTCCTCAGTCTTTCAGAAAGCTGGAGGAAACAGCCAGAGAGCAACTCAAATAAACAACACGTCACAGCTGGAACACATGGATACATCTGCATACTTAAAGCTCTGCGTGACGGCCACTAAACCTTTGTCAGGTTAGTTTGCAACGTTTAAGCAGAAATCAAGGAAACACAGTCACAGCAGTATAATTCATTGGCATGAAAATCAGTTTACAAATGTACGAGGTAACATCAGAGACTTGAAGGAGAAATGAAACATTATTATCTGAAACTTTTATTTTAAAAATGTGTCTGAAGACGAGATCAGCAGAACTGCGTGAAGAAAGAAAAGTGCTCCTGTGAAGGAAACTCTCCCACCGTCAGACTGAAACTCGACTCCATCACTCGGTCAGGAGATGACGAGAAAAATTTACAACCTGTCATCAATCACAAACTGTGGGAACTGTGGAAAAACAGACAGACTGCAGCCTTAAAGACTCGCTGTGTGCACGCCATGCAGCCTGAGAGCATCTGATGAAGTCACTGTTACACCTGATATATAATCAGCTCCTCACAGAAAGTCTGCACAGAGTTAAATCACAGTTTTTCTATAATATTAATAATTTATTTGCGTTCGTATCTAGTCAAGCGTGGGCGGCACAGAAAACGTAAAGCTTACTCTAAACGTATTATTTCTATTTCCATGGTTGTAAGTGTGTGGCTGGTGTGGCAGAGATGACTTCACATTTGAGCCGATGATGCTCAGATTCAACTTTATACTGTCAGTGTAGTAAATGCAACTCGGCCGAGATACCTGCGAAACATCTGCGAAACATCTGCTTGAACTGAGTTGTGTGCAGAGCAGCAGGTCAGCTGATCACAGCCTGCACAAGTAAATCTCCTGCAGCTCTCAGCAGAAATGACATTCATGAAAATCAGAGATTCGATTAATGAACATTTGTATTGTCATGTACTAATATTATATCTACCTGTAGCGTCGGTGCTTTTTCACTTTTAACTGAGTAAAGAAGTTGAATCAGCACTTTAGCCTTTACTTGAGTGTTTCTAACACAAGTATTTGTACTTTTACTTAAGTAAAAAAAAATGTGTGTTTTTTACCGAAATAGTTTCATCGTAGAAATATTTGGAAATAATATTTTTCCTGAGCGCTTGATGAGACAGCAGAAGGTTAGAGTGGAGTTGTTTTACAGAAATATGCTCTGTTGTGATTTATCAGACTACTTTCTTAAATATTATTAATTATAGGGACATTATTTATATGTGTTTTCCTTCTCTGTGCTCTGTGTACTCTTACATCCAGATATGTTGTCCTGTACTCATCACTAAACGACTGCACTGGTTTGTTTTCATGTACAAACCATCCTGATTGAACTTCCTTATCTGTGTAAACTCTTAATAGCCTCAAACAGCTGCTATGATTTGTGGTTCTCTGGTTGGTTCCTCTTTAGAGGAACCAGCACAGGATGGGCGTTCTGTTATTTTGCACCTCGTCACATAAAAACCCTTCAGAGCACATTAAAGCTGAATGCTTGTGTCTCTCATTAAGACTTTTCAGAAGCTTGACCTGGTTTTTGTGTTATTTTAACTCATTCTGTGTTTTTTTGTGTTAGGATGTCAGCTGGGATTTGAACCATGAACCTTCTCGTCCCTAAAAAATAGATTTTAATCTCAACAGACTTCCTGGTTAAATAAATTTAAGAAATCAATCATTTTCTCTTTGTTCCATAAGTGAAAAAACACCTGAGTCTATTTTCTGACTCGGAGGCTCAAGGACTGATGAAGGAATCCGATCTGCTTTGGTCTGGAGAGCGACAGTGTGTGAATGACTGGGAGCCGGCCTGCGGTGCGAAACAGCTGTTGTTCCCACCGCATTCCTCTCCAACCACAAACAAACAAGCACATCTATAAATCAGCAAACAAACCTCTGGGACTAAACCACGGAGGAGCAATCCTGATAATAATGATGATTCTCGATAGCTTCACTCCTCATGACTGAGGTTAGAGCGAGATTTTATTATTAACTTACTGCAGACAAGCAGACCGAGTGCCGCTCACTAGATATTAGAGGAAGCTTCTGTCTAAATTGAGCTTAAGTGTTCTGTCTTGTTTTTCAAATGTAGCCATGAACCGCACATTTCCAGGAATATCGGCTCAGCAGAACAGCTGCCAGAGGAAGCTGCTCCTCCTGCATCGCTCGAATTTCACCGATAACCTCTACAGCCTCCAACCTGCACTCCACCGGAAGTCGTCACATTTGAACGAGCCGGCAGAAGACAAATTATGAGATGTGGCAAAGGTGTCCGGGAGAGAATCCAAGGGAAGTTTATGGACGTGATTTGATAACACACGAGAGAGAGGAAGCGTCAGACTCCACCGAAAACTGGACAGTGGTGCCATAAATAGGCCTGTTTGTATCTGATAAAAGAAATCTGAAGTCTGTGCATAAAGGATGGGTGTAGACAAATGTATATAGGAGTAGGTGGTAGAGCAGGGCCATATGACCAAAAATATTTATCACGATATACATTTGAAAATTTGCGATAACGATATAACTGACGATATAATTGACGCGAGACAAAATACTTTACAACTCCTCAACTTTATTAGTGCAAAAAAAAACAACTCATCAATGTATTTTCACTTGAACAAGCAGCTGTTTTTATCTGCATTAAAGTTATATGAAAATTTGCAGTGCAAATTCAAATTCCTCGCTGACAGCTTAACTAAAAGGCATTTCCAGTGGAAACTGGCCAACATATCCTCAGCATAACCATGTATAATATCCACACAACTTAAAAAGAGGTTATACACACAGTACGGTAACATTATGTTGAAGCACAGTACGTATCACTCCGCGAGGCTCCGCCTACGATAGCCGTAATGCTCCGACAATCCATCGAGCGGTGCGGCTTCGTAGCTCAGCAAAGTTGCACTAAAACATTTGACAGATTTTCGAGCGCCGTGCACATAAAACCGTTTCGAGGTCAGTAAACACAACCAGAGTTCATACATAAGGCGCACGGGATTATAAGGGGCTCTGTCGACTTTCAGAAAAATCAAAGGATTGATTTTAGTGTGCCGTATTTTCCAAACAACACGGTAATAACGACGGCCCGCTAGCATGCGCTACCAAAAATAGTGCTTTGTTGTGTATCTGACGGACGAAAGCTAAACCAGTTCCACACCACCGAAGCTGCAGCATTTTTACAAACCAGTTCTGGTTCATGTTTCATTCAACGATCCGCTTTCTCCGCCATGTGCGTATGAAAACAAAGGCACTGCGCATGCGCGTTTTACCCATATTCTATCGCCATATTTCATTTTCTTATCGTTGCCCAACATTATACCGTGAACGGTATGATATGACCCAGCACTAGTACGTAGCTGCAGTGACTTCACTTCTGAGAATTCAGATGCTGTTAGCAGATGTTGTATGTTAGCATTCGGCCACTGACAAACTGGTGTTTGTGACCAAATGTGCATGAAAGGAGTGCTAAGTTAACAGCTACTGCTAACACACGGCACCCACAAATATTATGGATTTCATTTTTTAGAGACCAAAACAGTTTTTGTGTCAGGCCGCAAACATGGGAGCCTATGAAGACTGACTCCACCCACCTGCCTGTGAGGGGCAGCCAATGAGAAAGAAAGTGAGGTAAAACAGACAGATGTTTCAGACAAATAAGGACTATTCTGAACGACGCACCGTGCAAAGCTACTCTAGGCGAGTCTGAGAATGCAGCGATACTTTAATCTGACACATCCCCACAAGCATGACTGTCGAACATCACTGGGAGTTTTTATGGGAGGAAGCAGAAGCAGAACAGCACAGACGGATCTTCCTAAAAGCCAGCTGATGTGGAAGAATCACTGAAATTTGTTTAGTGTATGGGAAGAGGAGTTACATGTTGGTAATATCAATGGCACTAAAGTTACATCAGTATTTACACTCGTCCATTTCTTATTTTGCTTCTGTTCAGTTCATTAGTAAAAGGAAAACAAGCCTTTAAGCCAAATGTTGACCAGTTGTGAGATTTTTCTGTCACCGACAGACGAGCTGCGAGCACAGTGTTGGAGTGCTTGTGAGAAAAGAGGAAGAGGAGAGTTGTGTCAAAGGCTGATAAGGATCTGCTGCTAGCAGTAAGGGACTTTTCTCATGAGGCAGCATGTTTGCATGTGTGTGTGTGTTAAAGGTCCTTTTGTTGGGTGTGTGCAGCGTTATGCAGCAAATTTATCGTATTTCTCTGTTTTATTCCCGTCAGTCAGTCTCCACGTCGTCACTGCTCAGTAACCAAGAGAATGACATCATTGTTGGTTTCTGCGGCTCAAAGTCTGAAGCTTCTCATTTATTAGAAGTTACCGTTAAAGGCCAGCCTGTCATCTGCAGAGAGCGCAGTGATGGTGATACCAGGATCTTTAACAGTTGCAGCCTTCAGGCGATCGACCTGTGACCCTGAATGCAACACTTCATCAGCCCAGTCTCAGTTACAGGCTTGTGTACATGCTCAGTGCTGAAGCAAATCGTTTCGCTGCTCACACCAGGATCACACACTTGAGGTGTTATTTTTGAATACATTATTATTTACACTATTCATTAAAAATGTATCACTTGGTTAAGTTTAGGCATGCACTTGGTTAAAGAACTAAGAAATAATGGTTTAGTGACTGAAGCTGTTCACTTAGGTTTCGTAATTGGGAGCTATGTATGTATAGATTGAGGCTACGTCTACACTAATCCGGATACATCTGAAAATGAAGTTGTCGTCTAAAAATGCTCTGCCTCCAGTGTCGTTTTCAATCGTTTCCGAGAGTTGTTCGTCCACACTGAAAACGCTGATGTTCCTGTAGCTCGCATGCGTGAAACGACTCGACCTGCATCATTTCCGTCTGCCGTTTATATATTTTCCGGCCAAATGTCGAGGAAAAGCACAGAGTTTGTTAAATGGACTGACAATGAGGTGGAGTTGTTGCTGCGAGTAACACAAAAGTACAAAGTTGCTGAACAACAGCTCTGAGTAAACGTCGCCTTTGAAGAAAAGCTCTCTGGATCATGTACAAACTGATGTTCATCTTTAATAGGGCTGCAAACTGAGATCAAACAGAACAACTGCTGTACGATGCCGTCTGCCATCCTAGTTGAATTGGTCACGTGACTGCATCACATGACTAAAATGCGTCATTGTTTGCGTCAGCCTCCATTTTCACAGTCCACACTGCGATTCATCCACTTTGGAGAGTGTTTTGAAAAAGCTCAGTTTTCCTTCACCAAAAACGCCGTCTCAGCGTGGACGCGAGGCCAAAGAGAAAAAGATGTGTTTTCAAACAAAAACGTATTAGTGCGGACGTGGCCACTGAAAAGATCAGGGTTAAACACAACAACTGGCTAATGAACAGTGAGAGTTCTTGCCTCGGTGATACTTCCTAAGTGAAACTGTTTGTGCAGTTATTTTATGTGGAATTGTGTTGCGTGGTATTTACCTGCCCACCAGCTCAGTCACCAGCTCGATGTTGTCCACTGGCATGTGAAGACGCGTTCACTTTACCTTCACTGTGATGGAAACAACAAAGATGTTGTCAGGGAGTCTGTTATTTTGTACTTTTGATTTCTCATGATGTGGATAATGTTCAGTTATTATTAGCTGGGGTTTGTCTGGTTAATACTAATTAATAACTTTTAGTTACACATAGAGGACGAGCCTCGTCCCCCTTATCTGTCCCCTCGTTCCTCTCTCTGTGCTCCTTTTTGTTCCCCCGTCTGTCCTGATTGTGTTGTCACGTCTACATGTTTCCTGTTCTATTCTGAAAGTCTTGTGTTTCCATGTTCAGTGGGTTTAGTTATGCCATACCCTGTGGCGTCAGGTTAATGTTTCTTCAGGTGTTCCCATATGGAAAAAAGAAATAGTAACAACTTGTATGATTTACTCATGAAAGTGGCCACTTTGTCATTACTTTCATATTTTTTTTTAGTATCCAAAACACACAAGTTTCATTTATATAATCTTTCAAGGGATCTTATATCTGTTTTCACTCTTGTATGCTTTTCATACAAGTTTCACACAAGACACAAAACTTTATAAGGTTTATATAAATCTTTTCCATATGGGTTTCCACTTCCTTCATTACCCTTCTGTGTATTTCAGTGGATTTTTCACATCTTTACACTCCTGTTCAGGTTCAGGTTCATGCTCTATCTTGCTTACCACACATCATAGTTTTGCACGATCCTGTTCACTTCATGTTCACGTCATCGCTTTCACATTCAGCTTTTGTTGATCCCAGTTTGGGTTTTAGTTTTGCCTCAGTTCGCTTTATTTTGAGTTTTGCTATCAGCTTTAATAAATAACTCACTTTTTGTTGTAGTTCGTTTTCTCTCCCGTGTCTGCTGCTCAGGCGTCACAGACGTAAACAAGGATTAACAGGGAAAGGAAAGGCTTGGTGTAGCAAAGGTTGTTGGTGTGGGTCTGCTGTGGTAAAACTACACAAAGGTGGAGTTCAAATATAGTTTGGTAAACGTGGTCACGCTGTGTTGTTTCACACAGGTCATATAAAAGAGAACCGCCGGGTGGAAAATACGGCCTCTTTAACAGGGTTATAATAATATGTGCATCCGAATAAACAGTCCATGAAGTTAAATGAAATCAGCAGCTGCAGACTTCATGAGACTGATATCAAATATATTAGTGCCTGATGTCAGCCACACTTAAAGTGTACAAATAATACAAATTGAATTATGGCAAAGATTAAAGTCACATCGATCGTTTTAATACGACTCATAAGCTTTTTAAGAGATCTACTTTCTTCACACGAGGCAGCAGCCTGATACGAAGCAGATGTTATCACAGCTGTCTAACACTTTATCAGCCTCGCATTCAAGGTTCACGACCATATCAGCAGGTTATGTCCTGAAATGTAAACACACTGTTAATTATGACACTTATCAGTCATGTTGATTGTTTTAATGTACAGTAGAACGGCTCTATACAAGAACCAGGCCGTTTACCATTAATGATGGTGTTACGATGCGTAGCTATGAACTCGTTTCCTTTGCTAAACTATCCAATAATACAGGAAGCACTGAAGCACCTCGCCCTTGTACTCGGAGTATTGAACCGAAACTGCCGAGTGACAGGTGGATCGAGCTAATCGAGGACAGGCACAAACATCGACAAACCCGGATAATCCTACATTCTGACACTAAGAATCTCCTAAATTGATCCACTGAGCACTGGTTCCTGCTGGAAACAGCTACAACGGGTAGTGAGCGCAGCCGAGAGGATCGTGGGTACTTCTCTTCCCTCCCTCCAGGACATCTGCTGCACCCGCCTCATCCAGAAAGCCCTCTGCATCACAGGCGACTCCACCCATCCGTCCAACTGCTTCTTCAGTTTGCTGCCATCAGGAAGGAGACTGAAGAGCCTCGGGACCAGAACCTGCTTCGTCCATCAGGCTGTCAGGATGCTGAACTCTCTCCCTGCTCTCACACACATGATCTCCCCTCTGAACCCCCCCCCAAACATACAAACTCTGACCCACCACCATGGCCCTTTCGTTGACTGCCCCACTCCCACTGCACTCGAACTTTTATTTTATTTTTATTTGTTTTTCTTTCCTTTTTTATATTTGTATTTTAGTGTAAACTGGGGGCCACGGGAGCATTCCAGTTTCAAATTCCTGTGTATGACTGTACATATGGTCTTTGACAATAAAGCTGGCTTTGAACTTTGAACATCAAAAGGTACTTAAGATGAAAGCATTCATTATACAGAATGGCCTGTTTCTATATCTGAACCTCTCCTGGTTAATCATTAGTCTGGTTCAAGGGCACAGTGGAGGAAGTGTTAACGTAGCATGTTTTCTGATTCCTGTTGCCCTTTCATTAGAAAAGAAAGGCGACACAATAATGATAATAACTCCCAACATACATTTAAAAAAACCTTTCCCCGACTGACCCTGAAGAAGTAAATTTCAGTCAAATGTTTACAGCCTTTAAGTTCATCTTAAAGACTGTAAACAACTCAAGGACCGTTAGACTCGAGCCAAATGATAAAACCTGAATTCTCAGAATATGATATAATTCAGACTGACGTCAGAGCGTGAGCCTTCACGGTGTTCACAGGAGATTCCTGAGTTTAAAGGTTAAATAACAAACAAACTGCGTCATTTATGACTTTTGTATTGTGCTGCCTTTTAATTACACCTGTGGTGTGACTCCAGGGAAAGTGAAAGGAGTTGATATAGAGGCGTGTGTGTGGGTTTTTCAGTTCCCTCTGTACGTTCCGACTCAAAGATGAACAGTTTTAAGGACTAAACTCTCCTCCAAGCACATTCAGTTAAACCTGACGATGTTGACGGGTTCTTCTTCTTCTTCTTCTTTTCTAATGCCAGCGTCTGGACTTGTAACATTTACACAATGAGAGCTTCACCAAATCTCGCCGGCTCTAAAAGCCTGTGGACTGATTTCTATGTGAAGGACTCTGGTTGAATTCGTAAAAACCCAAAGGGTGTGGTGGTTATGTTTCTGAGTTCCTGCCTTTGATTTCCCAGTAGAAGTTTCTCATGTGATGTTGCTCACACGTTGCTTGAGAGCTGTAGGTCATATGAGCCATATACAGCCAGCAGTAGCAAGAAAACAATATATATTCCCAGATCGGTCGCTGAGTGCTTTTCTGTAGGCTGAAATCAATCAGAGATGACTTTGGTCACTCGCAGATTGCTGCGATTGGCTGTTTGCATTGTAAGACGCCAACTTGCCTGCAACTTGCAACTTTGTGGAGCACGTTCACTTTTAAATGAAAATTTCTGCCTCCTTTTCACTGCCAGCATGTGCACGTTTCACAGTTGCACTACCACAGAGTACGCTTAAACATTTATCCCCCAGTGGTTGCCTGAAGGTTAAGGTTAGCTAACACACCGAGTTTGCTAGCAAGCAACGTGTCTGTGAAGGTTCTCAGCCCTCCAGGTCATGTAGTTTAAGGAGTTTGGAAAGAAAAGCATCTGGATTTCTTTAAGTTTCCTTGAAGACACTTCATCCGAGAAGCTTCTTCAGTTCTAAGAGCAACTGGTGGAGAGTCCCAGATTTTAAGCCTTATGGGAGTGTCCCCAAGAGGGTCACGGACCCCCTATTGATCCTCTATCTAATCACACGAGCCAAGAAATGTTTGTTTGTAGAATAAAAACAGAAAGTGACTAGAAAGGAGAAAGGAAACAGAAATTTAAGCGTCAGTGGAAAACTATGGGTACCATTAGGAAGGCATGAAATTCACAGTAAAGTTTGCTAATGCTAGTTTGCTAATGCTAGTTTGCTAATGCTAGTTTGCTAATGCTAACTAACAAAGCTGTCTGACCTGGCAAAACCCTGTCGTCAGTGTCTCCAATGGATAATTCATCCAAAATCAGTTTATTTGAAAAGAAACATTATTTGTTGCTAAAATTCATTTTGAATTTAAACGTAATTTTAAAACTTTAATTTTCATGGTCTCCTGTGAAACTCTGAGAAAAAGATAAGCTGGATATTGTATGAAAAAGTGACTATTTTATTATTTATATTTATAGATATAAATTTTGTTGTGGTTTAACAACAAAACTAACAGGTTACATTTTTGAGAAATGAGTCATTTGTTTTGTGCCTTCCTGAAAGCTTACGAAAAGCATCTCTGATTAGGGGAATTTACTGTGTGAAAGACTATTCCAACTGTGGATTAATCCACCACTGTAAGTAGTCCCAATTGTTTACTTCTGTTCAAAAACACCTTACAAATATCAGCGGGGCCCTAAAACCACTTATTGTTGTTTCCAAAGATGTAAGTGTTGGGCAGGAAGTGAAAATACTTGGAGATTGGCATTTTGTTGGTTTGGGGCTTTTCTTGTTGTTAACTTACCTAAGAATCACAGTCACCTGATGGCACTGATGGTTTAGGGGGTGAACCGACAGATGATGGTCCACTATGACTTTCTTGGCATCCACAGTGGGACGGTAGTCTTTCCGGGTGTTTTAATCGTTTCTTATTGAATGCCACATGTGGCAGGAAGCAGATTAAGGCTGATTGAGTTTGCCGGATAACACTTGGCTGACCTCTTGGTGTGTATAGTATGACAGATTTCTCAGAGTTTCCTGTCACATTGCAGTTTTATTGTCCAGCAGCTTTCAGTCTACTTTTACTTTCTGTTCCTCTGAGGTTTGAACATTTACATTCTGCTTTACTTCAGCATGCTCTATTTCCCTTTAATGTCTCCGCAGTGGTTTCATGACTTGTGCTAATTTTGCAACATCAACTTCTAATAATTGCTCCAAAAAAAACCTGATTTGCATGTTCATAATGAGGGGTTCGTCATTTGTGTGATTTTCTGTAAATGTAAAAATGTCCATTCATGACTTTGAGTGAAAATCAGAGTCAGATGGAAACTAAACTTCAATAACGCCTGCAGCGTTTCCCCTAACGAATACTACTTTGTTAAAAGTCCTTTCCCCCGAAAAATCTTCCGGTAGTGCATTTGCATCTTCTTTTAATAATCTGAGCTCAACAGCAGATGCAGGTTTGTCCCTCTTGAGTAATAGCCTAACTCAAAATGAAAGAGTTCATCAGAATATCGGCTCCGTTTGGTAGTTCAGAGAGGTTTAAACTGCATGCTTACTTTGTGGTTTAGCAAAGGGATTAGAGCAATCTGGTCATCCATTAGGTGCACCTGTTCAACTTCACATTAACACAAATATCTAATCACCCAAACACATGGCAGCAGCTCAGTGTATTTAGGTCAGCAGACACAGTAAAGATTCAATTCAATTCAATTCAATTTTATTTATATAGCGCCAAATCACAACAAAAGTCGCCTCAAGGCGCTTCATAGATACAGAGAAAAACCCAACAATCATATGACCCCCTATGAGCAAGCACTTTGGCAACAGTGGGAAGGAAAAACTCCCTTTTAACAGGAAGAAACCTCCGGCAGAACCAGGCTCAGGGAGGGGCGGGGCCATCTGCTGCGACCGGTTGGGGGGAGAGAAGGAAGACAGGATAAAGACATGCTGTGGAAGAGAGACAGAGGTTAATAACAGATATGATTCAATGCAGAGAGGTCTGTTAATACATAGTGTCTGTCTCCTGAATCCAAACTTGAAGCTGGTTCCACAGAAGAGGGGCCTGAAAGCTGAAGGCTGAATATGGAATTTTTTGTTGTAACCAATGCAAAAGCACCGATCCACCCTGAGTTTTGTCAACGGTGGAGGTTTCCTGAACTGGACGGTGAGTTCACTGTACTCAAATGGCCTCCACAGTCAGCTGATCACTGCTTACAAGGTTCCTGAATGATTTTTCTGAAATGGACATAACTCACTCCTCCGCCTTTTCCACAGTGGTTGAAGGATGTGCTCTACTTCTTTAAACTGTAAAACGTTAGATACCCTCAAGAAGTCCATCTTAGATTTCCATGAGTGGAAATACTGACATCAAATACGGCTCGCGTGATTAATTATGACTCGCTGGTGACCTCTACCTCGCCTTCAATAATCCCTAGAGCCAAGATGGCGCCGGTGTCCGTGGCTGGCCGTCTTTGTTCTCGCTCTCGCCCCTGTCTGCATCTGCCCTTCTGCTCTCTACCCTCTCTACCTCGCCTTCTGGACCTTGGCATTGTACTTTTGATTTTCTTCATATTGTGCTCATCAGGTGGCTGCGCATTATTGACCTATGACCGGCAAACACTCCTAGATCTCCGTTTCTCCTATTCACATCACTTTGACCGATGCTGGACTCTGGGAGACGCCGCCCCACTACGACCAGACTCCCCCACTAGCCTTCTCCGCCTACCCCCTTTCAACCTGTATAAGAAACAATACAGGAGACGGGGTAAAAGGAGTGGCTTTCGTGTTCGTATGAAGGCTTACCTTGAAGCACAGGCTACGGTCTACGCATATGCCTCTGGGGACTTATTACGCTCTTTCCCTTTCTCCAGTGACCGCCCCGTTGCAATCTTGCCCAGTGGGTTAACTAACCAACGCATGCTAAGGACCATACTCTCAATCTGGTTTTTTCACATGGCTTGGACATTAGCATTAGGGATATAAGCAATGTTGGGATTTCTGATCACTTTCCTGTTATCTTTGATGTTAATTTATGTAATTCTGAACTTCACTCCGAGTCTCTCCTACGCCCTACACGTATAATTACTTCTGGAATTGTGGAGAATTTTTCTATGTGTTTTCTTAAACTTGCTTCCTCCATTTCCAACTGTTCCCTGTCTCCCACAGTTGATGACTTCGCCAGCACCTTTTTTCTCGAATGCTCCTCTGTCCTCAATACTGTTGCCCCTGTTAAAATGAAGCGGCCTTGATCCTTTTCCTGATGTTGGCTAAATGATTCTACACGTGCCCTGTGACTTGTGTGCCGCCGCGATGAGAGAAGATAGAAGAAAGATAGACCCCAGGGGCCCGTTCTTCGTACCTCGCTAAGTAGGTTAGCTGGATTAGATTGTTGACGATTTCGCGTGATCCTGGATCGTTCGGTTCCCCGAAGCTCATCCGGGACTTGCTATCATAGCAACAGAGCCGTAAGCGTAAACCTGCTGGGGAGCAGGTTTACTTTATGTAAACAGGATTAGATCGCGGCCACGCAGGTATGTCCGCTTCATTTATACGAAAGCAACAGCGATATTCCACCACTGTTTCACCATAAATAAATAACATCAATGTAACTAAAGATAATGCAGCACCTGATCCTTGTATTGATGTCACACAGATACATACAGGTCATTTCCTAAAAAAGGGAAATGAACTATTAACATACTATTACATGTATGTGATTATTACAGATGTAATTCATATTTCAGAGTAGCAATTGTAAATTACTTCGTGTAATCAAGATGAGAGACCACGGCTATAAAAGCGAAGGTGGATTTGGGAAGCCTGTCGCAGCCATGTCCTGTCCGTATACGCGAGCCACCCATTGCGGAAGGTGCAAGATTGATAAGGAGAGTTTTCAGAATTCAGCGTATATTGCGGGAAGACAGGATCCTTTAGCTCAGCGCGACAGTGTGCTCATTGAGAGATATCGATATTCCCGTGAGGGTATTATTTACTTAACCAACTTGTTGACGAGGGGGTGCAGGACCACCACCTGTCTTTTTTTCCTCTGCCCTTTTCTTGGTTGCTGTTATGAACAAACTAACAGAGTATTACAGGCCAGTATTACCTTGCCAAGAGACGAAAAGCAATCTAAGAGATAAATATTACCATTCTGTAGAATACTCCTGTATTCCACTTTTACTTGTTCCCATGTTCTTGTGGGTCCTGTTGTGGCTCTAATGTGAAAGGGGATATAATATAACATATTATGATATAATATAATGCCATATGATATTGGACAATATAGTGTCATATGATAGATCTACCCTACCGCCTACTGGTGTTGGCCAGAGGGGCCGATGGCGCGATATGGCAGCCTGGCTACAACCGTAGCTGCCTCCACCAGTGTGTGAATGTGGGAGTGAATGAATAGTGGTATCGTAAAGCGCTTTGGGTGCCTTGGAAAGCGCTATATAAACCCAATCCATTATTATTATTATTATTAAATTACCTACGAGTTTGATTTGTCAGCAACTTTCTGCCAGCCCTCTCTCCTTGCTTTTGCAGCCTTTGCAGTGTTCTCTTGCGTTTTAATTAAACTCTGAAACTCCTGAAATCCCTCACTCATGAGTTCTTGCTCTGCTGCCGGAAAATACCGAGCACGCCCCTTCGACATTTTCGCCGACCAATCAGCGGGTTGCCGATCACTGTTTCTGCTATCGATGCGTAGCCCCTTTTACGACACCCAGTGATCGCGCATTACTTCATCCAGCTGTAGTAATCGTCAACAGCAGGTGTGTTCGGGGAACCGGATTAGCGAGCTCACGGTTAGCGCGATGATTTGATCTTGGATGTAGTAAGCGACGTACGAAGAACAGGCCCCAGGTTTTTTATGATATCCTGCGTGCCAGCCGGTTGCAATTTCAAATCGCTGCTAAAATGGCTAAAGCTGCCTTCCTATCTAAAATTATTTGTGCTAATGGTCACAACCCCGATCCCTGTTTAATATTTTCAATTCATTGATTAACCCCTGTCCTGAAATGCCACTGGCAGGCTCTCCTGCTCTCTGTGAACAATTTCTTACTCACTTTATTGATAAAGTTTCATATCTTAAGTCCTCGCTTCCTTTAGTACCGAGTTCTGTTCCCACCCCTGGTTGTTCATCATCATTCCAACAGTTTGAGCCTGTGTCACTCCACACTCTCAAGCATTATTAACAGACCATCTCTCATTGAATACATATCTGTTAGTTAATCTCTGTCTCTCTTCCACAGCATGTCTTTATCCTGTCTTCCTTCTCTCACCCCAACCATCACAGCAGATGGCCCCGCCCCTCCCTGAGCCTGGTTCTGCCGGAGGTTTCTTCCTGTTAAAAGGGAGTTTTTCCTTCCCACTGTTGCCAAAGTGCTTGCTCATAGGGGGTCATATGATTGTTGGGTTTTTCTCTGTATCTATGAAGCGCCTTGAGGCGACTTTGTTGTGATTTGGCGCTATATAAATAAAATTGAATTGAATATGAATTGTTGTAGCGAATGCGGCAGCTCGTCTCCTTACTGGTACTGGGCGGCGTGTCTCTATTACCCCTGTCCTTGCGACTGCATTGGCTTCCCGTTAAGTACCGATTAATTCAAAATCCTGCTCTCACCTTTAATATTAACAATATAGCGCCAAGTACCTCATTGACTACTTAGATATACACCCCTCTAGAGCACTAAGATCATCTTCCCAGTCACTCTTGGTAGAGCCGAGCTGAAGACTAGAGGTGACCGCACGTTTGCCTTGGCTGCACCCGATCTTGGAATAACCTCCCCATCGCTATCCGTGAGTCTGATTCCATTCAATCCTTCAAATCGCGGTTAAAAACCTATTATTTAAGCCTCGCCTTTTCTACCAGTTAATGCTTGTTTGTTAGTTAGTTTAGTGCTTGTTGCTACTTTTGTTCTATTCTAACTCTTTTAATTATTTTAAATTTTTCTTGACTCTTTTATCTTTAACACATATTGTTCTATTATGCTGTTATATGCATTTCTTCTGTTTCTGTGTTTTTAATGCTATCAACCTGCTAGCATGTTTGGTACTTTGCCATGGTCTTCATCTGTCTCTATTACTTACATCTGACCCTCTTGTATGTTAAGCACTTTGGCATACCAATGGTTTTTAAATGTGCTGTATAAATAAAGTTGTTGTTGTTGTTGTTGTTGTTGTTGTTGTTGTTGTTGTTGTTGTTGTTGTTGTTGTTGTTGTTGTTGTTGTTAAGTCTTCAATTAGAGTATCGGACCCCAGGAAACTAAAGGGTACGTTTGTATTGGTGGTCTTTTCCCCTCCTTGTTCAAACTGTTGTAACTCTTTGGCTTTCTTTGGGTTCAACCACACGTCATTATCGAAGAGCCTAACTTTACTTTCGGTTTTTCCTGCCCTGTTTGGCTTTTCATACATGGGCCATATCCAAAGGTAGCAACTAATGACTAATATTATTAAAGTGAATGACTTGTTGAGGCAAATATGTTGTAAAGCGACTAAATTTTGCACCAACAATCTGCAGAAAGCACTATTTAATGTCCCATATTCACTCCACAGCACTGCTTTGTTTGGGGTCTTAAACAGGGGTTTAACTTCAACGTGATTGGACATGTTTAGTGAGGGAATGGAAACTGCTTCTCTTCCAGGTAAAGGCAGGTGTAGTTTCATTGTTATCCAGTGTGTGGGTTGGTTTTCTTCATATTGCAGCTGCCAGTCATCAGGTTACCGGTGGTTGTTAGCAGCTGAAGAGTGAAAGGCAGAGTGCAGCGATCCTGGTGAAGAATGGGGCGTGAATATAAGTGGTTTTGAGAGGGCAAACTGTCAGACTCAGATCCCCTAATCTGACAAGCACTTCCAAAGAAGCGTTTGGCGGTAATGAAGAACTGATCTGTATAATTTCTGGTGAAATATCCGTATTACAGATGTGTAGCAGAAATGGCTGACAAACTGGTGAAACCTGAAAGCAGAAGTTTAACGTGATCAGTTACTTAGTCAAATTTCCTTTGTACACTTGGATTGTGTATGTCCTTCCAAATATTTCCCCATTGTTTAGTTTCATCGCACTGGTCTCATATTTACAGAGTTATGTCCATGGCTGCCGCTCTGTTAAAGCCAATGCTTCAGCACCTTTATCAGGCTCACTCCATTATAAAAAGTGAGACAATGAGCCTAATCACTTGATCCAAGAACTCAGTGAGTGGTTTCCTGTTAGGTCAGTTAAGGTTATTATCAGAGTTTTTGTGGCCCTCCAGGCTGATCCCACATCATTATTAGAATCAGAGAGGACAAAGAAGCAGGGTACGATTTCAGGCAGACCCACATGGGTCAGATCCACACTTAACACTTAATATAACACTTGTTTTTAAGCATATAGTCCTCATGCTGGGGGATTCCCATGACGCTCTGTGTTTCTTCTTCTCTCACTATGTGTTTATACATCGCTCTGCATTAAATCAATAGTTATTATTAATCTCTGGCTCTCTTCCACAGTGTGTCTTTGTCCTGTCTTGCTGCCATCACCCCATCAGGTCGTGGCACATGGCCGCCCCACCCTGAGTTCTGTCAGAGGTTTCTTCCTGTTGAAAGGAAGTTTTTCCTTCCCACTGTCACCAAGCCCTTACTCACAGGGGGTCATCTCATTGTTGGGGGTTTTCTGTAACATTGTGGCCACAATGTTAAAGTATAAAGCACCTTACGTCAACTGCTGTGTTTTGGTGCCGTTTGACTGCTTTTCACCTTTTCATGAACACGTAACAAAACAAAGGAAAATAAATATTAGCACATTGAGCTTTCAGACTACTTTTTGTGCATGTGAGCAGATAACCAGAAAAGAACAAAATCAGTCAAACTATAGATGAAAGCATGAAATGAGACGGGGAGCATAGGTGAGTGTTTTTAAAGAACATCACAGCAGAGTTTCCCAGTATTCTTGCTCCAGTTTGAAATGCTGTTGTGAAGCCTTGACGCCCCGTCTTCCCCTTTTTCTGCACTTGTAGCTGTATTATTCAGACAGAAAAACAAAACAAAGGTGAGTGGACACAAGCACAATATTTTGAAATCCTGATCACACCTAACCAATAAAAGACAGAGATCAAAATATCTGTGTGTTGTTTGATCAAAGATTACAGGAAACGTGAAAAATGTGTTTGATCAGAATCCCGTCAGCAGAATTTCCCGTCTGTTGTGACCTTTAGTTTAGAATTATGTGTTTTTAATCAGACCTTTGTGGCGATGTACCTGAGAGCTTTCCAACATCCTGCTCTGCACTGAAACGCACAGTTTCATTTGTGCATTTCAGGCTTACCAAGCATTACCCAATCAGAGAGACGTTTGACTCGCGGCAGGTCCGGACCTGCAGTGCCAGGAAGTCTGAATGCGAGGGTGAAGAGTTGGCAGCACGAGGAAATTAGGATTTAAACAGGTGCCTCCTGATTTAACTACTCTGGCTAAAGGCTCCATTTAGCTGATCATGGAAATTGTATTATCTCATATGTGTTTGATCTATTGCGGCATGCTTTTCTTCTTCTATAGTCTAAATTTAACTTTTTGTAAAGAAGAAAAGAAAGCAGTGAAACATTATTCAAAGTATGTAAATGTTCTTCTGTAAGCACATTTCACCACACAGGAGCCACTTTGGGGGCGTGATCTTACACCCTTGTGGAAATAAAGGCAAAAACAACTCATGGAAAAAGTTTTTTACGAATATTTTCAAACTTTTTAAGATACAAGGACCAAATTCTCTGTGTTTTTCCGTCTTCCTTCTCCTCAGCCCTCAACCATCACGACAGATGGCCCCGCCCCTCCCTGAGCCCGGTTCTGCGAGAAGGTTTCTTCCTGTTAAAAGGAGTTTTTCCTTCCCACTGTCACCCAGTGCTTGCTCATAAGCTTTGACTGTTGGTGTTTTTTATGGCCTTTGCCTTGAGGCAACAGTTGACTCGGTGCTACATAAACAGAAAGGAACCAAATTGAAATTTATGAGGAAAAAACAGCCAAACATGAGTTCACAAAGGAAAAATGTCAGCTGTACACGGCCCGCACCAGCAAATTAGAAGAAAGAAAACTTTAATACATCCTATATTAAAACACCACCAACAGCACATCCTTCCAATCATGTCGTTGAGACGCCACCTACAACCTCACTTTTATACACACACATGCATGTGTGTTTCTCCTTAACTTACCAGCTTACAATTATCAGCTCAAATATTTTGAGATATTTCTCTGAATTTTCTCGCATCACTCAGGCTCTTGTTAATCTGTCTACTGTAAATTAAAATGACTGAACTGAATATTGTTTGACAACAGAGAATAAATGGAGGTTACACACAAAGCCGCATGTATGGTGAACCACAGGCACGAAAAACTCCTGTCTTACGTTAAAAGGAAGCACGGCCGGACATCAAGGAGCCCTGCCTGTGTCACTGCTGCAGTTGAGAAGGTTGATTCACATCTTTGTTTGCTTCATTGCGGGTTTGGTCCCTTTGGTTTCTGCAGAACGTTGGCATATCGTTATCACCTTCCTTCCACAGAAACCAGTGGCTGGAATGGGTGGAAAGTGGTTGATGGGCACACAGCCAGAGCTTTGTTTCCTTTTGTGCCTGCAGGCTGACATATGGCAGCATCAGCGACTGTGTTGTCATGCAGTTCCTATTTGGGTTTGTTGCCCAACCTGTGTGCTTATCTTGGCACTCCTGGTGTTTTCACGAAGCTTTCATGTGTATTCAGAGCCGTTGTTTATTATTCCAAATTAATTGAAGAAAATTTTCACTCAATGATACCTGACAAAAGACCTAGTGAGTCCTCAGGGGAACAGATCTGCTTTGTATCTCATACCGTGGAAAAACAGACACCACACTACTGCAACACGCACAGCGCTGAGAGAAAGCATTTGTTGTTTTTAACATATTATCACACTTAGATATTTCAGCTCATCCAACAAACGTTATTGTTAGACAAAGATAAGCAGAGAAAATTAATCACGCAATTTTTAGATGTGGATGTAATTTATTAAGGGACAAACGTTTTCCAGGTCGTTGCTCTTAGTTTTGTTTGCAATAAACACAAGTTTAGATATGAATATCCGGGGGGGGGGGGGGGGGGGGCTGTTGGGCGTGTTGGTTGGGGCGTCGTGTTTCTTCTACGACGCAATGTTGATCTTAGTGAAGTTTCATTCACTTTGGCTCTGACAGAATGAAACCGCGTTACATTCTTACCGTCAGAATGGGAAAAGAACAAAGAGGCTACAATGACAGTAACAAGTCTCCCTCAAGAGATGCAGTCGATTGCTTTGCCTGCAGACAAGAAAAAAGTTTATTCACGTCAGACAGTGGGTTCAATGCACATACCAAGCCAGATGCACGCATGAATGCCATGACAGCTTGAAGTGAGTGCAAAAGTATGGCAAGGAAAGATAGATGTGTGCTAAGGTTGATGGGAGATGTTAATAAAAACAAGTTATTTAAAATCACACTAACAGTAAAACTCTGGCTGAAAGTTTGCTTTTCACAGCAACTCAGGACATTTCTCAATGCGGCCACGTTGAAACAGGACACCCCCCCCCCCAAAAAAACAGGGAAATGTCCTCAAGACCTTAGATCTTATGAGCGAACATGATGCCTTAGTGAAAAGACGAATGTCATGAGGTCCACAGTGAACATTTTTCTATTTGGAAGATGAGACAGAAAAACTGTCTCTAGTTGTAAGATGATGGTGTGGTTCAGGAGCGCTTCGTTGAACACCACGGAGCAGGACCCTTGGATGATGCCAGTTTAACAGAGAACATCATTTCATGTCTGGATGGGCTGCGATGTAAAGACCATCACACAACCACCACTATGGTTGATTGGTGGTGTGACGTCCACAGAATATTTCTGCCACAACTTTGGCGATCTTTCTGGTCAGCAGTGGTTTTCTCCTTGGCGCTCTCCCATGGATGAATCATGAACTCTGACCTTAACTGACATAAGTAAGGCCTGCGGTTCCTTAAATGTTGTTCTGGGTTCATCTGTGACCTCCTGGATGAGTTGAAGACACGTTCTTGGAGTAATTTTGGTTGGACGGATGCTCCTGGGAAGGTTTTGCGCTGTTCCAAGTGTAGCCCTGACTATATAAATAGGTCATTATTTAAATAGTTCATTTGTATTGATTTTTGATATGGTATTGATATGTACTGCAGCTCCAGTGAACCCTGAAGTAGTCTCAGGTAGAGGGGGTGGGGGTAAGTGGGGAGCCGTGTGCACTCGGCAGGAGGTGAGAGAGACGAGAGATGGACAGCAGTGTCGAGTGGACGCGGAGTTTATAGAAGGGCGACGTATTTTCAGGTTGACGGATAGTTAGCTGGAGTGGAAATCTGTTGTACCCTACTGTGAGTAGGAGGAGACGGACGTCTTGCTGGCGTGTCAGAGAGGTCCCTTCTGCTGCTGTGTTGAAGCTATGTGTTCACGTGGGAGCACGTGGAGACCACTGTGAGTGCTGCTGGTGGCCTTGACCCAGTTTCCCCGCTATCCCCTTGAACTGCCTGGAGGTGTGAGTACTGTTGTTTGCACGTGCTTTTTGTTTTACTGCTTGGCAACAAGTGAAGCGACCACATTGTTTTAGGTCCCACGTGTGGGCGGGCCCACAATATTATTTGATTATTTTGTTTCTGTTGAGGTAGATACCTCACCATTGTTTAACAAACTTTATTAATTTTACTTATTTTCTTTTGTGTTGTTGTTAATTAATCATTCACTAAAGTGGAGTTAACTTTATAATTGACCTGCTTGTGTGTGATTTATTTCCATATAGTGTCGTTTTATTGCATAATTTTATCATAAGCATTAAAAAGGGAGTATCAGTAGGAAAGTAACAACAGGAACCCAGGGCCCCTCTAATAGACGTGGGACGGGTGTTACACAAATAATGGCTCTCACCGTAGTTCACTTGAGTCCAAAGCCTTAGAAATGGCTCTGTAACCCTTTGTAGGCAGATAGATGTCAGTGACTTTGAGTCTAAGCTGTATCTTTAGATTGCAAAATGACATGTTGCTTTTTGAGATCTTTAAGCCTGCTTTACTTTGTCAGACAGCTTCAATTTAAGTGATTTCTTTTATTCAGGAGCTCTGGCAGTAACCTGATGTTGCACTGAAACTGAACTCTGCTCTCCAAAATAAATGTTAATCACAGTCAATGCAGGATTTAATTGATTTTCCAGTTTCACAAAACCCAGTTTGACTGGGATTTTTTACCCTATTAAATTAAACCATCATTTAAAAAACATGTTTTGTGTTTACTTGGTATGTTGCTTTGTCTAATATTAAAATTGGGTCATGTGTCAGCAAAACTCTGGTTTTAAGGTGCAGTAGCTTCCTAATAAAATGTTCTCCTCTTCCTCCTCACCTGGAGCCTCATCTCCTGAACTGAAGGAGGTTAGACATGTGACACTCCCATCTCTGGGCAGCTAGCAATAGTGGCGAAACAACAACAACAGCTGGTTATTAGCTAACATTATACCAACTAATATTTG
The DNA here is from genome assembly GCF_018398535.1 of Haplochromis burtoni. Taxonomy (NCBI): domain Eukaryota; kingdom Metazoa; phylum Chordata; class Actinopteri; order Cichliformes; family Cichlidae; genus Haplochromis; species Haplochromis burtoni. The sequence goes on from NW_024582484.1 coordinate 784,988, forward strand.
GCTCAAAAATCATACTTTCTCTCTGATAAACAGTTGCATTGCATTCTCACATCCAGCAATGCTAGAACCACTTCAAAGTTTCAGTTTCCCCAACACTTGCTAACTGCAGCTAACAGAGGCTAACAGAGGCTAACAGCAGCGATACCATTAGATTCAGGATGTCCTGAATTAGGAGAAAACAGAATTAAGTTGACTGTAATCTGCAGTCTACTGACATCTAACTTTAATAAACACTGGATTCAAATGTTTTATAGATTCTTCACTCAGCCGTGTGCAAAAAGTCAAATCTTAGATGTTAGGAAAATAAAACTGAAAAGAACATAAAAGATTAAATAAACAAAAGTAGACGAACTATAACAGTAGAAAATTAAGTCAGCAGCAATATAAAACAACAGAACATGAAATTTAAAGAAAAATAAAGTAAAAAGTAGAAAAAGTCAGAGCGCAGGCTGGTTTAAAGGCCAAAGGAGAAAACCAGGTTTAAAACATTCCTGATGCTGAGAGGCAGTTTGTTCCATAGTTTAGGAGCAGTTACTGCAAAGACGCGATCTCCTCTATGTTTGTAATCCGGGCCATCTGCTCAACAGATGGAAGTTTGTTCAAAGATCACAGAAGTGCAGAAAATACTGTGGAAAGTATTGAAAATCGTCAAATCAATTCTTAAACCGAACGGCTCCCAGTGTACACTGAAAAAAGGCCATCTCTTGGATTTATGTAAGCGTCTTGTGTGCATTCAACACAGTTGCCTGATGCTTTAAAGTTAAGTGTAACTATATAGTGTAGAAAGTACAGGATATACAGAGAGGGTATGTTAAATATTAAACATATCATGTTTGTGTAAAGTAAATCAGTAATGGTAAAATCTCGCGACACCGCACAGCATTTCATGTCACGCACTTTGGATCGTGGTTTGAGGAAGGGTTCGGGTTAGGGCGGCCGCCTCTACTTTTTTCAGTATACCAACAAAAGGAAATTGGATGGTTGTTACATTTACAAAAGTCTAACTTGTAATTTGAACAAAATAATTTCATGTTTCTAAGGTGAACTTAAATAAATCATGTAGAGGCTGTCAGAAATTCAACAACTTAATTTGTTCTTGTTGAGATGCCGTGATACAAGAGCGGTTAGCTGCTGGACTCATGGAATGCACAAGATCACACGAGATTTCAAACTGTAGGAAAATCACTGGAGTTATACGAGGCAGACAACTACACACACACCACGTGTACGCTATCTCTATTTATTGCGGTTTAACCCGTCAAGGACAAAAACGTACAGAAAATTTTGCATCAAGCCTTGAAATCATAGCTTTCTTTGCTTTGTTGAGCCTTTGTTAAGCTTTTTTAAGACCCACACATGAACAGCCACCACAAATTCTATTTAAAGTCTTGTAAACCTCCAATTTCAAAATAAATCTGTAACAGGACAAACGGCTGAGCCAGAAAACTGTGATCCATGCGTTCTGTGCCAGTTCCCTGCACTAATTTTCTATTTCAGCTAAACTGGCACAACTTTGTCTCCTGGATGTAGTTCAGGTGTCTGGATTGTGTTACTGTGTTTTAAGTTTGTCCAGTATTTGTCGATGTTTCCGGCTGTCTCTGGGCTCCCCTCCATTCATGTTTCTGTGCCTCAGCTATGCTGTTATTCATTTCCTCTTTTATTTTAATAGGTATTTGTCTTATGCTTGCATTTAGTTCCACTTCCTCTTCTGTCTCATTTCCTGTTGTCATGACTGATGCGATTAATACAGCGTTCCTGAAGCAGGATCCAAACACAGTTTAAAGGGTTTATTTCTTTACATGCACTCAGGTTTATCTTGGTTTGATCACACGAGAGCAGACTTGTGTTTTTGCCTTGTTGGCAGTTAAACACTGAAGATTTTTATATAATAATTACTTCTGTCTTCTTACTTTTACTTTTTCCTGAGTGGACAGGCAGCTGAGCTTCCCGAAAAATAAAAACAATTCCTTTCTTTAACAGAAAGAGAGAAAAGACATTAGCACAGGAAGTTCACTGAGGCTCTTGATATGTAACAGCTGTCCGCTGAAGAACGGGATCTTCAGCTGGTTGGTAGGCAGTGGACTGATGAGGTACAGGTGTGTCAGCTGAGGAGCAGGAACAGTAGGCTCAAGATAGGAGAGCGAACAGGGAGAAAAACCCTGTCCAGCCCTGGAACCTGATTCCTGTAACCAGCTGTTTGTCATGTGTTGTGCACTGTGTGCTTCAGCATCTCCCGTGTGCCTTTGTATGCTACTGCTGGGGTTTGTGTTTACATCCAATTCTGGATTTTATGCTCATGTTTGTCTTTGGCCTTTGCTAATTTGGGTGTGGACCTCACATTGTGACAGCAGTGATACGTCTTTGTTCTGGATATCAGGGTCACCATCGAAATCCTGCAGGTCTTACTGATCAAACCGACCAACTTCGACATGCTTCATGCGTAAAAAGCAGCAGTTCTGTGTATCAAAAAGAGTCAAAGTCCTTTAACTCTGCAGCTGTTCATCAGCTACGTACTGGTAGAAAGAGTGGATTTGTGAGTTTCACCTGTTGGCCGGTGGATAGCATAACCACAGCAGTGGTTACAGACGTGTCTGCAAATGTGGGAGGAGTTTCATATGGAAACACGCTGCCCGTCTTGAGGGGGAAACATTGACTTGTGAACATTCTAACTTTGTAGAGAACCTTACTATCAGGTTTGGATTCAGAGAGACAGACACTATCTCTACTTTTAAGATTAGGCTTCAAAACTTTCCTTTTTGCTAAAGCATATAGTTAGGGCTGGACCAGGTGACCCTGAATCCTCCCTTAGTTATGCTGCAATAGGTGTAGGCTGCCGGGGGATTCCCATGATGCACTGGGTGTTTCTTCTTCACTCACTATGTGTTAATAGACCTCTCTGCATTTAATCTATTAGTTATTATCATCTCTGTCTCTCTTCCACAGCATGTCTTTATCCTGTCTTCCTTCTCAACCAATCACAGCAGATGGCCCCGCCCCTCCCTGAGCCAGGTTCTGCTGGAGGTTTCTTCCTGTTAAAAGGGAGTTCTCCTTCTC
>NW_024582484.1:788066-789263 GCF_018398535.1 Haplochromis burtoni
TTTGATCTTGGATGTAGTAAGCGACGTACGAAGAACAGGCCCCAGGTTTTTTATGATATCCTGCGTGCCAGCCGGTTGCAATTTCAAATCGCTGCTAAAATGGCTAAAGCTGCCTTCCTATCTAAAATTATTTGTGCTAATGGTCACAACCCCGATCCCTGTTTAATATTTTCAATTCATTGATTAACCCCTGTCCTGAAATGCCACTGGCAGGCTCTCCTGCTCTCTGTGAACAATTTCTTACTCACTTTATTGATAAAGTTTCATATCTTAAGTCCTCGCTTCCTTTAGTACCGAGTTCTGTTCCCACCCCTGGTTGTTCATCATCATTCCAACAGTTTGAGCCTGTGTCACTCCACACTCTCAAGCAACTTATTGAACAATCAAAGAATATCTCTCCTGCCTACAATATTCCTCCATAGATCGTAGAATCTCTGTCTCTCTTCCACAGCATGTCTTTATCCTGTCTTCCTTCTCTCACCCCAACCAATCACAGCAGATGGCCCCGCCCCTCCCTGAGCCTGATTCTGCTGGAGGTTTCTTCCTGTTAAAAGGGAGTTTTTCCTTCCCACTGTCACCAAAGTGCTGCACATAGGGGGTCATATGATTGTTGGGTTTTTCTCTGTATGTATTATTGTAGCGTCTACCTTACAATATAAATCACCTTGAGGTGGCTGTTGTTGTGATTTGGTGCTGTATAAATAAAACTGAATTGAATTGAGAATTAAATACATTTTATTGTCTGTTTTAATGAAAGTGTCTAACTTTAGGGCAAACTTCTGACTTTTCTCTGCATTAGTAACAGCTCTCACGTCGTCCTACAAAAACACACTCTTTGCTCCACATTCACGTTTCGGGATCTGGTCACCAGACAAAGTCCCTGTTTTCAAAACAACTATTGCAACTTTAATGCACACAGTCGAGGGATTTTGCTGCAGTCTCCAACTGCTGTTCTTTATAATGTGACTGTGGCATAAGCCAACAAGGAGTTTTGCAAACACAGAAGCACAAATGTATATTTGCTTCAGGAGTGACAGTGAATGCATCACAGCACAGTCGAGAAACAAACCATTAATAAAATAAAGACTCACTTTTTACTCTCTAACATGCGCACACACACACACACACACACAGACTGCAAACGTCCTGAGGGGCCGATAGAGAGAATAAAGGATGAATATACATTCCAACTAACCA
>NW_024582484.1:789283-811779 GCF_018398535.1 Haplochromis burtoni
CAGCAGATGGCCCCGCCCCTCCCTGAGCCTGGTTCTGCCGGAGGTTTCTTCCTGTTAAAAGGGAGTTTTTCCTTCCCACTGTTGCCAAAGTGCTGCTCATAGGGGGTTACATGGTTGTTGGGTTTTTCTCTGTATCTATGAAGCGCCTTGAGGCGACTTTTGTTGTGGTTTGGCGCTATATAAATAAAATTGAATTGAATAGATTGCAAATTGTTCAGAATGCGGCAGCTCGTCTCCTTACTGGTACTGGGCGGCGTGTCTCTATCACCCCCGTCCTTGCCGACCTGCACTGGCTTCCCGTTAAGTACCGTATTTAATTCAAAATCCTGCTTCTCACCTTTAAAACTATCAACAATATAGCGCCAAGTTACCTCATTGAACTACTTAGATCATACACCCCTTCTAGAGCACTAAGATCATCTTCCCAGTCACTCTTGGTAGAGCCGAGCTGAAGACTAGAGGTGACCGCACGTTTGCCTTGGCTGCACCCGATTTGTGGAATAACCTCCCCATCGCTATCCGTGAGTCTGATTCCATTCAATCCTTCAAATCGCGGTTAAAAACCTATTTATTTAAGCTTTTCTACCAGTTAATGCTTGTTTGTTAGTTAGTTTAGTGCTTGTTGCTACTTTTGTTCTATTCGTAACTGCTTTTAATTATTTTAAATTTTTTCTTGACTCTTTTATCTTTAACACATATTGTTCTATTATGCTGTTATATGCATTTCTTCTGTTTCTGTGTTTTTAATGCTATCAACCTGCTAGCATGTTTGGTACTTTGCCATGGTCTTCATCTGTCTCTATTACTTACATCTGACCCTCTTGTATGTTAAGCACTTTGGCATACCAATGGTTTTTAAATGTGCTGTATAAATAAAGTTGTTGTTGTTGTTGTTGTTGTTGTTGTTGTTGTTGTTGTTGTTGTTGTTGTTGTTGTTGTTGTTGTTGTTGTTAAGTCTTCAATTAGAGTATCGGACCCCAGGAAACTAAAGGGTACGTTTGTATTGGTGGTCTTTTCCCCTCCTTGTTCAAACTGTTGTAACTCTTTGGCTTTCTTTGGGTTCAACCACACGTCATTATCGAAGAGCCTAACTTTACTTTCGGTTTTTCCTGCCCTGTTTGGCTTTTCATACATGGGCCATATCCAAAGGTAGCAACTAATGACTAATATTATTAAAGTGAATGACTTGTTGAGGCAAATATGTTGTAAAGCGACTAAATTTTGCACCAACAATCTGCAGAAAGCACTATTTAATGTCCCATATTCACTCCACAGCACTGCTTTGTTTGGGGTCTTAAACAGGGGTTTAACTTCAACGTGATTGGACATGTTTAGTGAGGGAATGGAAACTGCTTCTCTTCCAGGTAAAGGCAGGTGTAGTTTCATTGTTATCCAGTGTGTGGGTTGGTTTTCTTCATATTGCAGCTGCCAGTCATCAGGTTACCGGTGGTTGTTAGCAGCTGAAGAGTGAAAGGCTTCACTCACGTCTGCAGAGTGCAGCGATCCTGGTGAAGAATGGGGCGTGAATATAAGTGGTTTTGAGAGGGCAAACTGTCAGACTCAGATCCCCTAATCTGACAAGCACTTCCAAAGAAGCGTTTGGCGGTAATGAAGAACTGATCTGTATAATTTCTGGTGAAATATCCGTATTACAGATGTGTAGCAGAAATGGCTGACAAACTGGTGAAACCTGAAAGCAGAAGTTTAACGTGATCAGTTACTTAGTCAAATTTCCTTTGTACACTTGGATTGTGTATGTCCTTCCAAATATTTCCCCATTGTTTAGTTTCATCGCACTGGTCTCATATTTACAGAGTTATGTCCATGGCTGCCGCTCTGTTAAAGCCAATGCTTCAGCACCTTTATCAGGCTCACTCCATTATAAAAAGTGAGACAATGAGCCTAATCACTTGATCCAAGAACTCAGTGAGTGGTTTCCTGTTAGGTCAGTTAAGGTTATTATCAGAGTTTTTGTGGCCCTCCAGGCTGATCCCACATCATTATTAGAATCAGAGAGGACAAAGAAGCAGGGTACGATTTCAGGCAGACCCACATGGGTCAGATCCACACTTAACACTTAATATAACACTTGTTTTTAAGCATATAGTCCTCATGCTGGGGGATTCCCATGACGCTCTGTGTTTCTTCTTCTCTCACTATGTGTTTATACATCGCTCTGCATTAAATCAATAGTTATTATTAATCTCTGGCTCTCTTCCACAGTGTGTCTTTGTCCTGTCTTGCTGCCATCACCCCATCAGGTCGTGGCACATGGCCGCCCCACCCTGAGTTCTGTCAGAGGTTTCTTCCTGTTGAAAGGAAGTTTTTCCTTCCCACTGTCACCAAGCCCTTACTCACAGGGGGTCATCTCATTGTTGGGGGTTTTCTGTAACATTGTGGCCACAATGTTAAAGTATAAAGCACCTTACGTCAACTGCTGTGTTTTGGTGCCGTTTGACTGCTTTTCACCTTTTCATGAACACGTAACAAAACAAAGGAAAATAAATATTAGCACATTGAGCTTTCAGACTACTTTTTGTGCATGTGAGCAGATAACCAGAAAAGAACAAAATCAGTCAAACTATAGATGAAAGCATGAAATGAGACGGGGAGCATAGGTGAGTGTTTTTAAAGAACATCACAGCAGAGTTTCCCAGTATTCTTGCTCCAGTTTGAAATGCTGTTGTGAAGCCTTGACGCCCCGTCTTCCCCTTTTTCTGCACTTGTAGCTGTATTATTCAGACAGAAAAACAAAACAAAGGTGAGTGGACACAAGCACAATATTTTGAAATCCTGATCACACCTAACCAATAAAAGACAGAGATCAAAATATCTGTGTGTTGTTTGATCAAAGATTACAGGAAACGTGAAAAATGTGTTTGATCAGAATCCCGTCAGCAGAATTTCCCGTCTGTTGTGACCTTTAGTTTAGAATTATGTGTTTTTAATCAGACCTTTGTGGCGATGTACCTGAGAGCTTTCCAACATCCTGCTCTGCACTGAAACGCACAGTTTCATTTGTGCATTTCAGGCTTACCAAGCATTACCCAATCAGAGAGACGTTTGACTCGCGGCAGGTCCGGACCTGCAGTGCCAGGAAGTCTGAATGCGAGGGTGAAGAGTTGGCAGCACGAGGAAATTAGGATTTAAACAGGTGCCTCCTGATTTAACTACTCTGGCTAAAGGCTCCATTTAGCTGATCATGGAAATTGTATTATCTCATATGTGTTTGATCTATTGCGGCATGCTTTTCTTCTTCTATAGTCTAAATTTAACTTTTTGTAAAGAAGAAAAGAAAGCAGTGAAACATTATTCAAAGTATGTAAATGTTCTTCTGTAAGCACATTTCACCACACAGGAGCCACTTTGGGGGCGTGATCTTACACCCTTGTGGAAATAAAGGCAAAAACAACTCATGGAAAAAGTTTTTTACGAATATTTTCAAACTTTTTAAGATACAAGGACCAAATTCTCTGTGTTTTTAGTCTTCCTTTCCTCGCCCTCAACCAGTCACGACAGATGGCCCCGCCCCTCCCTGAGCCCGGTTCTGCAGAAGGTTTCTTCCTGTTAAAAGATTTTCCTTCCCACTGTCACCCAGTGCTTGCTCATAAGCTTTGACTGTTGGTGTTTTTTATGGCCTTTGCCTTGAGGCAACAGTTGACTCGGTGCTACATAAACAGAAAGGAACCAAATTGAAATTTATGAGGAAAAAACAGCCAAACATGAGTTCACAAAGGAAAAATGTCAGCTGTACACGGCCCGCACCAGCAAATTAGAAGAAAGAAAACTTTAATACATCCTATATTAAAACACCACCAACAGCACATCCTTCCAATCATGTCGTTGAGACGCCACCTACAACCTCACTTTTATACACACACATGCATGTGTGTTTCTCCTTAACTTACCAGCTTACAATTATCAGCTCAAATATTTTGAGATATTTCTCTGAATTTTCTCGCATCACTCAGGCTCTTGTTAATCTGTCTACTGTAAATTAAAATGACTGAACTGAATATTGTTTGACAACAGAGAATAAATGGAGGTTACACACAAAGCCGCATGTATGGTGAACCACAGGCACGAAAAACTCCTGTCTTACGTTAAAAGGAAGCACGGCCGGACATCAAGGAGCCCTGCCTGTGTCACTGCTGCAGTTGAGAAGGTTGATTCACATCTTTGTTTGCTTCATTGCGGGTTTGGTCCCTTTGGTTTCTGCAGAACGTTGGCATATCGTTATCACCTTCCTTCCACAGAAACCAGTGGCTGGAATGGGTGGAAAGTGGTTGATGGGCACACAGCCAGAGCTTTGTTTCCTTTTGTGCCTGCAGGCTGACATATGGCAGCATCAGCGACTGTGTTGTCATGCAGTTCCTATTTGGGTTTGTTGCCCAACCTGTGTGCTTATCTTGGCACTCCTGGTGTTTTCACGAAGCTTTCATGTGTATTCAGAGCCGTTGTTTATTATTCCAAATTAATTGAAGAAAATTTTCACTCAATGATACCTGACAAAAGACCTAGTGAGTCCTCAGGGGAACAGATCTGCTTTGTATCTCATACCGTGGAAAAACAGACACCACACTACTGCAACACGCACAGCGCTGAGAGAAAGCATTTGTTGTTTTTAACATATTATCACACTTAGATATTTCAGCTCATCCAACAAACGTTATTGTTAGACAAAGATAAGCAGAGAAAATTAATCACGCAATTTTTAGATGTGGATGTAATTTATTAAGGGACAAACGTTTTCCAGGTCGTTGCTCTTAGTTTTGTTTGCAATAAACACAAGTTTAGATATGAAAAAATATCCGGGGGGGGGGGGGGGTTGCTGTTTCAGGGGCTGAAGTTTCACTTTGGCTCTGACAGAATGAAACCGCGTTACATTCTTACCGTCAGAATGGGAAAAGAACAAAGAGGCTACAATGACAGTAACAAGTCTCCCTCAAGAGATGCAGTCGATTGCTTTGCCTGCAGACAAGAAAAAAGTTTATTCACGTCAGACAGTGGGTTCAATGCACATACCAAGCCAGATGCACGCATGAATGCCATGACAGCTTGAAGTGAGTGCAAAAGTATGGCAAGGAAAGATAGATGTGTGCTAAGGTTGATGGGAGATGTTAATAAAAACAAGTTATTTAAAATCACACTAACAGTAAAACTCTGGCTGAAAGTTTGCTTTTCACAGCAACTCAGGACATTTCTCAATGCGGCCACGTTGAAACAGGACACCCCCCACCCCAACCCCCCCCCAAAAAAAAACAGGGAAATGTCCTCAAGACCTTAGATCTTATGAGCGAACATGATGCCTTAGTGAAAAGACGACTGTCATGAGGTCCACAGTGAACATTTTTCTATTTGGCAGATGAGACAGAAAAACTGTCTCTAGTTGTAAGATGATGGTGTGGTTCAGGAGCGCTTCGTTGAACACCACGGAGCAGGACCCTTGGATGATGCCAGTTTAACAGAGAACATCATTTCATGTCTGGATGGGCTGCGATGTAAAGACCATCACACAACCACCACTATGGTTGATTGGTGGTGTGACGTCCACAGAATATTTCTGCCACAACTTTGGCGATCTTTCTGGTCAGCAGTGGTTTTCTCCTTGGCGCTCTCCCATGGATGAATCATGAACTCTGACCTTAACTGACATAAGTAAGGCCTGCGGTTCCTTAAATGTTGTTCTGGGTTCATCTGTGACCTCCTGGATGAGTTGAAGACACGTTCTTGGAGTAATTTTGGTTGGACGGATGCTCCTGGGAAGGTTTTGCGCTGTTCCAAGTGTAGCCCTGACTATATAAATAGGTCATTATTTAAATAGTTCATTTGTATTGATTTTTGATATGGTATTGATATGTACTGCAGCTCCAGTGAACCCTGAAGTAGTCTCAGGTAGAGGGGGTGGGGGTAAGTGGGGAGCCGTGTGCACTCGGCAGGAGGTGAGAGAGACGAGAGATGGACAGCAGTGTCGAGTGGACGCGGAGTTTATAGAAGGGCGACGTATTTTCAGGTTGACGGATAGTTAGCTGGAGTGGAAATCTGTTGTACCCTACTGTGAGTAGGAGGAGACGGACGTCTTGCTGGCGTGTCAGAGAGGTCCCTTCTGCTGCTGTGATGAAGCTATGTGTTCACGTGGGAGCACGTGGAGACCACTGTGAGTGCTGCTGGTGGCCTTGACCCAGTTTCCCCGCTATCCCCTTGAACTGCCTGGAGGTGTGAGTACTGTTGTTTGCACGTGCTTTTTGTTTTACTGCTTGGCAACAAGTGAAGCGACCACATTGTTTTAGGTCCCACGTGTGGGCGGGCCCACAATATTATTTGATTATTTTGTTTCTGTTGAGGTAGATACCTCACCATTGTTTAACAAACTTTATTAATTTTACTTATTTTCTTTTGTGTTGTTGTTAATTAATCATTCACTAAAGTGGAGTTAACTTTATAATTGACCTGCTTGTGTGTGGTTTATTTCCATATAGTGTCGTTTTATTACATAATTTATATCATAAGCATTAAAAAGGGAGTATCAGTAGGAAAGTAACAACAGGAACCCGGGACCCCCCTCAATAGACCGTGGGACGGGTGTTACACAAATAATGGCTCTCACCGTAGTTCACTTGAGTCCAAAGCCTTAGAAATGGCTCTGTAACCCTTTGTAGGCAGATAGATGTCAGTGACTTTGAGTCTAAGCTGTATCTTTAGATTGCAAAATGACATGTTGCTTTTTGAGATCTTTAAGCCTGCTTTACTTTGTCAGACAGCTTCAATTTAAGTGATTTCTTTTATTCAGGAGCTCTGGCAGTAACCTGATGTTGCACTGAAACTGAACTCTGCTCTCCAAAATAAATGTTAATCACAGTCAATGCAGGATTTAATTGATTTTCCAGTTTCACAAAACCCAGTTTGACTGGGATTTTTTACCCTATTAAATTAAACCATCATTTAAAAAACATGTTTTGTGTTTACTTGGTATGTTGCTTTGTCTAATATTAAAATTGGGTCATGTGTCAGCAAAACTCTGGTTTTAAGGTGCAGTAGCTTCCTAATAAAATGTTCTCCTCTTCCTCCTCACCTGGAGCCTCATCTCCTGAACTGAAGGAGGTTAGACATGTGACACTCCCATCTCTGGGCAGCTAGCAATAGTGGCGAAACAACAACAACAGCTGGTTATTAGCTAACATTATACCAACTAATATTTGGCTCAAAAATCATACTTTCTCTCTGATAAACAGTTGCATTGCATTCTCACATCCAGCAATGCTAGAACCACTTCAAAGTTTCAGTTTCCCCAACACTTGCTAACTGCAGCTAACAGAGGCTAACAGAGGCTAACAGCAGCGATACCATTAGATTCAGGATGTCCTGAATTAGGAGAAAACAGAATTAAGTTGACTGTAATCTGCAGTCTACTGACATCTAACTTTAATAAACACTGGATTCAAATGTTTTATAGATTCTTCACTCAGCCGTGTGCAAAAAGTCAAATCTTAGATGTTAGGAAAATAAAACTGAAAAGAACATAAAAGATTAAATAAACAAAAGTAGACGAACTATAACAGTAGAAAATTAAGTCAGCAGCAATATAAAACAACAGAACATGAAATTTAAAGAAAAATAAAGTAAAAAGTAGAAAAAGTCAGAGCGCAGGCTGGTTTAAAGGCCAAAGGAGAAAACCAGGTTTAAAACATTCCTGATGCTGAGAGGCAGTTTGTTCCATAGTTTAGGAGCAGTTACTGCAAAGACGCGATCTCCTCTATGTTTGTAATCCGGGCCATCTGCTCAACAGATGGAAGTTTGTTCAAAGATCACAGAAGTGCAGAAAATACTGTGGAAAGTATTGAAAATCGTCAAATCAATTCTTAAACCGAACGGCTCCCAGTGTACACTGAAAAAAGGCCATCTCTTGGATTTATGTAAGCGTCTTGTGTGCATTCAACACAGTTGCCTGATGCTTTAAAGTTAAGTGTAACTATATAGTGTAGAAAGTACAGGATATACAGAGAGGGTATGTTAAATATTAAACATATCATGTTTGTGTAAAGTAAATCAGTAATGGTAAAATCTCGCGACACCGCACAGCATTTCATGTCACGCACTTTGGATCGTGGTTTGAGGAAGGGTTCGGGTTAGGGCGGCCGCCTCTACTTTTTTCAGTATACCAACAAAAGGAAATTGGATGGTTGTTACATTTACAAAAGTCTAACTTGTAATTTGAACAAAATAATTTCATGTTTCTAAGGTGAACTTAAATAAATCATGTAGAGGCTGTCAGAAATTCAACAACTTAATTTGTTCTTGTTGAGATGCCGTGATATAAGAGCGGTTAGCTGCTGGACTCATGGAATGCACAAGATCACACGAGATTTCAAACTGTAGGAAAATCACTGGAGTTATACGAGGCAGACAACTACACACACACCACGTGTACGCTATCTCTATTTATTGCGGTTTAACCCGTCAAGGACAAAAACGTACAGAAAATTTTGCATCAAGCCTTGAAATCATAGCTTTCTTTGCTTTGTTGAGCCTTTGTTAAGCTTTTTTAAGACCCACACATGAACAGCCACCACAAATTCTATTTAAAGTCTTGTAAACCTCCAATTTTCTCAAAATAAATCTGTAACAGGACAAACGGCTGAGCCAGAAAACTGTGATCCATGCGTTCTGTGCCAGTTCCCTGCACTCATTTTCTATTTCAGCTAAACTGGCACAACTTTGTCTCCTGGATGTAGTTCAGGTGTCTGGATTGTGTTACTGTGTTTTAAGTTTGTCCAGTATTTGTCGATGTTTCCGGCTGTCTCTGGGCTCCCCTCCATTCATGTTTCTGTGCCTCAGCTATGCTGTTATTCATTTCCTCTTTTATTTTAATAGGTATTTGTCTTATGCTTGCATTTAGTTCCACTTCCTCTTCTGTCTCATTTCCTGTTGTCATGACTGATGCGATTAATACAGCGTTCCTGAAGCAGGATCCAAACACAGTTTAAAGGGTTTATTTCTTTACATGCACTCAGGTTTATCTTGGTTTGATCACACGAGAGCAGACTTGTGTTTTTGCCTTGTTGGCAGTTAAACACTGAAGATTTTTATATAATAATTACTTCTGTCTTCTTACTTTTACTTTTTCCTGAGTGGACAGGCAGCTGAGCTTCCCGAAAAATAAAAACAATTCCTTTCTTTAACAGAAAGAGAGAAAAGACATTAGCACAGGAAGTTCACTGAGGCTCTTGATATGTAACAGCTGTCCGCTGAAGAACGGGATCTTCAGCTGGTTGGTAGGCAGTGGACTGATGAGGTACAGGTGTGTCAGCTGAGGAGCAGGAACAGTAGGCTCAAGATAGGAGAGCGAACAGGGAGAAAAACCCTGTCCAGCCCTGGAACCTGATTCCTGTAACCAGCTGTTTGTCATGTGTTGTGCACTGTGTGCTTCAGCATCTCCCGTGTGCCTTTGTATGCTACTGCTGGGGTTTGTGTTTACATCCAATTCTGGATTTTATGCTCATGTTTGTCTTTGGCCTTTGCTAATTTGGGTGTGGACCTCACATTGTGACAGCAGTGATACGTCTTTGTTCTGGATATCAGGGTCACCATCGAAATCCTGCAGGTCTTACTGATCAAACCGACCAACTTCGACATGCTTCATGCGTAAAAAGCAGCAGTTCTGTGTATCAAAAAGAGTCAAAGTCCTTTAACTCTGCAGCTGTTCATCAGCTACGTACTGGTAGAAAGAGTGGATTTGTGAGTTTCACCTGTTGGCCGGTGGATAGCATAACCACAGCAGTGGTTACAGACGTGTCTGCAAATGTGGGAGGAGTTTCATATGGAAACACGCTGCCCGTCTTGAGGGGGAAACATTGACTTGTGAACATTCTAACTTGTGTATGTAGAACTTTATATTCAATCATGTGTTTTAAAATTTACTGTAAGCTTCTATATCTATTACTTTAAACTTTCCTTTTTCCTAAAGCATATAGTTCGAGCTGGACCAGGTGACCCTGAATCCTCCCTCAGTTATGCTGCAACAGGTGTAGGCTGCCGGGGGATTCCCATGATGCACTGGGTGTTTCTTCTTCACTCACTATGTGTTAATAGACCTCTCTGCATTTAATTATTAGTTATTATTCATCTCTGTCTCTCTTCCACAGCATGTCTTTATCCTGTCTTCCTTCTCAACCAATCACAGCAGATGGCCCCGCCCCTCCCTGAGCCAGGTTCTGCTGGAGGTTTCTTCCTGTTAAACGGGAGTTCTTCCTTCCCACTGTCGCCAAAGTGCTGCTCATAGAGTTTGTCTCATTGTTAGGCGTTTGATGTATTATTGTAGGGTGTTTACCTCACAGCATAAAGCGCCTTGAGGTGACTGCTCTTGTGATTTGGTGCTATATAAATAAAACTTGACCCTGTACTGTGTAGACAAATAGAAAAATGACTACGGTTGGAAATTCTCTTTCTGTCAGATGAATATTACACTGAGCAGTTAAACTAACCGTGGCAGCTGAAATGAGTGGTGTGTGGGGTGACTGGACATAAAATTACAGTTAAAACTTTATCTATGTAAATTACCTACCACATCTCTGATGCTTCCTCATACACACATGTTTTCTAGAGAACACAACTGGCACACACAGCTTCTGCAGGGTCACACACATGTGTTTAAAAAAGTTTACAAAAAGAGTCGTTTCAGCCTTCTTTTCTGCTTCCATCACAGCCAGTGACGTGCCACGAGTGCAGACAGGATTATCAGGGATCAGATAAGATCAGATACAGATTTCAGGAGTAGAGCCACTTCAATGCAAGCTAGCCCACAAACACACGACACCCACTAACAGATTAGCCACAGCCAGTGAGTCAGCACCACCGTCATCTCCCAGCAAGCGTGCAGGTTCGTGTCAGGCAGCAACATCTCACAGCAGTTTGTGAAATGCTCTAATACCTCTGGATGTGATTTTTCATCTATGTATTGATTTGTGTTCATGTGTGTTACTATTGTTCCCTTTTAACAGGTAGAAAGTCCACATGTAGCTGCGGGAGGAGTACTGAGTGTGTACTGAAGTAGACTGAGAGATATATGGTATCTCTGTACTGTTAGAATAGTCAGTTAATGAAAGTAGACTAATAATTTTAGGTATTTGATTTTAATTTTCATCAATTATGAGCCGTGATGGTCAGGATTTAAATGCATGTAATGAATATAGAACATATAGAGTTTTCTACAGGATCCTCAGCAGTAACCTGCAGTGATGGTTTTCTGTGCAAGTCACATCACCGTGAAGCTATTTAGGTGCACAGGTTCCACCACAGCATCCCAGTCGGGCTGAGGTCTGGACTTTGGACCTTGGCAGCACTTTGATTCTTATCAGTATCAGTGTGTGTGTGTGTGTGTTCAGAGTTCAGCTGAGACAGTGTCCTTCGCCCTGCCAGGCTAAGTAAACAGTCTTCCAGCCAACCCAGGTGTCCTTGCATAGGGGAGGAACAGTCTAAGCACAGCCTGTTAATGCACACATTAATTGGAAATACATTTAAATAAAATAATAATCTTGAAAAGTTTGGTTGAATTTTCAGTGGTTTGTTTGATTATTTCTCCATTGCTATGCTGACAGACGGACACATGGTCCCGTCAAAGCGCAAAATGAAGAGAAACCGTCCTGTTCGCTGTTTATCGAACACTTTTATTAGTGTAATAAATGTAGCCTCGAGGCTTTGAGTTTTGACGATCATGAATCAAGCACAGCTGCATGTCACAAACTAAACATGAAATCACATCCAGCACTGCTGGAAGGAGAAGACATGTATTCCTTGGTATTATTTATGAAACTATTATGTCACAGATTATCGTCCTATAACAGCTGCAATTCTGTTTGAACCTGTTCTGCTGGGTGAAGACATTTCTCTGAGGCAGCTCTGAGAATTACTGACAGGGAAAAGACCTGCAGAATTCCCATCCGACAGTTGTTTCCCCATGAATTTCTTTTATCTCAGTAGTTCCAGCGAATGATGCATCACAGCAGGCTGTGCAGGCATTCAAAGAAATGGTCTTTTTGTTTTTCCCAGGATTTTTGAACAAGCTGGTTCACCTGTGAGGAGATGCACAAACTCTGTTGGTGGTCCAAGCACATCCTGACCGGACGACACAGCCGAGGTGCTTTTTCTCTTGGATTTTTGGACACAGGTGATCCTTCAGTTCTTTATTAGAAAGTTAATGGCAGCACGTCTTCAAGATTATTGTTTTTTTAAACCACACAGCTCACGGTGACCCAAGCACTGAAAAATGTTTGGTTACAGTTTCAGTTACACAGGCCTGGTCGACAGCCCTCCTGTTCTGTTGTGTACAGCTGTGTACAGCTGTGTACAGCATCTTATTCTCAGTTATATCCTATTCCAGTGTTTTTCTCATTTTTCATCTGTAACTTTGTACTGTCCACTTTTTGGTGTAACAAAACAAATTTTCTACATGTCAGACTAATAAAGGTTAGCTTATCTAGAACCAGTGTTGGGGTCATTACTCAAAAAAAGTAATCTATTACGCATTACTTGTTACTTTAAAATATTCCAGTTCATTACTTAATTACTCATCAGAGGAAGTAATTAGTTATTCTACTTGTAACATTTCTGAAACACATTGTCACATAATTGCCATTTAACAATACAAATCTGAGGCTAGCATCCTGCACACCAACATTAATCCGTATTCTAATGAGGACAAACATACGTGCTTACATATGAACACAAAGCAAATATGAAAAGCAGCCCAAAGACAATTTAAAGTGGTCGTCACGGTGATTCTCCTGTACAAAAAGGCAGAAATGGAGGCTACAGTGCTGCAAGCCTGATTGCAAAGAACTAAACTGACAACTTAAACTAGACGTGGGGAAAAAATTGTTAACATAATAATTAACATTAATAACTTTGTTGATCCCCATGGGGAAATTCGTCTCTGCATTTAACCCATTGACTCAGTGAAGCAGAATATTCAGCATATTCGAACCCTCAACCTTATGGTCATGGGGACACCATGACCATAAGCCTCGATGGACTCATTCATTGAGATCTTGGATGTCTACGAGACTGAGAGTCAACTGCACGTTCAGTACCTGCACTGATTTTCCTAAATCTTGCTTCTGACATATCTTTTCCATACAATAATAATTAATAAAGGCTAAAAAAATAATAGAAACCAAACATTTTTCAGCAGTGGTCCTTCATGTTCCCAGTGATGTAGACATGAGCCCACATCACAGCGTTCCTTATGTTGTGTCCAGCCCATCTGAAATGTCTGCGCTGACTTTAGTAACCTGTGAATTAATCCACATGTGGTGATCTGATTGTTGCAGTCGGATGGTGTGTGTGGATCTGTGTCAGAGACACAGTGTGTGTGTGGGTTATAATGGAACATGTCCCACAGATGGCTTTGTGATGGTTTTTGGACACCAGTGGAGCTCTAAGGCTCACAGGAATCGAATATATCAGGCTCTGAGATCCACACAGTACATTGTTTCTCCACATGCTGAGATTTTATTGCAAGGAAATCAAACTTGATTATGGCCAGACTTTTATTTATAGGCACCACATTGTTCTCTGAACTCCTTCAGGACCTGTGTCTAAAGGCCTTTAGAAATTTCCCAAATATGGAAATCTTTTCCTTTTCTTTTCCCGAATTACACTTCAGTGTTTCTCTTAATCATAAGCAAGGACATCTTCCAGAGAAACAAACCTGTTTATAATTTCCTCAGAATAAAAACTGATGTGTTTGTGCATCGGCGGAAAGATTGGAGTGATTGTTGATACGTTTTGAGAATTTTATTTTCTCTGTGAGCTGTTTGTGAGCTTTGGCTGGGCTGTAAAAATGCAGCTCTTTGTATGAAAGGTCATTTTCACTCTAATGTGGCTGCTGGGCTGAATCGTTCCAGATTCAGACCGCCTGTCTCAAACTGGGAACTGCTGCTCTGTGGCTTTCATGAGAAATTACTTTGCAAAGTCATGAACTTGAAAACGTTCCTTACCTTTGTGTAAACTTTTTGTTTTGGTCTAAATTAGACGACCCGCTGTCCCTGCCTTTGTTCTGCTTTCAGCTCCGCGTGTTAATTTCTTTGGTGCTGGATTGTGTTTCTGATGCAACAAAGGGATCTGTGTCTGCAGATGGACGCAAACAGCAACCTTTTGTTTATTCTTTTGTAGGAAAAAGAATCACATTCTAGATTTTTATTGATACATTGTTGCTTAAATCCATTTTACGCTGCTTGATTTTGATGCTCGAGTTAAAACGGTACACTCTGTAAATTCATCACACTGGAAACTGGTGGAGATGCTTCTCACATGTGAGTAACATTTGAAGTGTCTGGTATTAAATAATGCTATATTTTAATAACCAAACAAGATAGCTACCTACACCTTATCAAATAGCTTTAGATACACACGAGATAGCTTGGCCAAGGTGGGTGAAGCAGGCAGGAGACGATGCTGTCCACTGCAGCAGGTGATTTATTTAGAA
Source organism: Haplochromis burtoni (assembly GCF_018398535.1). Lineage (NCBI taxonomy): Eukaryota > Metazoa > Chordata > Actinopteri > Cichliformes > Cichlidae > Haplochromis > Haplochromis burtoni. The sequence goes on from NW_024582484.1 coordinate 803,766, forward strand.
TCACTGACCAAAAGTATTTACATAAATAAAAAAAACTCAAAAACTCCAAAGTTAACTCGGCACAAATAAACACAACTGAACCACACACGTACACGCGCACACACGCGCACGCGCACGCGCACACACGTGCACGCACACACGTGCACACGCAAACGCAGTAACTGTGTGTACATGTAAGTGTATTAAAACTGCAGATAGTCAGATTAACAGCAACAGTATTTTGTTTGTATCATTGTAGAAATTCCTCTCATGTAAACAATAACGTAGCGCACAGCTCACACCTTTGCGAGACTAAATCTTAGTTTGAGTTTTTGGAAATCTTCACCGCAGCAGGAGTTTCAAAAAATCTCAGTTTTCAGTGATTCAAAACTCAGTTTACGTGGACAAAGGCCAGAACGCAGAGAAAAGTCTGCCTGTGCAAAAATACCCGACTTCTTCTCTTTAAGTTTTTTCTGAATGCTTAAACCCTAACTGTGATTCCTGTAGCACAATCTCTAAAACTATTCAGACTTATAGCAAAACCACTCACTGAGTTTGCAAAACTAAAAGCACAAAAACTGCTTTGCACTCAGTTTGCAATTTTGTAACACACACTTTGCAAAACTGTAGGCACAATTCACTGCACAACACTCAATTACCAAATTTCCAACACACTCCTAGCAAAAGTATACACATGTATGGCTATCATTAACACTAATTTGCCAACTGTCTGGCACACTTTCACATGTGAAAACTTTTTTAGATAATTAGTTCACTTTGCAATCAGCCTAAGCACTATAATACAGGTAAGCTGTGTGTGCGGAGTACAATGGAGGGAGCAGAAAGAGTGAGAAGTAGAGGAGGCCGAGGAAGAGGACGTGGAGGTGAAGAAGTAGGATGAAGAGGACGACAAGGACAAGGAGGAGCAAGAGGAAGACGAGGAGGGGGAGAGGAAGATGAGGAGGGGGGAGAGGGAGGAGGAGAAGGCAGGAAGACGAAGACGAGGAGGGGGAGAGGAAGATGAGGAGGGGGGAGAGGAAGGGTAGGAAGAGTAAGAAATAGAATTGCTGATGACATCAGAGCTACAATAGTGGACCATGTATCAACCGTGGAGTGACCCTGAGGGTAGCTGGCCAACGGGTCCAGCCTAACTCGAGCCGCTACACTGTAGCAAGACCATAAGGACATCTTGAAATGAGAGTCGGTTAGTACAGTCACTTCGCACAAAGATTTGTAGCACTGCCATATGCCAATGAGAAACACACCAATACCATTGATGTAAAAATACTGAAATTGTTACTTTACAGAATTGCTAGATGACCAGATGCTGGGGCAGAGGAAGCATGTTCACTGCAGACCAAGTAACCCATATAGTCATTATGGCGATTGCAAATAATCCTATACTTGGAAATAAACACTTGTGTTTGTTTTGATGTGTTTGAATAAACAGCAGTACTTGAAGTTTGGATCCCTCTATGCTTATGGATCTATGACAGAAGTATGAGCTCAAACTGACATAGCCTACCTTGTGCACAGAGAAAGCAAAAGCCAGATGTGTTTTGTATTCATACCATCAGTGTGCAGTTGGCGCATTGTGTGCTTAGTAGATGATGGCTTGTGTGTACTGTTTGATACGGAAACACCATTTTTACGAAGGTGTGAAGAGTTAATCTAGCTGTGTTTGCTTTTGCAAGAGAACTACAATGTTTTGATTATTGGGTGACAGGTTTTCTTATTTGTGTGAAGAGTTTTGCAAAATTAGCCAATAGTTACAAAAAATGTGCTTAAGCAATCAGAAAAAACTGTAAATACTCAGCTGTCCAAACAACGTGAAGACTAAACATATGATGCTTCTTTTTACCAGCAACAAAACGCCCACCTCTAAAGTGTAGCCATTACATTTTACAATAATACATATAACACTAAAACAAAAAAACCCTAAATTACAACAATTTTCTTCCCCCGCTTCACCTGCTCCCTTCCTGTGACATCAGCACTAAACAGGAAGCTACACATACCAATACAGGACAGGACCTCCTCCTTTTGCTCCTGGAACACAGGAAAGTAATAATGGATTAATAATGGATTGCATTTATATAGCGCTTTTCAAGGCACCCAAAGCGCTTTACAATGCCACTATTCATTCACTCTCACATTCACACACCGGTGGAGGCAGCTGCAGTTGTAGCCACAGCTGCCCTGGGGCAGACTGACAGAGGCGAGGCTGCCATATCGCGCCATCGGCCCCTCTGGCCAACACCAGTAGGCGGCAGGGTAAAGAAAGAAAGTAGGGTGAGTTCTCAAACAGTAAACTGGAAAAACTAACAGTTTAAACAATAAATAAAATGTTAACAAAACCAAGATGTTATATTAAGGCAGTGGTTCCCAAACTTTTTTTGTTAGGCCCCCTTAGTTCTACAAAAAAAATTATTTCACACCTCAAACATTTAATAAACAATTAAGCAAACAGCAATAAATTACAGGTAGAATAAAATAAACTCTTTTACGCTGCGTCCGCACCTACACGGGTATTTTTGAACACGCAGCTGTTTCGTCCACGTAAACGACGTTTCGAATCACCGAAAACTGAGATTTTTTAAAACTCCTTTTTTGCGTTTACGTGTGGACGAGGAATACAGAGTTCGTCACGCAACGTCAAAGGTATGAGCCTTTTTATCACGTCACGATGTGCGCCACGTTATTGTTTACATGAATTGCAGAATAACAGTCAGATTAACAGCATTTTGTCTCTATCTTCAAGTTTTACACGCAGTTACTGTCCCTCTGTTTACAAAGGCAGAGGCGTCACGCTGTGATTATTTTACTGTAGTTGTTTTTCCTGTGTAATAATGTTCAACATTGCTGTCAATACATTTTTCAAAAATGCCTCTCTGTGCAAAATGGGTTTAAAAACATAAACAGCTGTGGGATCCTGTTTGTCCGTGATTTGAACCGGGGGAACAAATCGTGTCAGGATCAGCCTGATGTCATTTGTATCCAGCTGTAACTTTACTGTATAAAGAGCAAACATCTCCAACATGTCAGGAGCAGTTAGTCATTACAACAAGTGTTTGTGAACTAAAGATCAAGAATGTGGGATTACTGATTGTTTTATACTTGTCTTTTAATGATGGGGGATTTAAATGTGCCAGTTTATTGTTGCTGGGCTGCACAGCTGAGGTCCATTATATTTTATTTTTCAGCAGATAATATTTCTCTTGCACACACATGAAATCTTTGAACAACAACAAAAACTCACAAAACAGGCTAATCTCACAGCCTTCATATGATTAAAATTTGGCATAATGTGAGAAAATGCGTAAAAGAAACAAACAATTTGTTACGAGGACTGGAGAACATATGATGCATTAAAACTGGGTTTGAAAAGAAGTCAAGATCTTTATCTTCGAAGCTTGAAGAACTGAGGCATAAATTCAAACAAGATTTGCAGCTGAGAGGTTTTGCACAAACTCGTTTCATCTAAACACTTAAATAGAAACTGTGCAAAATTTCGGGTCCCTGCTGTCCACAGAGATAGAAGTAGGCGTGTCGTTTAGTGACGTGTGATACCATGGATTTCCTGTCTGATCCGATACTTTGTACAAAAACGTGTTTGGAACATCGGAGCTATTTCATATGATATCTTCAGAATGAATGCAAGGCATCAAACTATTTGTTCATATTGTTTAACTATGAAGAAAATCATACAAGAAATAAAAAACCTGAAAAGTCAGCAGCTCCATATTTTCTCCCTCTGTACCTGGATAGTACCTGCAAAGGGCTCCGCCCTAGCAGCACCTGTCCCTCTCATCTCATCATGAAGTCATCGTCATGGTTGTGTTCGACAAAGTTTGTCACAAACCACGTCGTAGCTGTTTGTGAAGCTAAAATAGCTCCACAAACAGCCGTGACAAGTGGAAGAAGTAATTCCTGCAGATCCTGTAGACAGTCCCAATTATTACTTAGTTACTTTCCACTGTATTCCTGTAAATTGTGGAAACCTGTTTTCCCCAAACTGCTAAAATATCAATATTTTAATGAGAATCTGTTCTGACATCTGGTGTTGGAGGAATCGATATTTCAGTGTCGACCCCCACACCACAACCTTCAGTATGTGGTGCTGTGCCTCTGTGAATATGAACTCTCAGGATTGGAGCTCAGGTTAATAATGGAAAATGTTTAGGTGTCTGATCTCTGACAGCAGATTTGGATTCCTGCAGAAACCAAAGTTGGCAGGTATCATGACCATGAAAGGTGTTGTCAGAGAACAGACTCTGGACCTGGGATACAATAGCGCACTGTTTTTATTTTTACACGGGGAGTTTTTACTTAGCTGGGCACTGGGAAGAGTGTGGTGTCTCTGGGAAAAACAGGAGATGGGTGCTGTGCCCAGTCCACAGTATCAGTGAGAGTAAATATACTCAATCGCTTACTGTTGAGCAGTTGGACCTGAGGGGGAACAAACTGCAGGTGAAAGGCACTGTTCAGGGCTTGGGCAGGAATCCACTCGGCTGGAAAAGGAGCAGGGAGGTGGATCTGGACAGAGAGTATTTAGATGGGTTTCTTTGGGGAAAGTAGAGCAGCTCAAGTGAATCTGGGTTTATTTCAGGAATGAGAAAGAACACAAGGACGTAGGGCTGTTCGATATAACAATATATATCGGATGACGATGTAAAAACATCTATCGTTTCATTTTACGCTATCGTTTGTTTCGTGGTGTCGCAAACTAAACTGTTTACGACAATATTTTTTCATGGTTCTGATGTCACTGTAGTTATTATTAATTTCTTAAAGTTCTCTCTTTCTCTTATATGTAATATCACCACACTACGGACAGACAAGCGCCTGTTTTTATGCGTTGTCGTTAGCAACAACGACGGTAACACCATCGCGTGTCCGCTTGTTTATGTTCCACATAAACCTTTCACAATAAAGCTCAAGATCCTGTTGAGACTTTTCAAAATAAACCGAATCACGTGAAAGAGCAGATTATTTACGGATGAGAAGCAAAAAAGAGCCGCCAGGTGCTAAAAAATAAACCTTAGACTCAAACGTTAGAACAGGCTTTTCCCTGCAGCACGCCGTGTAATAAATACAAAGAAAACGGCGCCGTTACAACTTATGACTAAAAATGTATCGTTTCATGCATCGGTTAAAACACTCGACTGCAGCTACAGGACGCGCAGCTGGAAACACTTCACACAAGTCGAGCTGCCCGAGATTCACAGACTTTACAGAAAATGTTACATTTTTGTGATTTATATCGTTATCGGACGATAGAATTCTTATATTGGGAGATGAGATTTTGGTCATATCGCACAGCCCTACAAGGAAGTCATATTAGGGACCAAAGAAATAAGACAGTCATTGAGGAGCCAGATTACAACTCTGGGTTCGATGACAATCTGGTGAAGACTGAATGTGGAGCCAGTTGATAAAATGACAGGTGATGAGGTGATCGTGAGCAGGTGCACAGGCTGCAGAGTGGGAGGCTAAGAGGGCTGAAGTCAACCTCCTTGGAACAGAGGATTAGGATCCTCTGTATTTTATTTCTAGCTCCTCATACACATAATACTGGCACATAGTGTTCTCACGTGTGCATATAAATACACTCAGGCCGGGCCAAAGGAATGCTGCTTTGCTGTGTTTGACAGAAGGATTCAGATATTCTGGAAACCTCCGAGAGTGATTTGAGAAAACTGTGTCAAAAGTAGTTCCACTCAACCGAAGCTGTTTCTCCTCGGTTTATATCCAGGAGGACAAAATTAACGAGCTTCACTCACCAAAAAGCTACAGTATCATTTAGTCTAAAACCATCTATTAGACAAACTGATGTCAAACTTTGCATGGCAGGAATATATTTGTGTAAACTGAAGGTTTGCGGAGCCTTTATTGAGTTTTACTGGGATGTGTAAAACACGGAGGCTTTTTAATGGTTTACTGGTGGACCTTTTGTTTTTTGTTCCACTGGTTTTCTTCTTGGTTGGTTTCATTTGCTCTCTCACTATTTTTTAAATGGAATAAATATATACACAGTGTTTAAAAATATAAAGCAACACTTTGGAAACACATCATGTCTCAATGGAAAAAAGAATCCTGCAGGATATCTGTACTGATGCGGTCAGGTGTTAGAATGAAAGGATGACACGCCATTTGATGGAAATGCAAATCATTAATCACCCAGAAACCAAAGTGAAAACGTGATGCTGTTGGTGAGTCTGTTTTGCTGTAATTTGAATTGCAAATTCAAAGTGGTGCTCTGTAGTTTGATGAGGAGGGAACCCATTCCTATTGTTGGAGTTGCCCCATTGTTCCCCTATAGTGCACCTGTTGTTAATTTCATGAACACCAAAGCAGCTGGACCTGATCAGCAGCCCCTCTGCTGCTCCACAGACCTGATCAGGACCCCAGAAGTTTAGTTTAGTTGATGCTGTGCTCACCGCTGTTCTGTTAACTTTTGAGAAGTTGATATGTTTTTAATAACGGGACATTTATTGAAATATCTCAGTTGTCTTTTTAATTGGATTAAATTGTTGCTACAAGGTTAAAAGCCGGTGTGGTGTTTACTGGTCTGTCCGCTGCTCCTAAAAATATGATTTTTTTTTAAACTCTGGGAAAATGCTTGAGGCTGATGGAAGAAACACTTATCTACAAAACCACTACATGCCCTGATCGTTTTAGGATGTCTGCACTTTCCTCTCCATGTTGTTGTCTCCACTGTTTATCTCTTCAAGGTCTCTCGCTTTGACTGTGAGTGTTACTGAAAAGAATTATTACATGTCCTCACCCCCTCTTTAATTCAGCGACTGCTGACCCTTACATCCTGTTTGTGTGTCCATTTATTTTGAAACAGCAGCAGAACATCTGACAGGAGGAATGAAAGGAAGGCAGAGGCGATTTAACTGAAGACCTTTCAGTTTGAGAGCCAAACGCAGATGCACTGTAAAAACAACGGCGTCACTTTAAAAAGGCAAAAAAAATCCAACGGTCGTCTGGATAACATACGTGCGACTCACTGTCTCGACAAAATGGACACTTTGTGAACGCAACAAACTTTCTCGTTGCTGTTTTTTGCTAAACAGACTTCATTGAGTTCGTCTCTGCTTTCTCTGTGATGGGGGGCTGTTGTTTGTGGGGCAGGATGCCTGAGGCTCGCATCATTTGGGGCGAGCAGCACACCTGTTGTGTGTTTGCACAGTTTTAGACAGCACGGGAGCCGTGAGGCATTTTCCTCCATGTGTGAGCAATAATCGTTCGCTCTCTGTGGCTGCTGAGGAGACCCTGATACGCTCTTATTCTTATTCGCTCCCTGCTGCCCATTAAAACGGAGTCCTGGCTGCACAGCTTCATTTTTCAGATGCTGAGCTTGAGAGCAACCAGCTGCAGAAGGTCCATGAAGGATTGAATGATCAATATCATCAGGTATCTGTGAAGTTCACACATTTAGCTGCTCAAAGCCGTAACCATTTTTTAACTGCCCAGAAAGTTGTGATTTTTATAGTGCACTCCCCTCCTCCACTTACTGTAACACAAACAATCTAAATCTGTTTCTTTGGCAAGACTGCGAAGAGCATATCAGCTAACATCTGCTGTGTGGGTGTGAGTAATTGATAACACACTAATTGCGGTTAACCAATGCAGAGATGGAAATGTGGTGCAACTAGATTATTACCTAAGTATTGATGTAGTAATCAACGCATCACCATGGAAACCTTTAAGGACCCCCTCTGGTTTTCAGTTCAAGTTTACGGCACATTAATGTTTGCAATCAGCTGCTTTGCTGCTGGTTAGAGAGCGAGGAGAAAGCTGAAACACAGCTGTGAAAAATCAGAAAAATCCTGGACAAAATTAGCCCGACAGCAAGTTTATGACAAAGATACAGGAGAGAGAAGTGTACAAGGAAAATCTCTGCTTTCACTCAGTTATTTCATCTCTCACATACTCAAAGGAGCTTGCAAAGAAAAGCGTCTGGACTTCTTTAAGTTGCTTGAAGACGTTTCACCTCTCATCCGAGAAGCTTCTTCAGTTCTAAGGT
>NW_024582484.1:813038-889097 GCF_018398535.1 Haplochromis burtoni
GAAACGTCTTCAAGCAACTTAAAGAAGTCCAGACGCTTTTCTTTGCAAGCTCCTTTGACTACGATGACCTGGATGACTGAGAACCTTCACAGACATCTCTCACATACCTTAGTTTTACTCGGATGTGACCTAAAACCATGTCCTGTAATAGGGCGTTTATGGAATCCTGGTTTTCCCCTGTGCGAGAAGGTTTGTGATTCACAAAAGGCTGAAGTCATGGAACATTTGTGTTCTCTTTGGATGTTTGTCCCAAATTCATCTGATGGGATCACAACAAAGACAGTCACTCATACAGAACAGAATGAGAGGCCTAAACCCACAGAAATCTTCAATGTGCTCCAAAACAAATTTCAAAGAGGAGCTGAACCACATCCAGAAACATGCAGTGCCCCGATGTGTCGTGATGTCACACAGTCTGGGATTACATAAGAAACAGTGGGACATAACTAGAACCATAATCTCGCTATCACGGAGTCAGTCTAACAGTGGGCGACCAAACAACGCACAGATGAACCCGGGTCAGTTCGCAAATGTAAAATACAGAAAATGGGCCGATCTGAAACGCGAAGCAGCTCAGATCGAGGAGAGGCAGCCGAGAGATCAGAGCCCTCCAACAGATGCTGCTGGGGATCTTTGAGGTTAGGGCTGAACAGATCTGACAGCTTAGAGCACCAAATTCATCCAGAGAGGTGCTGTTTTATTAAAAACAAGACCTAACACATCTCCGAGCTCACTTCCATGTCACAAAACAGCTGTTTCACTTTAGAATGAACCACTGGATTGCTTTCAGTGAATCCAGTGCTGATTTATTACTGTGCACTTCAATGAAATCATGTATTTGATGCACAAGCACTCCTTTACCCATGGCTCTCTCATGCTGTGGCACATCCTTACTTTAACAAGCTAACAGAGAGAGCTGCTGCAAAGCTTCTGACCAAGTCCTCCAAGTGCTGATTCAGCTGCACTGGCTCCCTGTTAGATTCAGAATCCACTTTAAGGTTTTGACTTTGACATTCAGGGCTCTGCGTGGACAAGCACCAACATATGTGGACTTTTACATCCATACAGTGGATGTAAAAGTCTGTGAGCTCCGCCGGCAGCCAGCTGTGCCTGAGTGACCGAGCCCCAGGCCGAGAGGCCGGGGGCACCCCACCCCCTTGTGGCCCGAGCGAGCCCCAGGCTCCAGGCCCCGATAAGCAGCCACCAAGGAGTGAGCCGGTGTGTACCCGGACGCCCCCCCCCAGACACAAAGAACCACCAACGCACCGACACCTGAAGGAGTCCGCCACCGGCAGGGGAAGTGGTGGTGGGTGGAGATAGGCCTCCAAACCTTGGAGGGCCTGAGATGTCCCCAGAGAGGTGGCGTCTGACACCCAACCTGACATATAGACACAGACATACAGGCACACACAGACACAAACATCCATTCCCACCCTCATGCTCTCATATGCACTCACTCCACACTCAACCAACGTGGAGACAGACATAAAGAGACGCTGTACACACGATCACACTCCCCAAGCGTACTCTACAAACCAGGTCTAGGTACCCTTGCCCCTGGAGGGGGAACTGCACCCTGTGGAACTCATCTTTTTAAACTTGCTTTTGGTTGATTTTGTCTTCATGTTTTAGCTTCTGTGAAGCACTTTGTGATTTTTATCTTGAAAGACGCTATATAAATAAAATGTTACTTATTACCGCTTGAACAATGGCAAAAAATCATATTTTGCATAGTTGGATCTGAACAAGGTTCCAAGTAGAGCTTCAACATTCAACATGTAGAAATGGGAGTGAGACAAAACAACGCTTAAACTGAAACAGGCTGTTTACAGCTCGTCAGAAGTTTAGGACCAAACATGAGCTGAGTAATGAGCAGCTCCACTCTTATTGTTGATCACTTTAAATTTGGTGCGGCATGCTTGATGCAAGCGTTTCCATGAGGTGAGGGGGGACATTTGTCCAAGTTCTCAATTGGATTTAGATCCCTGGGACACGCAGGATGTGTTTATATCCAACCAAAATATGTTTTCGTGCCATTTTTCCAAGTGGTCTTAAACATTTGATCAGGACTGTATTTGGGGAGCTGTGGCTCTGAAGGTAGCGCAGGTCGTCCTCCTATCATCAGTCTGCAGCCCTGCATGTAGAAGATAAACTGTGATGCATTTGAGTGCAGATGTGTATGAATATTAGGGAAAACTGCTTAAAGGCGTAGAAATAAAACGGGTTGTTGTTGAAAACTTGGCCAGAGTACAAATGTAAGTAAAATGTACGTCGCAGCCACTAATGTTCAAACCCCCCTGCTGCCCTGCTGTTTGTTACGTTAGCCAATCATCAGGTTGGAAGGTCAGCTAGTTACTCTGCTTTTGGGGATGAAGGTGAGAATGGAATAATCCGTGAGGAGGAAAGGTGCTGAGACAAGTATTACTTACTCCACTGCTGTTAGCAGGTTATTCATATATGTGTATGTAATGCAGCACACGTCTTCATGGTTGCATGTGACCTCGTATAAAAAGACTCATCTGATTTGAAGCAGAATCCATTTCCATTCATTTGTTATCTTGAAGTGTTTTATCAAAAAACTCATCTTAAAGAGTAAATGATGGTGCACGTGTCCACCTGTGAACAGTTTTCAGCTCATTTAAACACAGAGAATAAAAAGTCATTATGAATGAGTCCAAAGCCATTTTATTTCCGTTTTTAGCTGCAGAAACATCCGTACAACAATAATCAAGCAGTGACGCTGTGAAAAGATTCACCTTTCAACTTCATATGCTTTGCCTGAAAAATAGAGATGTCTAAATGTCGTTTTTTTAACATCCAGGTCGGTGCAGGGAGGACAATAGGAAGAGAAAGTCCCGGCTGACGTGGCAAAAAGCTCGCAGTGATAAGTTGGGAGCAGATGCGGGCAGAGATAACGAAGGATGTTGTGACTCAGATCTGTTTCATGTAGATGGGCACCTCGCAGGTTTATGGACTGCTGATGACTTTAACATGTGTTCGTCCTGTTATGTCTACACACACACACACACACACACACACACACACACACACGCACACACACACACACACACACACACACACACACACACACACACTTTCTTACATTTCCACTCAGTTCAGACTCTGGAGCACGCCACACACACAACCTGGATCTAACGTGCGTGTAGCTAAATCGAAGCCTACGATGAACATCGTGAGATCCTTCCATGATATAAACTTGCTGGTGTGTTTCGAATTGTTGTCTGCTTCAGTTTCACAAACTGGCGCTCAGACATAGAGAGCAGAATTCTCCCAGCAGGCCCCAGATGCTGGGGGATTCCCATGATGCACTGGGTGTTCCTTCTTCCCTCATGATGTGTGATCATCACCGTAACACCACGAGGTCTGACTGTTGCTGTGATCTCCTTTTTATGAAATGCTGTGTTAGTTTGATGCCAGCTTCGGCTTTTCCCAAAACTTTGAAGAAGTAACTTCTGGGAATTCTGCCGCTCGTCCAGATGTTTTCTGGCAAATATGAGACATGCTTTTGTGTTCTTCAGTGGTTTTGTGCAGGTGCTGTCCTGGGTTCTTTGTGATTTCCTGGATGGGTTTAGATGTCCTTGATCCAACACAGCTGATTTAAACGGCTAAATGACTTACTCAACATGTCCTGAAGTTCTCCAGAAGCCTGGTAATGAACTAATCATGTGACTCAGGTGTGCTGACCCACGGTGAGATCTAAAACCTGCAGGACACCGGCCCTCGAGGCCTGGAGTTCCCCGACCCTCCTTTAGAGGAAGAGTGACGCGTTGTGTCCCACCTGCTTCACATGTCCATCATAAACCGTTGCTGAGAACAGTACTGTAACAAGCATGAGGAATCTCTGTGATCCTCTGCCACACGCTGTCTGTCTCTGCAGTGAGGTCAGAGGTCACAGTTAACTCAAGTTGTTGCTGTGCTCAGGAAAAGCTGAACCTCACACAAAAAACGACACCTGTCACCTGTAACTGCCCCTGAAAGCTGTCAGAACGAACCCGTCTGCAGAGGTCAGAGACACAGTTGGAGATGACGCTGGGAGTCCTACTGACTGACGCCAGGTATGGTTGTTTGATAAACTCCTGCAGCTCCTGCACATGTGACTGTCGAGCCAAACGTGCAGTTCCTCTATCGTCCATTCGAGGCTCTAACAGTGAGTCAGTCTCCATAGACTCCATGTTAAACGTCAGCAGAAATAAAGATGTTTACATGGGGGCGTGGCCTCTGACGCCTGTCTGTGTCTCCCTGCCTGTCCTGATATAACCCACAAATTACTAACCAGTTTCCTGTGATATCCACAGATAATCACGTGTATTTCTTCACATACAATTTAGTCTTACAAATATTTCAAAATAAAAGCCTCAATAAGAAATGAGAAACTGTTGCTGTCTACTGAAGTGATGTATGGCTTTTAATGTGAAACACATGCAGGAAATTTTGGCTTTATATAAACAGCCTAATGCAGGAACTTTAACACTGCGGGAAAGAAAGAAACGCTGAAGTCTGATTATTAACAAATATGTAAATCCTGTATTAAAACAGTCAAAGCTTTACTGTGTGGTCGGGTTATAGAACAGCTCCCACCTCTGAGCCCGCTCTGAAAATGTTTGTTTGTGTCTTTCACTCAGGCAGGAAGAGCCGGCTAAAAATACGTACAGGGATGAAGAGGAAGACCAGAGGCACATATACATTTCCTCTGTGCGTCTAATCAAGGCCGACTGACCAATCAGAGGACGGTAAACAAAGGCGCAGAGAGTGGAGGGAAATGAGGGGAGCTTAATGAGCTGACAAAACAAAGATAAATACAGTATTTCTGTATTTCTTTACCCCCTCTGTCTGCCTTCCTGTTGTTCTGTCTCCTTTCGTCTAGTCAGTGCCTTTACGAAGGCTCTTAATGTTTCTACGAAAAATCCTTTTCCTTTCAGCTTATATCCTTTTTCCTGTTGGTGAAAGGTCACGTCCTGTTGACTCAGAGGGCAGCCGATCTGTAGCTGCCACACTGCTGCTGTATCTCAGGGAGTATTTGCACAGCTTCTGTCTGATTGGCCTCATTTTAGATCCTTGGGTGATACCTGCAACCCTGGATTCATGCTGCTAAATCTCGTCCCGGCTTTAAGATTTCTGTCCTCACGAGGGTAACAACAGAACGCGTTGCGTATCATGACTTATAGACTTTGCGTTCGGCAGCTGCTGTGCGTCGGCACGTCAGCGCTGCTGCTTCTGTGTCTCTGAGGCTGGCCGTGACCCTGAGGCTGGCCGTGACCCAGAAAAGCGTGCAGAGTGTTCTGGTGCTGCATGTCTCATCACGCCTCAGCTCCTCTCAGCTATGCGGCACTACCGGCCTCCACCTGAGCTCCGCTGCAGTCACAGTCCTGCGTATCAAACGCGCAGGGATCGCTGTAGGCCTGCAGCTTTCAATCTGTGCCCGAAGGAGCTCAAAGAGTTTAAAATGCTTAATTCCATCTTAATATAAAGAATCTGACACGGTAACGGTGCATACTCTGCAAAACCCTCGTCCCTTTTTTCCTTCTGCATGTACCCGTACTAAACGCTAGAATTGCTGCACGTGCAGTTGATGTTCAGGTGAGTTTGAAATGACACTCAGTTGGTTCCCCCTCGCTTCGTTCCAGCCTCCCCTGGAGAGACAATCCACTCCTCATCTGTTTGTCTGGATGTGTGGTGTGCACCAGGCATGTTTATGTCCCCCTGTTAGCTGTTTACATGTGGCAGACCGGGCTGCTCACTTATGTTTATTCAAAAATGTGATTTGTGAAAATCTAAGAAGCAGGTTTGTATTTTGATCTGAAAGAAGCATGTGCAGAAACATCGGGTTGTTGTGGAGCTGCAGTGAGGAGTTCATCCACTCTGGCATGTGTTTGACCTCCGTCTGCTCACCTCCTGCTGGGGTGACCGTGCAGCTCTGAGCGCACATTCCTCCGTGTTAGTCAGTGTCTTTATTGTCACGCTGTGATCCAAAGTGACAACGCCATCACTGTCGATGATTTTCTCCGAACGCTGAGCCCAGAGGACAACTTCTCCGGACTTAAGCAGAGGGGCAGCAGGGAGGTGAATGCTTCTGTCTCCTCAGATTTCCCTCTGGGATCAGACTGTTGTGTCACATCGGAGTAACGATGATCAGAAACTAAAATAAATCAAGCGGCAACCACCAGTGACGTGCCAAAACTGCACCGCTGTACCTCTAACATCCACCAGAGGCTCCCACACAGTCTGTGGATGCAGCTCGATCTCCAGGCTCGCCACCATTAGCTCTCATCCAAATATTGTCACTTCTGGCTCCAAAGGTTCAGAAATGTGCAGTCGAGAACAACACTGGATGACGTTGCTATTGCTACTTCCATCTCTAATGTACAGTCAGTCTTTCTGAACACCTCGTGCACCTGAGGTCAGGAGGTAGAACAGGTGGAGACACTGAACCCTGGGTTACATTTAGGCACAGAAATGAAAGCGCCTATGACTGTGTGTGACTGTAATACAACACAATAGAAGTGCTATGTTAGGACTGCCTGACTGACCAAAACTTCTGACACGTGTGCTGGTTTGTGTGTCTCAGTGAGGAATGTGAAGCGGGGGCCTGAGAGTTCTGATAACATTTATAGTTCTCTGTTGTGACTAATTAAGATAAGATATATGTGCAGATAAAATGCTTTCGCTTTCATTTTGAGCTGCTGCATTCTTTCTGGTTAAATGTGCTCACCAAGTGACTTATTAAGGACTTCGAGGGCCACCGTTCGAGCTGAGGTTTACTCGAATAGTGAAAGTAGCAGTTGTTGATTCAGTTGCGACTCGTGGATGATGCGCCGCTGGTATAACGCTGGCACGGAGTGATAACCGCAGCATGTCAGGCACGACGCCAGCCAGGTGAGAGGGGAGGGAGCTGCTGACTAACCAGTTTGTGTTACTTGCATAAACAGAGGAGCTGCGATTACAACACTCAGGCTGAGGTCAGCTGTTCTCTGCAGGCTTGAGAAATGTTCATATTAAAACATTTGCATCACAGATGGCTTTCTTCCAGCTGTGTTATTTTACACTAAACTCAGCGTTTACACCAGACTGGCGTCATTTGTCATGTTATCAGATCCCCAAACACAAACCAGCACTGAATGCACAGAAACAAAGTCTGATTCATCCTCTTCATCCTCCAAAAGCTCTTAACCGTTCGCATCCCCAGAGTCTGGTCCTGATATCCTAGCTGGTTCACTCTGAGTTGGGAAACTCTGGGGTTTTTTCCACAACAGTTGATCAGAATGGGTTCAGCGTGTCTGTTGGCGCTCTGACATGAGCCCTGAGGCGTTTTCTATCACTTCCTGTTGTCTGTCAATGAGCTGCCTCTCACTTAACCAACACCTTTCTACATAGCAGCGAGTTTCACCCTTTTAAAGCTTTATCTCGGTTAATTCGCTGCCTATGCGGTCTTCTGGAGTGACCTGAAGGTTGCCGGTTTGAGCCCCAGTTCGGATGTTGATATCGCTGAGATCAGATGGTGACTTCACTTACAGGTGTAAGGCGTCGCAAGCAGGAAGGGGAAAAAACACATCGGACTTTCACGTAATTGTGCAAATTACGCAAATCTGAGGGACCGGCCGGGAGCGCTCAACTCTCCTTGAACTCTGCCTTACATAAATAAAAACCTCAGCTTGTTGTTTTCTAACCTGTCAATCACGCCGTGTCATTAAAATCTCTGATATAAAACCTGGAATTACCCGGCGTTCCTACAGAGGGGTGCATCCACTCAGGAAGCAGAGTGATTAAACATAATGACAGAAAACTATGTGAGTTTATTTCTTGGGTTTGTTTACCACACTGAGCATGACTGGAAACAACCTGAACTGAATACCAAAGCCTTTTGGGAAATGAAAACATGAAACATACAAGTCCACAAAAAAGCGCCCATAAAACCAAATATAAAACTTCCTCTTAAACCTGTGACTGTAACTGGTTTAAGAGGTTTAAACCAACTGTTTTCTGATTGGCTGTCCCTCACTAACAGCTTTCCTTCAGGTCTCTTAACAGGAAGAAACCTCCCTTGTTGGAGGTTTCTTCCTGTTAAAAGGGAGTTTTTCTTTCCTACCATTGCCAAGTGCTGCTCATAGGTTGTTACCGGGTTGTTGGGCTTTTCCCCGGAGGACTGCAGGGTCTTCACCTGACAGTGTAAAGCCCCTTTAGCTGACCTTTGTTGTGATTTGGTGCTATAAGGAAAGAAAAACTGAATTGAACTGAATAAACAGATGGTTTCGGCAGAAGATGGGCGGTGCTTCGGCACCTGAGATAACCATATTAGGAAGATCCCCTGTAAATGACCGGAGCAGGGAAACCAACCAAGCACCACCCACTCTTTATTCCCAGTTTCTTCTGATTGGCCCGTTTCTGGAAGCATGCTGAGAAGCAGCCCCGAGTGCTTGTGAGCTGCTCCGTATGCTGGATGGAGATTACAGCAGTCCTGATCTTTGGCTCGCAGAGATTAATGTTGCCCCATCTTCACTTTCCCTCACTGACAGCTCACCCACATCAGTTAATGAAGGTCAGCTGGGCCATCAGGCTGTAAAAGCGAGCCCAGATGAACTTCCTTCCACTCCACCGTGACGTACTTTAGTCTTGGTTCTCAGTTTGGGTCATAATTGCCTCAGATAAACTGAGTCTGGCTGTTTTTCAGGAACACTTCAGATGGTTTTGGTATTCAGCACTGTAGCCAAGATTTTTTTGGGAGTGTCCAGCAGGCTGACAGAAATTTCACAGTCTCACTTTTTTCAAATTAAAGACTCCAGTTATTTAATGGATGTTATTACACTCTGTTCATTCTGTGAGACTTGGAAAATAAAAGCCCCTACTTACTTTAAAAAATGATCAAGATGCTCACGATGTCACTGACTGCCTCTTTGCTCATCGTTACACCATCATCACCCTTGTCTAAGAAGCTTGGAAAGAAAAGCTTCTGGACTTCTTTGAGTTTCTTGAGTTTCAGCTCTCATCTCAGAAGCTTCAGTTCTAAGAGTAACAGGCGAAGAGTCCCAGATTTTTTTAAGCCCTATTGGGAGTGTCCCCATTAGGGTCCTGGACAGGACAAGACTCGTCCATCTGCATCTAAGGGACAAAGGTCACTCTTTCAAGGATGTTCACATTTTGGACAGAGAAGACAGATGGATTGAAAGAGAAGTGAAAGAAGCATCTATGTCCACTGTGAATGGCCATCTTTGATCAGAGGGCGGGGCTTATGACACCAACTGTCTGCCATCTATAATCCAGTTTTCAGAACCTTTCCCAGCCTTAATGCCCACTCACATCCTGGGCCATCTGACCTCAGGAAATCACATGATAGGGTGGGGCCAGGTTTCACAATGAGCTCACCTGAAACCCTGGCTGAATGTCTCCAAACGTTGATTCTGTTCATCTGGACGTAGCTTTCCCTTTTCATGTAAATGGCCTCCTTGACTCCGCCCTTAAACCAGCGTTCCTCCCCGTCCAGGATGTGAACATCCTCATCACCTGGATGATTGAGCATGCATCAAGACCTTGGCTGATTGTGACCTACACCAGTTTTCACACCGGTTTCACGCTCATGTGATTAGGTTGAGGATCAATGGGGGGTCCATGACCCTCTTGGGGACACTCCCAGTTGGATTTAAAGTCTGAGACTCTCCACCAGTTACTCTTAGAACTGAAGAAGCTTCCAAATGGTTTCCTTTCCAAGCTCCTTAGACTACGATGACGTGGATGACTGAGAACTGTCGCAGTCATGTCACCGCCCTTTAACCCTAAGTCTTACCTCTGAAACAACCATCTGATGTGGAGGTAACAGGAGTTCTTTTATAGGTGCTGATTTAGCTCAGCAGGCAAACACAAATGCACCAAAGACAGCAGCCCGGGTTGATTTGACTCAGCCCCTTTGCTGCGTGTCTTCTCCCGCTCTGCTTCACATGTTCCCTTCCCTTCTTCACTGACTTATTTAGTAAAGACAAGAAAAGAAATAATAAAATTATAAATGAAAGGTCATAAAATATGATCACTTCAATTGTCTGAAACTGAAACTAGTGTCCACAAAACCACCTGAGAAGATCATTGGAGCCTCTCTTCCCTCCATCACAGACACCCATCGCACCCGCTGCATCCGGAAAGCCACCAGCATCGTGGAGGACCCCACACAACCCCCACACCAGCCACCAGCATCGTGGAGGACCCCACACAACCCCCACACACACTCTTCACCCTGCTGCCTTCTGGAAAGGTACCCGAGCATCCGGGCCCTCACCGCCAGACTGTGGAACAGTTTCTTCCCCCAGGCCATCAGACTCCTGAACACTCAGTGACTGGACTGACACACACACACACACACACACACACACACACACACACACACACACACACACACACACACACACACACACACACACACACACACACACATCTTCATACACCAAGTTACTTTTTGCACAGTGCTCAGTCTTTTGCGCTGTCATATCGTTTTGTTCTGTCTGGTGTTGCACTGTTTTTGCACACTTGCACTGTAGTCCTGTGTTTGTCTGTCATCTGTAGCACCGTGGTCTTGGAGGAACGTTGCCTCGTTTCACAGTGTACTGTACCGCTGCACGTCTTTGAAATGACAACCTGAACATTTTATTTTGTTTGATGTGCACGCTGACTTCAAATATCATCAGATTGTGGCCTCACAGTGGGACACAAAGATGCTGCAGGTGGGTATGAGAGATCATTTACAATAGAAACTTTTTAATATTGCTTATAATATATTTAAATACATCATTTTTAGAGTGGTGCATTCTGAACTTTTTTAATCCTACAGGATAAAGTTACAGGACGAGAGGCACCCGTAGACTGAAACTGATATGATAATCCTGAAAGTAAAAAAGGAGCTCTATAGGAAGAACTTTCAGACTTTCAGGTTTTGTAATTTAGTCTCATGAACTATATTATAAAAATAAGTTGAATTAATTGTTCCTATCGCCTCGTTAGTTGTAGAAATGTAATCTGGGAAGCAAGCAGTTGATGGAGATTTGCTTTCTATCAGTGAATCATCAGGATGTTAGTGGAAGGCTGAAAGCAAGAAGCAAAAACTGAACCATCTTCTTGTGTGATGATCAGAACTGTGATTAAAGCTTTTCTGAGCAGGCTGCAGAAAATTCAAACTGAGCCAGAAGGCCTGCAGTTTCCTTTAAACAATCACACGAGAAAACACAGTCAGTCACAAATCTGTGACATCTGCGAAGTATTACAGGCGTTATAAATAACTGACCACAGGGAGAAGTATACAGGACGGCCAAGCACAACAAAAGGCAGGAGGGAAATGAGGGGTGTGTGTAGGGGTTGTGGCTGCACGGTTGTTGCGTTTAAACCGTTCGCCCTGCAGAGGTGAGCGATGCTGCTGGTGCACCTGCTCCTCCCTCGTCACCTTGCTCTCTCACAGTTGTGTAATGCTCTCTCGCCACACGCTCTGAGCCAGTTTTCCTTTCACGCTGCTCTTCTTCTTTAGTTGTTTATGTTCATGTTTCCAGCTTATGCCGCCGCACCTGCCGGTCTGCAGGTCGACACGCAGATGGAAGAAAAAACTCGCTGACTCTGATCAAACGACTCTCTATTTATTTCTCTGCTGTCCTCACGTCTGAGAACAAAGCACTTATGTGGCACGTTTGGGTTTTCGATATTCCCAGTGCCATGGGTGTTTTTTAAAGAACTCAATGTGCTGGGTCCCGTTTGTGTGTGTGTTTCAGAACACATGTGCACATAAAACAAAGAGGCTGAGACTCTGTAAGCACAAGTCTGTGTGAACTTGAGAAAAAATGAAGACATGAGTGCAGCTTTTCACAGTTTGTCTACTCGAGGTTAAGGACGGGAGTCGCACAGACCGTTCAGATGTCACATCTATGGGCGACAGGTGTACGCACAGAAACACAGAGTCTGGGTTGGCTGTTACCTGCTCAGTAACATTTAATATTTATGATTTACTGTTGTGCGTATGTTGTTGTTGCTGTGGTTTCTCTGCTGTGTTGTTTTCTTGTTGCTTGTTTTTTTCAGCAGGTGTTGAAGCAGATCTCTCTCTCTGTCCTCTGTTAACTCTCCTGTTTCCTTCTATTAACCTCTGTCTCTCTTCCACAGCATGTCTTTATCCTGTCTTCCTTCTCTCACTCCAACCAATCACAGCAGATGGCCCCGCCCCTCCCTGAGCCTGGTTCTGCTGGAGGTTTCTTCCTGTTAAAAGGGAGTTTTTCCTTCCCACTGTCACCAAAGTGCTGTCATAGGGGGTCATATGATTGTTGGGCTTTTATCTACTGTACAATATAAAGGGCCTTGAGGCGACTGCTGTTGTGATTTGGTGCTGTGTAAATAAAACTGAATTGAATTGAATTGGACTGAGCCTGCGTTTGAATTTATTCTTATTCTTTCCTGTCAGGTTGTTTCACTCCACCGAACCTGCAGCTGAAACAATAAAAACTAAACCCATCACATTATCCTGATGTCTTAACTCAGAGTCTGTGGGTTCACCAGCTTCCCTTCCTGCCTTCAAACAGGCTAAACTTGTGCGACGCTCTCTTCCAGTCTCACTGACCAAATCATTTAAAGCACTCACACTCAACAGCAATAACACTTTTATCCTTCATTCAATCATTCATATCAGCATCAGTATCCACCACTCTGGTTGGTCAGATGCTCCCCAGGAGAAACCCTGAGTTAACGAATCATTAACAAGTTTTGTGTGACATCATATCCTGCTCGCTGACATTGTTGTGAGTGAATCCAGGTAACGCAGAGATATGCTGAACTTGCATGGTCCTGGTTTCTGCCCTCAGCAGCGCCCTGCCTCTCCCTTTGTCAGATGGTACTCCGGATCATTTCCTGCTGTCTCTGTAAGTTTTACATCAGCTACTTTGTCACTTCAATGCTTGTCAGAAGTGTTAAAGGAAGTTTTTTCATCACTTTTCATCTCGTACGCTTTACCTCGCCGTGTCCTGAATTTCCCTCCCACGGCTTTTTCATTCAGGTTGTTTCCTCCTCAGAGCGAAAAAGAAAACATTCGCGGTCTACGTGCTGCCAACCACCTGCTTCCTGAGCTCGCTTCTCTGCGTAATCAGTGCAGAAATCACGTTAAATCCCAAGAGGACACAAAGTTTTTCTTTCTTTCGTTTTCTTGATCACAGAAATGTTCATGAGCACTTTCATCTTAAAACACTTTGATTAAATCAAACGTTTCCACAGTTAATAACGACCACATCGGTACACTTCTCAGTATTTGTAACTTTAAAAGGCAGCTGAGATTTATTTGTTGCTTTGATGAGTTTATCTGATGTCTGAGTGATGTTTTGACTTGTGACATCAGTACATTTGAATTTGTACCTTCATTTTCTTGCTCTTTTGAAAGAAACTCCCTTCAAAACAACAAACCCGGTGGTGTTTGTAATTATTTACAGGCAAACATGAGAATAATGGTTTAATTTGAATTCTGACTCATGGTACGTTATCGTTGTCGGTACGATTTGTGCTTGTGATTCAGTCCACTGGAGTCGCGCTCGCTCAGCTCTCTGTTTACTTTGGCAGCTGATCTAGTAATGCATCAGAGACGTGTTTGGGTTTTACCAAACTTTCTGTCACACGTTACGCAGTGAAGGATGACTCTGCTGTTTCACATCGGTGGCATTCACCTGGAGTCCTCCAGGACTCAAACAGGGCCTTTGTGTTCTTTGGTCGCAGGTTTGAAGTCACACGTCTGTCCTTCTTGTTGGATTTCCCCAGCTCGGAGAGTGATACAACCTCAGGAAGTGACTGCACTCGAATCTAAACACACATACTTGCTGTTACTCAACTTATCAGTGTGTAATCCGTGATCGGATAAACACCCTGAATCCCAGAGGAGCGTGCAGCATGCCTGACAGGAAGTCAACAGTCGATTTATTCCCCGATTGGTTCACCCACGACCCGACCAATCGAGCCGAGGGGGAAAGTGTAGTCAGTCCAATGTGATGTTGGATAAAGGGGTTTGACAGGGAAAACAGGCTTTACCAAAAATTATAAATGCCTTTCTGGGTCAGTGTGTGTGTGTGTGTGTGTGTGTGTGTGTGTGTGTGTGTGTGTGTGTGTGTGTAAATATACTGCTCTAAGCTGTACTTGGACTTAAATGAAGTCAACATTGGACTCCTTTGTTTTATTGATTTATATTCATTCGTGTTATTTTATGTGTAGTTGTTTTTTCCTGTGTAATAATGTTCAACATTGATCTCAATACATTTTTCAAAAAATGCTTTTCTGTGCAAAATGGGTTTAAAAACATAAACAACTGTGGGATACTGTTTGGCATTATTTGGAGAGCCCAGCGCTGCTCCCGACGAAGGGAAAACCTACCCTGCAGGGAGACCTACCCTGCAGGGAGACCTACCTCGGCGCCTGTGCAGGTGAAGCCAAAGGGCAGATTTGCTTCACCATATTTTCTCGTCTTTGGATCAGAATGAAGTTGGTTTGGAAACATGTTCAGCGATGCTTCATCTCCTGCTTTGCGTTTGAGTGGGCGCCCCGTCAAAAAACCTGTCCATGATGCTAGCAGTGTCCAAGCGCTTTTTTTCATACGCCCCACCTAAGGGGCGGGCCCCACACTTTGGGAACCTCTGCTCTAAACCAATCACGGCTTCATCCACATCACCCACAGGGACACATTAGCTTCAGTGTTTTTATGGGTGAGTCAGTGTGTGCTGGAGTAGTACACCCCAGTCTTAGACTGTAACCACAAATCTGCTTCAACCTTCAAACATTTAACTGCATAACTGTGTTACACTGAATTTCAAACTGTTCCAGTTTAAGACATTTTGCTCTGCTCTGTTCAAAGTCTTCAACTTTCAGCGGTTTTCTTGTAACTGGAACATTTTTTCTGATGATGACGTCTGTTAATATCATAAAACTGTTTAAGGTAAGGCAAAAGAAATATTTTTAAATCTCTCTTTTTTAAGTATCTTCATTAGTCCCACACGTGGTAAATTTGTTGGGTCACAGCAGAAAGTGGACAGTACAAAGTTAAGAGCAGCAAAAATTAAGAAAAACACTGGAATAGAATAAGATAAACTAGAATAACAAACTGTATACAGTAAAATAAAATACTATGTTGCATCAGAAAATTACACTTGTATTGTATTGCACATAAGGGAGAATCGGCGAAGGCTACCATGGTGTATTAGATGTATGTGTGGTCGTCTGTAAAGTCCTTTTTGTGGAGTCTGACAGCAGTGGGGAGGAAAGACCTGCAAAATCTCTCCGTCCCACACCGTGGGTGCTGCAGCCACTGAAGGAGCTGCTCAGTGCTGTCAGTCTCCTGCATGAGGTGGGAGATGTTGTCCAACAGGGGTGACAGCTTAGCCACCGTTCTCCTGTCACTCACCACCTCCACTGGGTTCAGAGGGCAGAACAGAGCTGGGCCTGTGGATCAGCCTGTTCAGTCTCTTCCTGTCCCCGGCAGAGATGCTGCCGCCCCAGCAGACCAGTGTTTGCCTTTATCTGATTTTGCACTAAAAACTGAATTTATCCAAAATGCAATACTACGCAATTAAAAGTGAATCAAGCCCAGAGAGCAAGCTGCTTTTTGAGTGCAAATTCCTATGATTATAACACTGCTTAGTTACATTAATCCTGCTCAGATTTAGCTTTACTGTCACAAAGTGAGAAGTGGGTAACAACGTTTTGTTGCAGAGCTCCAGAGTAGCCGATCATGATAAAAAATAAACATATTTTAGACATGAGCAAGCTAAAAACACAAAGGCCTGCTACTAATTATTAGTATTGTTGGTGGTGTTATTGTTAGTATTAAAGTATTAATACATGGTATTGAATATTGACCACTTCTCTATAGAAAACCACAAACCACAAAAGAGGATCCAGCTCTACAAACTCATTCCTTCTACAGAGACTGACCTTCACCCGAAAACTCAGTTTATTTTTGTCATTATTCTCAGAGCCGTCTTTCATGCACGTGTCACTGATTTCTCTTGTCTAATAGATTTTTTTCTTTTGTTTTTCATCAGCAGATGTCAGAGCTCGCCACAACAGACGAATTATTCTCCCCGTGTGCATGTTTGCTGTGAGAGCCGAAACCCACAGGAAAACTCCAGAGACCCTCTGCAGTCCACTTCAGACCGCTGGACTCGGTCCCCGTGGGCCCGAGGGGTTTCCCTCAATTCACTGTTTCTTTAAACGCTGATTACACCGACGTCCAGCTGGCACATGGCTCACCGAGCACCGTCAAACCTCAGCAGAGACTGAGGAAGGAAGAAGAGACAACCAGGAAGTTCCAGGTAGCTGCTGAATCGAAGCAGCAGCGTTTATTTTGAAGTAACCGTTTTCTAATAGATGAAAACTTAGAGCACAAGCTTCATCAGAAAAACAGCGAAAAGCACCTTTTCCGTTAACAGCCAAAGAGGAAATGGTTGTACGGAGCCAAGAGTCCACAGCAGTAGATTACTACACTGATACTGACTTCCTTCTTCCTGACAGCAACCTTGATAGTTCCCTAAAGTTCTGTTCACACATAAATTTAGCCATCAGATAAGGAGTGGTTGGTGTTTGTTTTAAGGAACTCTGAAGTTTTTGCTTCTGCTGATGGGAAACAACCTGGTGCTGTTGTAGAGGGCCAGCGTGCAGCTGAGCCACGGATTCACGTAGCCTAATTTAATATGGGTAGCGCCACTGTGTGGTGAGACACTAGCAAAGAAACAATGTAAAATATTAGACGTATCATTAGTTAGTGACCCTGAACATTGCTGACATGTTTGATTGGAGATGCCTGTGTGTGTGCAGATCTGTGCAAACCGCTTTAACTCTTGGACGTTTCATTTATGCGCCATCTTTATCGTCCAATTTGGTTGCAATTCAAACGTGAATGGTGTTCAGGCAGCTGTGCCACCATAAGCTACGAAGTCTAAACAGTGTGTACCTGCGTGGTACACGTGGTTTTTTTCCAGCCTACCCCAGCTGTCAGGGCCAACACGGCGAGACCCACAGAGTCACCAGCCCAGGACCTTGGTGTGGTGAGGCAGCAGTGCTAACCATTGCTCCATCAAACAGCGTTCCAGGCTGCGAGGCCACAGTCCCTGAGAGCTGGACCGAGTTGACCCTGCAGAAGAAGATCTGGAGCTTAAACTTTTAAGTGACAGGAAACAATTTGTGAAGCTGGGTGTCCATTCCTCATCATGCTTGGACATTGCTTGTGGTGTTCCACAAGGCTCTGTACTGGGTCCAAAATTATTTATTATTTATATAAATGATATTTGTAAGGCATCTGATATATTAAAATTAGTATTATTTGCAGATGACACAAATATTTTTTGTTCTGGGGGGGAAATAAGGAGCTGCTGGATACAATTACTTCAGAAATGTGCAAAATTAAAAAATGGTTTAACAGGAACAAACTATCGCTAAATCTAAGTAAAACTAAAATGATCTTATTTGGGAATTCCCTTAGAAATGCACAAGTGCAGATTCATTCAGATGGTGTGGAAATTGAAAGAGTACTTGAACATAAGTTTCTTGGTGTGATTATAGATGATAAATTAAACTGGAAGTCTCATATAAATCATATACATAACAAAATTTCAAGAAGTGTCTCAATCTTGAGTAAAGTAAAACACATTCTGGACCACAAACACTCCACATTATTGTTCCCTGATTGCACCGTATTTGCATTACTGTGCAGAGGTTTGGGGCAATACTTACAAATGTTCGCTATCATCAATCTTTATATTACAAAAAAGGGCCATAAGGATAATCCTTAAAACTGGTTACAGAGATCATACAAATCCACTATTCTTAAAATCAAAAATTCTAAAATTCACAGATCTGGTTCATTTTCTCACTGCACAAATTATATATAAAGCAATAAATAACCTGCTTCCTGACAATATTCTAAAAATGTTTTCTAAAAGGGAACAGGGACACAATTTGAGGGGGGAATTAAATCTAAAACATCCTCGTATCCGTACAACATTAAAAAGTTTTTGCATCTCTGTGTGTGGAGTGAAGCTGTGGAACAGACTAAGTAAAGATATGAAGCAAAGTCCAAGCATGGCGCAGTTTAAACAGCGGTTTAAGGATATGGTTTTTACAGGGTACAGGGAAAAGGGAGAGATTTGATAGGGTGTTCTTGTCTAATATTTTCATGTGTGTGCAGGTGCACGGGTATGTTGATGTGGGTATGTATATATTTGTAGGTTGTTTATCATAACTCAGACGCCCTCTACAGGAAAGGGCAGAGCAGGCTGTACCTGCTGCGGAGACTCAGGTCGTTTGGAGTGGAGGGCCCACTCCTGAAGACCTTCTATGACTCTGTGGTGGCTTCTGCTATCTTTTATGGTGTGGTCTGCTGGGGCGGCAGCATCTCTGCTGGGGACAGGAAGAGACTGAACAGGCTGATCCGAAGGGCCAGCTCTGTTCTAGGATGCCCTCTGGACCCAGTGGAGGTGGTGAGTGACAGGAGAATGGTGGCTAAGCTGTCATCCCTGTTGGACAACATCTCCCACCCCATGCAGCAGACTGTGACAGCACTGAGCAGCTCCTTCAGTGGGAGACTGCGGCACCCACGGTGTGGGACGGAGAGATTTCGCAGGTCTTTCCTCCCCACTGCTGTCAGACTCCATAATAAAGACTTTAACTGATCAAGCACACACATCCATACATATGCAATAACACTAAGTGCAATAATCCTTTCTGTCATCGTTGTAGTTTTACTCAGTTGTATATAGCATTTGTATTTGTATTCTATTTTTATCTTATTGTATATTTATTTTATTTTATTCTACTGTATATAGTATTTTATTTTATTCTATTCTGTACAGCTGTGTACTGTATTTATTCTTATTTATTCTTATTGTATTCTAATTTTTGCCTCATAACTTTTGCACTGTCCACTTCCTGCTGTGACAAAACAAATTTCCCACGTGTGGGACTAATAAAGGTTATCTTATCTTATCTTATCTTATCCTTGAGGTGTTAATGGGGTTATTGTAAATGTGTATATGTGCGTATGTGTATATACATATGTATGGATAGATAGAAACATATATGTATAGATATAAAAAAAAAATACACATGACATATAATGTAATTGCAAGGAGGTATTTTTGTAGTCTATTGATACTAGATAGTGGAAAAGGGGTGGGATTAAATAAGCTTATGCTTCTTCCTGCTCCTTTTTGAACATGAACGTTATTTGGAGTTGTGGTTGCTCGTTTTCCTTTTGTTTTGCTTTGTTCATTTGTCTCTTTTAATTCTATTTTGTTGTACTTTTTCAACATGTTCAAAATAAAGATTCAATCAATCAATCAATCAAAAAACTTCAGCATCATGTCCAACTGCTGGAAGGGATTTTCTCTTCGTTAAAGGTTATCTGCTTTTCCATGCTTTCTGTAATGTGTTAGGCTTCAGGCTGAGACTGATGTCTCATAACTTTCTTCATTACAAAGACAAACAGACTCGATAGAAGTTTCTACCCACAGGCTGTGAAACACTCCCTACATTACACTTTATTTATAAACTGGATTTCTATTTATACTATAATGCAACCAACAGTCCCACCTCTTTAAGCTGTATTTATTATAGTAGCAACAACCACCACCACCCCCCCAACACACACACAGTCAATGTGCAATATCACTGATCACACTGCACCTCACAATGCACCTGCTCCTCAGATGGCATGTATGTGTATGTATATATATGTAAGCGTTTACATGGAAATATGTGTGTGTATGTATGCAGGTGTATGTATAACTTGTACATATCTTTGTTGTGTAAATGTAAATTTGTCTGTGTTATTGTGTAAATACTTACACTATTGTGTATTTCACACACATGGAGAGATGCCAAACAGCCTTTCACTGTTCTTGTAACAGTGCCAATAAAGAGCTATTCTATTCTATTCTATTCTATTCTATTCTATTCTATCAGTCAGGGAAAACTGAGCTTTTAACAATTTAAAAACAAAATATTCTGTTTTGGGTCTGAGAGGCGCTGCTGGAGGTCCAAATTAAAGCTGGTTTGACTGAGCAGGGTCGCTGCAGGTCTGCTGTGGTCACGCCTTTCTAAATAACAAAGTGAAAGTGAATGCATCACATGGATTTCTGATTAAATCATTCATAATACAGGACAAAAAAAGGAGACTGACCTCAGCCCTGACATTATATTGAAACTGATTAACTCTGAAAGAATAACATAGATCACTTCCTGTTAAACTCTATTGTTTCTGTTATTTTGAATGAACACATTTGGTTGTGCAGAGTATCAGAGCTCTGTACTTCATGCTTGAACGGGTCCAGTCGTTGAATGCACATGTGTGTGTGTTTTGTGCAGATTCTGGTTTTATTCCTGCTTTTCAGTGTTTCCTGTCATGTCTTGTGTTCCTGTGGTGGATGTTCATAGTAAACATGGCCACAGTTATCCCAGCGATCCAAACTGCTCTAAACACGCCGTTTATCACAGGGTTTTTTTCACTTTTGGATCTGTATGATGTCATCTGTTTATGGTGTTCTCAGGGCCTCCACACACCTGCCGTTCAGATCATCTCATGCTTACAACGGAGCAGCGGGGTCTCATTTCTCATCCACTTCTATCCGGTCTTTAAGTCTGACGTCATTAGTCTGGGCCCAAACTCCGCTGCAGGTCCATAAGTCAAGCGATCACTGAGGCATCAATGAGAGTTGAAAAACTGTCTAAAGTCTTTCATCTGTAATAAAATGATCAGCGTTGCTGCTTTACCAGGTGTAACAATTAAGTTTAACATCCAGGCATCCATGAAAACAGAAATTATTACATTTAACAGAGTTAGAAGTTAGCAGGAAGTTAGCTCGCTAGCTTCCACCTAAACATGATATAGCATGTTTCTGAAATTCAAACGTACAGCTCTGCTATCACTTCCAACATAAATGAAGACAGAAAACTAAACAGCAGTGACGTTTTTAGAGTTACTGAAGTTTGGCTAGCTGGTATATAATGATGTGCTACGTGATTGATCGCTAGCGACACAGCTATGTTAGCATAATATAAACAAGCTAACTTTTTTCCACTCGATAAAAGTTAACGTGAGGGTTCCTGATGGTTAGAGACAAATGTAATCGCATGGCAGGATGCTGTAAACGGACCAAACTTCAGCCAGGAGAACAACTGAGATAATCCATCCACAATACGAGGTTAGTCATTCATATACTGCTGCATGGGCTGGGCTGTAGTTACATCCTAAGGTTTAAAAACTGAGCTTTAAAATGAACAGAGAGGCCGACAGTGATCACTGACTGTTTTTAGGGGCTTTTTGAGATTAAATAGAAAAAGATACAAAGCATTAAAACATGTTAAAAACACATCTCTGTAGAAATTTTCTCTGTTTACATGAGAACATGTAAGCTTTGGATTTCTCTTTTTCCTAAATCTTTTTCCACCTGAGGTTGTCTCCTGTGCTGGGAATTACAACACCTGAACCTTTAGCTAGCTGACATTTGTTGAGCTGATAGAAACATGACATTTGAAATTGCATGCCACGTCAGAAATGTTACTCCATTTGTGTTCGCTCCTCTTCTGCAGCTCTGTACACAATTACAACTGAGTTATATCTGCACCAGAAAGATCCGGATCATTCCCAGTGGTTCTGGTCCCCTTCAGCTCCTGAGTGTAGCCGCATAAACGATGCAGTGTTTAAAAAAGGGCCCCTCTTATCTGACTGTGCAAAGAGTGTTGGCTGTGCCGACAGAACTGTTTCATGGAATGTTGTTCCTGGTTTAATCCAGCTTATCTGAAGTGAGGCTTTGAAAACCGTTTGAAGGCGTGCAGTGATGTGACTCTTATGTCGTAAACGTAAATTAATGAACCTGTTTTGAAAATGTGACAAATGAAAATGTAGGAAGCAAAAGTGGTCAGAAAACTACATGAAGATTTTACTGAAGAACACTTTTCCTCCTCTTCATCTACGCTCCGAGATTCAAAAGTCGTATTTAGTCAGGGTTATTTTGAATGCAAGATCAGTAAGCAAGAAAAACTGAAAACTGTTTTCAAATAGAAAGTAAACGAGTTGGAGTGTTTAACTGAAACATTTCTGAATGACAGGAGCTGGCACTCGCCCTCCTTTGTAACTGCTTTTGTGCATTCTTAGCATTTTGTTGTGGGTGAAATCTTGAAACTCTGATCGCTTCACTGAAAACAAAACATCGATCGAGCATAAAAGCAAACAAACTTTCATTTTGATGCCGAGCTGATCTTTGCCATCTCCAGCTCCTCGGGGAGCAGTTTACAGTTTTAGCTGAAGTGGGGCTGAGTGCTTTGAAAATGCGTCACGTTTTCGTGTAAACGCAGAGATATACAGAAAGCTGGGGACGTGAGATTTCCTGAACGTTTCCTAATAAGAATCATTGTGTCTGCTGGAAAAAACTCAGTATGTTGATCTTCCGGCACATTCACTTGATTTAATGCCAGAGGGGCTTTTTTGCTGTCAGTTCAAGGCTAGCAGGAAATTTTCAGAAACAGTAGAGCATGTACGTAAAAATCACTCCAACAAAAACATTTCATGAAATGTTTCAGATGTTGGTTTATAGCCTGACTGAATTGAAACACAGACATTACCTGTCTGGAAAGTCCATGTTGCCGACTGGGACAGGATAGATCTAATTCCTGACACACATAATCATGCACCGACATCTTTTTGAGCCATTCTTTCCTCCAAATGTCCAAAATAGTGGTAACGAGTGTTCAGTTACAATGGGACACAACAGCCACGTTCACGAAGAAAAGGCTTGTCTGAGATGAACAGGAAGCTAAAATTCTTTTAGTTATTTTTGTCCAAAACCTTGAAAACACAATTTTCAAACCCCAAATCTACATATTCTGTTGTTGTGGATCAGAAAGCAGGGTTGTTGTCGATGACGGGGTTGACGTGGGTGAAATTGGGCTTTACAGAGTTACTGTATTTTTTGGACCATAAGGCGCAGTGTCGATGTTTGAGAAAATTTTAAGTGAAAATACGGTATTAAATAACGCAGTCAAAATGAAAACACGGGAATCAAGTGAAACAACACAAAAACAGTGCTGGTCAAGTTACTTGAAAATAGTAATTAGTTACTAATTACTGAAAGTAATCCCGTTATTTTACTGATTACTTATTTTCAAAAGTAATTAGTTACTTAGTTACTTTTTAAAAACATGAACCTGAATACGTAATAAAGCAACAGACCTTTCAGCCCAATTCTATTTTTTCTGCATAACACATCATATAAAACTGAATCAAATGAAAAAGTCTGTTTTTAAAACTTCTGTTATCAGTTTTAATCTTTTAATTTTATGCACATTGAATCAAGCAAAAATTTAATTATATGCAACTACTCTGACTTGAAGAAATTTGTTTAACATGTAAACCTATTTCCTGCATATTTCAGCACATAAAATAAAATAATGTTTTGTGTTTACACTCTTTCAAATAGATGCAAGTAAAACACAGCAGAAATAAATAAAAGCAAAGACTCAGCAGCTCTGAGTCATGTCGCTCTTAAATCTATAGTCACCTGTAGGGATGGGTGTTGATAAGATTTTCACGATTCCGATTCCATTTTCGATTCTGTTTAACGATTCGATTCTTTATCGATTCTTTTTAAAAAAGGAGAACACTAAGGTCGATTAGCTTAGAACTTTGTTTTATATCTTCTCTTTGAACAAGACAGAAATTTAGGAGTAACATGGCCTTACAAACCCAGCAGTGAGATCTTAAGAGATCCAGCCTACGGCTCTTCAATGGGGTGTCACAGGGTCCCCAGGAAAAAGATTGTAAATGTAAAATAATAAAATAAATATTCTTCTGTAGCAATAACAAAGTATAACATAAATATTCTGTAGCAATTACACAAGAATATCCAGTAATGTCCCTGCCTACAATTACACACATTCACTTACTGAAAATCATCTGCTGTGGCAAACGGGTGCAAGCCTTTGACCACAAACTGAGTCTCTGCTTGGTGACATTCGTCTATCCTGCCTGAAAGGAGACGCTACCGGCAGACTGCAGCGAGAATTGCCAGCATCTGAGCCAGACTGTCTCTCTCATCATGGTCACTAAATGCACAGTAATGGCAGGTTTGTAATAAGGCAGATCGCGCTAACATAATATGCACTGTTAGTTGATTATTTACCTGCCGCATTAACGGGAGAGGACGTGCAAACGTTACCGCTGCTGCTGGGTTGAGAGTCACGAGTCCGGAATTAAAAACACGACATTCATTTAAGGTCATCATGTGTTTTGTGAGCATATTCGTAGCGTTTCCTCCCTTAAATGAAACATCCACTTTGCAAGTATTGCAAGTTGCCTTGTTGTCATCCGTTCTCGTAAAGTATAACCAAACTTTTGAGCGTTTGAGCCGCATAGGCGCCGTGTTTCCTGCCAGGTAAATGACGCTCCGCAACGTGGTGACGTCATTCGGGGCGACTGGAATCGATAAGGGAATCTGTTGCAAAAATGGCAAACAATCCCAAGGAATTGAAACAGTGGTTTTCGATACCCATCCCTAGTCACCTGTGTAGCAGGAGTGGGGCGGGTGGAGGTTTGCCCACAGTGGTCATGTCAGTGGGGGGATCCGGGGGTTTCTCTGTGAGTGTCACGTTCCCGTGGCAGCGTGCTCGCTGTTCGCTCAGAGTTGAAGTTTAATTTTTCGCTGTAGAAACAAGTTTTCTTCCCAAACAGAGTGAACAGCAGAAGCTAATGTTTGTGTCACTTTTTACGGAATCAAACTCAAAGTAATGTGATTACTTCCACGCTTTAAACGCTGCATGGTCGTACTCTCTCCATCACTCCATGTTAGCCATTGTTGATCTGCACACGTCTGTTGCTGCTCGTACGTCGTTGTCATGAGTCCGCAGTAATGCAGTAATGCGGTAACACAGCGTGCTTATGGGAAAGTAACAGTGAAGTAAGGGATTACTTTTTGCAATAGTAATCCCTTACTTCACCCATTACTTGAAAAAAGTAATTGGATTAGTGCCTAGTCTACGACAGAGTATTAGGGACACATTAAAAAAATCTATATATCATTTTGGTCATTTTGAGAATAAAGTAGAAAACTTCAAGCTTACAGGCAAAAATGTATTTTAAGAAATAAGTTCAGTTTGAAGACAAGCTGCCTCGTTTGCTTTGCCCTCCGAGTGAAACTAACTGGGAAAACCAACAGTTTGTCTTGAAACTCTAACCTTTTTATTTCTTAAAATACTGTTTCAACTGAGACTGAGAAC
The DNA here is from genome assembly GCF_018398535.1 of Haplochromis burtoni. NCBI lineage: Eukaryota > Metazoa > Chordata > Actinopteri > Cichliformes > Cichlidae > Haplochromis > Haplochromis burtoni. The sequence goes on from NW_024582484.1 coordinate 838,302, forward strand.
CTTCACAGACTTATGACTTTAATCTCAAAACTTCAGCTTCATTCATAAAACGATTGTTGTGTTTTTTTCTTAATGTGGCCCTAATACTCCTCTGTATCTGTTTGAATTGATGGGTTTAAGCTGCTTTTTAAAGAGGGTGGTAAACTCTTCCACAACTCTTCCCATCTCAGACGGGTAGCTGGAATCCTGAGAAGGCCTCTGTCAGCACACCTAAGCATCCGGTTTGGAGAACAGGAATAAGTGCGGGGGGGGGGGGATTCAGCCTCGACACACTTTGTATTTCTTCTTTACAAGTTTTAAAAACTAATTTCACCTGCATTCATTTAGAAACCAGAACCAAAAATCTGTTTTTATATTTATAATTCATTTATAATAAAATGTCATCAGAAAATCTGAATGTGAACGTTGACGTCAAACATAGAATCCAGAGTGATGTGTTGATTGTCTTTTCTAGCCGAAACAGAAATATAACAGCTGAGTTCAGTTGTTTGTGATTGTCGGGGGTTTCTCGTCCCTCCGGTGGGCCAGCTTCATGAACACTCTGGTTCAAAGGCCGGCGAGTCATTGCCAGGCCAGCTTTTTTAAGAGAAAGGGAGGAAATCTGATTAGTTGGCAAGAAACCCAAATTCTTTATCGGGGCTTTTACTCTGTATGTTCTTACAGTAAATCAAACAAACCTGTTTTAGGGATCGGTGAAACTGGAAACTCCCGGTTAAGGGAGTGGTATACGTGAGGTTGGCGGAGTCTTTGGGGTTTTCAGTAAGAAAGTAAAGCCAGATCACAAGTACGATGTTCTAAGAGATGATTATCTGGTTTGGATGGACAGTATGTGCACTGGATGACTGGGAAACAGTCATGCAGGAAGAAGGCTTATGTTGCAGGAAACATGACTAAAATAGCACAGCTATGTCAAAGGGATCTCTGATGTATCTCGAGATTTCTCTCTCTGCAGCGTTACACATCTCTTTATCGTTATTTTCAGCACTTTGTGTCAGTTTAGTGGTGCGACGTAACAGCGTTGTGTTGTAGTGGCTCCACGTCTTTTCAGTCCCATTTAACAACCGTTCTTCTCGTCGTGCAGCAGGTGGTCTCACGTATGCAGACGATACCATCGTGTTTATTTCTGGCAGGAGTGTTTTTACCTTGTTGCTACATCATTTACAGTCAACAGCAGCTTTCTGCATTTATTCTACCGAGCTTCAGTTCTCAAGAGATGCAACACAGCCTCATGGTAGAGGGCAAATTTTCCTCAGATGTTACGGTGCAATGTTTACTTCACAATACACGCTGAGAAAAATGTTTTTGTGATTTGGTGTAACGGTGAAGCGCCAAGGAGGGGAGGCATTGAAGGTGTATGTCCAAAGTAACAGACAGGCAGGGTGGAGTGGGTGGAGACGAGGTGGCAGAAGGATGGCAGCAGCAGGTTTAAAAGATGGTAGTGAAACCTGCTGGGATGTGTGGTTAGGAGACGTGGCGCTGACACAAAGACAGGTATAAGGATTTCATTGGAAGTTTGGAGTGAGAGAATCAGGATGAGACGTGCAGAGGTCAAAGGATGCTGAATCTGATCCATATCCAGCATCCTTTTTTCGTGTATCCTGCTCTTTTTGGAGCATAAACATTGTGTGGACATAGAGATAATCATGAAAAGTTGATGTTATTAATCCTTTATTTATCAAGATTAAAAATCCAATTTTCAACCTGGCATCATGGCAGCAAAAGTCAAAAACACCGGCTCCACACGTTTTCTTTCATCTTGTGATTTTAGTTCTAGTCACATGTTCCTAATAAACTATTCTGTCTATATCTAAGCAGAGGGTTGGTGTGATGAGAGCGTGATAAGGAGAGCAGATGATCTGCTCTACAAAACTTCCAAAGATAGCAGCCAGAGGAAGAAGCAGCGAAAGACACAATTGGCTGCAAAACTGGTTTCAAGTGCTTAAATTTAAGTCAAACACGTGTTCAAAATTCAAACTAAAAAGTAAAAGTGCAAAACACTAAAGTTCAAAGAGCGTGTGAGCCACTTTGTACCTGCAGCTTATTGTCTAAATGCTCCATCATGAGCAGCTTCTGCAGCAATCAAAACTCTTATCGGGATATAACATCAAGAAGACTAATAGGGTGACTACAGGAGGCTGTTCTTTAAACAGCGTATAACCAGGTCCGTCCGATGCTCTGACCTGCTGCTTCCTCTCACTCTCTAAACTTCAGTGTTTGTGAGGTGACTTTTTACCTTGTTTGGACCGTTTCCTTCTGGTGTGAGTCACTGAGAGCTGTTTACCTACAAACCTCCAGCTGAATCTGGACTCAGATCAGTCTGAACTGAAACAGAAACAATGCACAGCAATCAGTCATGTAGTGGTGAATGATCCGCTTTCTCTTTGTTCACGATCCTTTCATTGCTTTGTTGTTTTACATGAATTGTGATTAATGGACGACAATCAAGAAGAAGTAGAAAAACACTTTAATTACTTGATGTTCAGCTTTTCTGTTTATACCTCAGGCCTGCAAACTAATAGAATGGACACATTTTACACTTTCATTGTCTCCAAGGACCATGTCTTCCCTGACCCTGCGCTGACCCTGCGCTTCATCCAGAGGAAAGTCAGAAGGTTGGGTTGCTAAACACAAACACAAGGTGCTTTCAGACTCCAGGAACTTTTTCATAATTCTTTGAAGTACTGGAGAAAGTACCGTGTCCACCCTGCAGGAACTAGGAACTTGTGTTTTTTCTTTTCAAGCGATGTTTGAGGGTAGGTACTCCACATCACAGGAGGAACCTCAAGGTGAGATGAGGCAAACCTTCGAGTAAAGATAAACTTTGTTGTTTGAGTAATGCACGGCTGTTATGAAACGGCTGTGTGCAGGTAGGAATGGTGGAGACAGTCAGAGACAAAAGGTGAACTTAAACACAGCTTTAATGCTGAACTCAAAAACAGCAACAAAACTGAGACTCCAAACAAACTCTGGCAAGCAGACAGAACACACAGCACAGAAAACAGTAGATCACAACACAGACAAACTGAAACACAGGGCTTAAATACACAGAGGAGCAATCAGGGAATGGGTAACAGGAGGGAAACACAGCTGGGGCAAATCAGGCCTAACGAGACAAGAGGAAGCAAAACCAGATACATTAACATCAGACATGGACCTTCAAAATAAAACAGGAAGCAACACAGACTGAACTAAAGACACAGACTCACATGCAGGCACTGCAACAGAGGGAACCGAGACGTGAACCATAAGACAGAACACAGACAAAGAAACCAAAGACTAGAAATGGTAAATAATATAATAAACTCAAACCTCTGGGTCATCCTAACAACGACCAAGCAACCACAAGTGCACCACTGCTGGGATTAGCAGGGTATTCCAGACTTCCTTTTCCCCCAGGTCCTCAGTTCCTCTTGGGCTATTCTGGGACGCTCCCCGTCCTGATGATCAGATACAGGAACCACTTCACCTCCCTCCAGATGTCGAGCTCCTCACTCTACCTCTTAGCCGGAGCCCAGACATCCTGCAGAGGTCAGTAGCTTAGTAAAGGTCAGACTGCGTGTCTGCAGTCTGATGCTGTCCAGGCCTCCTGAGCATAGTGAGGGTTAGAGTCCTGTGAATATGCAACAGGTGACTCTAAGAATTCACCAAAATGTGAAGACAATCAGTCAGTATGCAAAACATACACTCGTGCCAACTGCAGCACCCTGAAACTCTGCAGGGAGACAAAAACTTCTGTACATATGTAGAAATGTGCCATAGTTCATGCAGCAGGATGAAGGCCGTGACACAGAGATCTACTTTCCCCCTCAGCGGTACCTGCCTTCAGAGCTGCAGGTAAATGTCAGACACATTCCAGCCTGACAGCTGAAAGCACGACACTCAGAAAACAGGCTTTGGCTCTGCTGGTGTTTTGGGACTCTTGTCTTTCCTGCATGCCTCACTTCACGGGACTGTGTTCCCTCTGCAGGTAGCCTTATACCTGCACAACCTAACCGCTGTACCTGCCACATACCACCTCGTGAAAATCTGCCCTTTCACTCCAGAAACATCAAACAGCGGGGAAATCCTTAATCCTGGGATTAGTAACCCGTGATACTGCCTCGTTGGTTCTTCTGCTTCTTAAAGATCGTGGCGGTTACTCACTGGCAGAAATGTCAGTTCAATGAGGAGAGATTATTAGAAGGAATTGAACACGACTTATTGATATACAGAATTCAGTTAAGATGTTTGGCGATCGGAATGCCAGCAGGGAGAGGGATTAGGGCAGGACCCCCTGGTGGTGGAGGCGGAGATGAAGATGGACGCTTGGATGGAGCCTCAGTGACACTGGGGGGAGGTGGTGTAAACAAATCAGAGTCTGAAAGGGAAAATGATGGAGAGCGCTGATTTAAACCACATAAAGTGGAGGCTGATTGGCCTGAAGTAGAGCAGTGATGCTGCAATGAGAGCGTGGGAAAGCGGAAGTGATGTAGATCTTAGATTAAGCACCAAACACCTGAGAGATGTGAGACTGCAGATCTTCCTTATTCAACTTGAACATGAGCTTGAATAAACCGCCAGAGGTCCTCCAGCATCACTGGCGAAAGATGTCCACAGCACGGCCTGCAGAGACCAGGGCAAAGAAAAGCATGCCTTCAGAGATCTGTACACCATCAGCGACCTGACACTGCCGGCGTTCCTGATTTGCATTTGCCCTGCGGGGCCAAAGATCACACACCTCCAGCACCGTCTGTTGCCCACAGATTTCTCCAGATTTCTGAATCTTTTGATGCGTTTATGTGCTGCAGATGATCACATATTCAGTCCTCACAACTTTATGTTGAGCAACATTATTCCAGGTTGAACCTCCTGAGAAACTCATCTCCCTGATCTGCTGTTAATTAAACTCGTCAGTTACCAAATGTTCCTCCAGATCTGTATTTTTCCAGCGTTTTGTTGTTTCAATCCCACCTTTTATGAGATATGTTGTCATCAAATTCAGTGACGCATTTTCTCATTGGATACATTTATGTGCTATTGGGAATAAAATCTAGTTTATGAGACTGGGAAATCACTGGCTTCACTGATTTTTTACATTTATAATTTTACACAGCATCGCAAATATCTGAAATTTTGGACAACACGCGAGTGTCAAATCCAAAGTGCATTTTGATATTAAGATGTTCAATTCGACAGAAGTCAGATCGGCGTCTCTTTTTTAGCTCAGCCTCGCAGACCAGAAACCGAGGCTGAGGTCACGCCGTTTACAGGATTTCAGTCAGTTCAGATCAGACGTTCCAAATGTGAAACTGAACGTTCATCAGTTGAATATCAGGTTAAATCACTGCTAATACGTCTAATACAGCGAAGGGCTTTACCAGAAACAGCTCTTACATAACTGGCAGGTGTGTATGAGTACACAGGTGACACGGGGAATGCCTGATGCCAGCCGCTGCACAGGAAGTGAATGGGTGGAGCTCCGTGTGAGTCACAAATCTGATTGTTTTCTTGTGTAAACATAAAGTCAGTTCAGTGCAGCGGCTTCCTGTGCAGAGACGGAAACAGGCGGCAGGGAAATACCGCACTCTCACTCCGGCCTCACTCTGATTGTGATACCACCGTTACCACACACACACACACACACACACACACACACTACTGAACATGACCCATACACCAACCCTCATGCTGCTGATGTACGATCAGAGTCTCATCCCAAACCTCATTGTCACGGAGAGTACCAGCTTCAGCTGTATCACTGTTCGGTCCCACCAAACGAGCAAACACAGGTTATTGGATCAGACTGCAGGACTGGTTGTACTGGTCAGCTCCCAGTGTGACTGCTGGAGCTGAAAATATTCTCCTTAAAACGTTCATTTCTTTTCCTTGCAGAAAAGTATGCGAGGAATGTAATTATATAACTGTGCCCTTGTTTCTGCAGACAAATGAGAGGATACGCTCAGCGGTCCAGCTTCTACCAGGAGACAGACAGACGGAGAGGAGGAGGAGGAAGATCCCACTGAGCCCACGCCGGCCTGTAATGAGACCCAACATCCTGCCTGTTGCACCGATTCCTTTACAAACTTTAACCTGCACAAGCACATCAGCGGACCTGAAAACAGCTCGCTGAGAACAAGAAGACCATCAGTGCAAAATATTCATGCATTTGTAAAGCAGGAAATCACATTCCTGCTCCCCAGAGGATCCAACATTTAGACTTTAATGACCCCGTAAGACTCCACGAATAGTTTTTATGCTCGGTTTCATTTGTTTGGTGAGGACATGGATGGTTTTAGGCCTCGGGTTTGCGTTTTGACCCTACCATGCTGGTCTTTGGAACTTGCATAGAAACCTTCATATAAAAGATTTACTGGCTAAGTTTGAACATGGAGGTCTGTGGGGACTGACTCGCTGGAGCCTCCAACAGTGTGGCTGCTGTGCGAGGTTACACCTGTTTAATACCTGAGGCTAAAGCACACCTCAGGTGTGTGAGGTAATGAGGAACAGCCGTCTGCAGAGTGTCATTAAATCTGCTTCTATTTGAATATTCACTGGATTTTTATCTCTTTTGGCTTCTCGGCAGCTTTTGTGCACTAACTGCTGGTGGGCAGTCGAGGGAGTTAAACAGGGTCAAAGTTCACTCAACCAGGAAAACTTCATTCATTTCCTGCTGGAATTCTGCCAACACACACACACACGCTGACATGCTTTCGGTTTCATTGTTTGTGACAGTCGGGACAAAAGCCCAGCGAGGCACAGCAGAGCAGAGCCGTGGCTCTGTTGGCCTGTTCCTCTCACATCCATCCACACCTGTCAGTCAGTGCACCTGTCAGTCAGCCGGAGTGGGCGGGGTCAGATGAGCTGTAGTTTGTCTACCTTTGAACCACTGCTCCTGTTATAATCAAAAGTCGAGGTCTCTGATTGGCCCGTCGTACACTCACAAATCCTCGCTGTGATTTTGCTCAAAGAGCCACAGACGTCGTGTTTGATCAGGAGCAGCTAGAGCGTGCAGCCTTTCACAGCACGCATCCTGCACGACAGGAGGGGGAAAAGCCAGCGTCGTGCTGGTGATGCATGCTGACGGTTGATGCAAACGTTAAAAAAATCCTAATCAAATTTCACCTGCTAAGACAAACCTTACTTACTGTTTCTGAAAGCTCAGGCAGCTTTCATCTCAAACAACCGTTATGTCAGACGGATCATCAATCACACTCTGCAGGTTTTCTAGGTTGGGTCAAATATTTTCCACCGTTGGTTGTGTTGCAACCACATAGACTGTCTGTAAAAGATGGATGTAGCCACCTGTTGGCATGAGGATGTTTCAAAGCCTTGCTGCTGGACCGCCATGTTGGTTTTTTGAAGTGACCGTATTTGACCAGCAGGAACGATCAAACTTCCTGCATCCATGAACTTTACAGGTAACGACATGCACCTGTCAGTCAAAGCAGCCACGCCCCTTAACTAAAATCCAGATAGAGCTGACACGAAGGACTAAACCGTCCACGGGCCAAACAGTTTCTGTATCAGGCGTTAAACATGTAAAACTTTAACATGGGAGTCTACGGGGCCTCTGCTGGACATCAGAGGAACTGCAGTTTTCACACTTACCTAAACTATCACCTCGATTTCATAAGCACAAAGGTTTGTGTGGTTTTGAGTGATTTTCTGCTGGTTTTGCTTTGTTTTGGGGAATTTAGTCTCCTTTTGTGTCTTTGTAGCTTTGTGTGATTGTGTGACTCGTGACAGAGTTTATTGACTTGTTGTTTTAGGCTTTTTCGTGCCTCTTGGTCTTTGTGCATCACTTTTTAGTGTTTTCATGTCTCTTTTTGTTCATTTTGTGTCCCTGAGATATTTAGTCCCACATATTCATTTGTGGCTTTTTAAAACCCTTTTTGTAGTTTTGAATCCACGTTAGTGGTTTTTATGTCATCTTGAGTCATTTCCTGGTGATGTTTCTCTATTAGTGTTGTCTAGTTTTGTGTGGTTTTAGTAACTGTTTGTGATTTTTGAGTCATTTTGTGGAGGTTTTCTGCTTCTTTGTGATTTTGTTAGTCATTGTTTTGTTGCTTTTCCTGTAACTGTGTTGGCAGGTGAAAAAGTGGTGAAATGACACCTACGAGTTCCCTGTGACTGTTGCGGCATGCAGCCTATTGTTTAGTCTGTCATCCAAGTACTCGCCCACGTGTCGCTTGTCACCGCATACTCAACATACCTGTGCTTTCATTTCCCAGCCTGGAAAAAAACAAATCTCAGAGAGCAACAGACGAAGAAAGGGCGAGGATTATGGGAAATGGAGATCGTTGGCTGGCTCGATGCCCCAATGAAACCATTTTTATTTCAATGGCACGCGTCTCAGAAAGCACATCCTGTAAATAACAGAATGAAAATTTGCTAGCTTTTTGTTCTTGTAAGGTAATGCTGGAGTTGGACAGGCTCAGGATGGGTGTAAAATATATATTACAGAGTGAGTCGGTACTATAAGTACATGATAAATCTATAAATCTACAACATAAGCTTGTAAGAGTGGAAACGATGACACACAGTCATCAGCCAGAAAGCATCTAATGAATATTCATCCTTTCCGACTTTAACGGGACTGTGATGAAGGAGCTGACGCTTTCCCACAAACTTCTATCCTCCCGAGAACCGAAGAAAAAAACTGTATTAGAGGTGAACTGTTGTTGTGGTTTCCTTCCTCTTTGGAGCTAACAGAGGCCCAAACACATGAGATATCCCTGAAAGCCCAGGATGTTAGCAGGGCAGCTCAAATAAGTCCACAGATATGCCAAAAACAAATGTCCATCACAGAGGACATGGATGAACAGGCTGGGTCTCAGGAGGCTGTGCAACCATGAGTGTTTTTGCACCCAGACGAGTCGCCCCCTGCTGGCCATTTAATTGCATCATTATTCTACAAGTGGAGGAAATGGTCTGAGCTAAATACACAGAGGGAAAAGGACTGGATCTGCATGGATCTATGCAGTGATGGTACGCATGTTCTAGCAGGCATATGTCTACGTTTTATATGGATTGTTTTAAGTTCTTGCAGTCCCTGTTTAGAAAGTAATGACTGGCTGAGAGTGACGTGAAAACGCTGCACACAGTGCAGTTGTGCCGCAGGTGCAATAAACCCAGCCGTAGAGCTGAGTGGGCACCAGTGCAGGACCGATGTGCTTTCTGAATTTGCTGGGAGCCGAGGAAGGCTTTGACACATCGCTCCGACGATGGAGGAAGCACTGAAGCAGAAGTGTGATTACTGAGTCTGTTGGGCGAGTACGTCACTGGTAAGGATAAAGCCTTGGACTGTGTTTCATCATTAATATGATCATGTCGGGGTTTTATTCCCGAACCTGGCTGCAGTGCTCCTGAGTGACACCGGGCGGTTTTAGTGAGAACGTCTCTGCCAAGACAAGTTTAACCAAACCGACGCATCGGGCATGTGACGGGACAGGATTTATGGTTCGTGCATATCCTGCAGTTCACACATTTTGACAGACAGAAAGCAACAACTGATAAACAGAACTGATAAGTCAATTTAAGTGTTGGCAGGAAAGACTGAAAACTCTCTGATAACCGGCCAAAAAAGACTTAACTGTGTCCAAGTCCGGAGGGAGAAGCTGAATTACTTCTGATAAACCATCAGAGCGCTGCACTGCTGGTAAGAGCATCTAAATGCGCCACAAACAAACACACTTAAAGCTGCTTTGGGGCCACTAGGGGCAGCAGGACCCTCTGTGAAGCTCCACGTGTTATCGATTTATCTTTGATAAGCTTTTTACCCACTTGCTCAGATGCACTCCTTCAGGTCTGTCTGCTGTTCTAATATGTTCCGAGGAAAACCCCACACCCTCACACGTCTGATTACTGTACTTTCCCTGCAATCGCTTCAGCTGACAGTTGAAACTCGGCTCTCTTTCATTTTGAACACGACTGATTCGGTCACTTTTCCTGTGAGTGCACCGTCAGGTCTTCTAAGAATATTGCTGGCCGTGTCTCTCTGGTGAGCCTTTCACTTCTCCTTCACGACTTGAACTCGGATGTTAAAAGCTCAACAAACAGGAGAAAAAGATCTGTCTGAAAGTCAGAACTCGCTCAGAGGACGAGTTTAAACTCAAAGATCACCTGTGGCAGCAGCCGCCCCGCGGCTTCTCCTCAGTAACGTATCAGCACCATCTTCACTCCTCACGTCCTCTAATCATCAAGCTCAAAATCAAGTTATAGAGTTTTCAATCAGGGGAGATGCACAGGGCCAGGTGAGGTCATGCGTTTTTTTTAAGTTCTGTTTCGACTTTCAGACACTTTTCTTCGAGTTTTGAGTCATTTTGGAAAATAAACAGTGAAAAAAAGATTAAATATCTAAAGTTAAAATTCTAAATATTACATGAAATTCAAATCTGATTACAGTTACATTACAGGGTGTCATAAAATGTATGTAATACTTCTCACACAGTCTCAGCGTGCACTCTAAAGACACCTGAATCTGCAGACTCATGACCTGCATGAGCAGAAAGTCCAACCACTGTGAGCGCTCTTGCTGTGCACATATATGTGGAAACTGCTCCATCTAGTGTTCATTAATGGACCGACGTGTTTATTCGGTTTGAAGATCAGAGCAGCCGTTTCCCTCAAAGCTCTGAAGCAGCTGTCACAGTTAGTTTGGATCGGTGTGTAGGGCCGGACCGACTCCTTCCTGCAGACTCAGCCTCACAGTCTTTCTCTCCATCACACTTTACAGACTTGCTTCTATTTGATTTCATGACACAAAAATGCCACCAACATTATCAGCCTCTCTGAGCACATCTGAGCAGCGTCTGCTACTCGTCACCATTTGTACTCATTGTCTTCAGGGTCCTGGTTAGGACAGAAGTCTTTGTCTGGAGGTGGTTTCCCAGATTATGTTTTTGTGACAGCCAAACAAAAGCCTACGAGATAACTATTTCTTCTTGCTGTACATATCAGTGCTTTGTGTGCAACCCCCCTTAAGGAAATACTTGTAAACGGTTTACTCAAACAGAGTTCGGGGGGGGGGCTGTGTGGATGTGGGAGGGGAGGTGTGGGTCAAGCCGTCACATATCTGTGAAATAATCCTCAATCGTTCAAACTGAATTTGCTCTTTATCTCCTGCAGCAGTTATCTCTCAGAGCACAGACGTACGGTGGATGTGTTTATGGACCTCCCACTGATCAGAGTGTGGTTCTTGGCGAGCGGTGATTGGCTGGTCTGTATGTCAGCAGTGGGCGCGAGCGTACACCTCGGTCAGAGCCGAGCGCAGAGATAAATCCATCGGGCTACAACTGCAGCAACTGAAAGTCTGGGTTTACGCAGCGACACCGGCAGCAGGATGGGCTCCAGCAGCTCCAGCAGGAACAAAATCCCCAACGCCCAGGAGCTCATGCACCAAACCGGATGTGAGTGTTTCCTGCTTTGAAGCATCTGAAGCAAGTTTGAGGAAAACTAGAGAGGAGAGAACAGACGAGCCTGGGATAAAGTTTACAGCAGTCAAAAGTCTTTAATATCTCAGGTTTTTACAACATGTATGTACAAGCACACATCGACAGGCAGCTGGGAGACATTAAACACAGCTGACCGAGGCAGGTTTCCAGCTGTGATCAGCCTGTAATTACAAGCACAGAATCTTATAGACTCAGATTTTATTCATAACTGAACATAAAAACATAAATGTTGAAACTGTGAACATGAACCATGGTGATAAAAATATGAGCTCCTTGTGAACATGATGCAGCGACACGTCTGTAAAAGTAGGACAGGTCCATGTTTGCGCTCTAACACCAGTCTGATGGAGGATTCCAGCTGCTCAGCAGTCCTGGCTCTGCTTCGTCCTCTTGCTGCTTTCATGATGCTCCAGATGTTGTCAGCTGGTCAGAGGTCTGGACTGCAGGCTCCTCTGCTCCTCTGAAGCCGTGAGGCTGTTATAGAAGCAGTCTGCGGTTCATCCGGCTCAAACACAAAGGCCTTCCTGAGAAACATCTGCATGGAGCAGATGTTGCTCTAACAACACTTTACACCTTTCAGCGCTTATGGAGCCTTTCCAGATGTGCCAGCTGACGCCCACGTACCTGAGTCCTGTCGCTGTCCTCGTCCATGCCTTTGTGTACCATCTTCTGAGCAGGATAATGCATCATGTCATAAATTCAAATCATCTCAAACTTGAACATCACGCTGAAGTACCAGCGAGGTGTACCCCTAACAACGAGCTGAACTTCAGGATGTGAACATTTTTCTTCTTTTAACCGTAAATTTAAGAAGACAATCGTTTCAGAGGCTCTAAAGGTGCTGATGGTAAAATCTGCAGCTTCATTAAAAGCTCAGCGGGGTTACGATTCACCTGCCCAGTTGAAGCTCTCTCCAAAGTGCTGAATTCAGACCAGTATTTACTGTAATGTTAAATGTGTGAGCATGTGTGCCATACACCTCATACATATATTACACACTTAAATGTCTCTACACAGTCTGTTTGTTTGAACCACAAAATCAGTCATTAAATGTCAGAGTTTGGCTCAATGTCAATGCTGGGTGTGTGCGTGTACTCGTATTTCTCCCATCGTGGGGTCTTGATTTCTTTATTGGGAAAACCCCAAAACAGTTATTGTCAATAGGAAATGTGTGTGTGTGTGGGGGGGGGGGGGGGGGGGGGGACTCAACATCACTTTCAGCTTTCATGTGAGACTGTAACGGCGACGGTGTGAGTTGTTGCTGTGTCCCGTGGGTGAGCTCATCGTCGGCTGTTTGTGTGCGTTTCCGTGGCAACACCCTGAACTGTCCTCGCTGATAAGGACACTGTGGGCAGATAAACACGACTGTGCTCGATGGCTGATTAAGCCCAGATGAAACATTAGTTTTTCGTAATAAGAAATATAATTACATATAATTATTCTTTCTTTTACTTTGGGACCATAAGCTATTCGTTTTTGATCCTTTCTTTTTGGTTTCCTTTATTTGAATTTCTTCTCCTTTAATTTTGATGTCACAGGATTTCTGCTCCAACCTGTTCGACCCATTTGAGCGATTACATAATATATTTAATATATGCACACCCTGGATACTGCAAACAAACCTCTGGTGTATTTGAGGTATCGACATACAGCAAGTATTTGCAAAGACTGACTGAGCTGTTAATGTTTACTCTGAGTAAAGAACAAATCGTGTCTGTTTCAGTCTCGTCTGCTCATCTCCTCCGTCTGCACGACAGGTTTGAGAGTCTGGACAGAGACAACAGAGGATACCTCAGGTGTGTGGACGCACTGCTCACAATCATCATCCAGCTTAATAACAATGATGTTTTTATAGGGTTTGTTTGTTTCCCCAAAACACATCCCAGAATGAAATAAGCCTGAAGATGAGTTTATTTAGTTTTATCCGTCTGCTGCAGCAGCGCTCCCCCCAATCTCACAGTCACGGGAAAACATGAAGAAACAGTCATTCAAGATACTTCAAACACTTAACTCGAAACAACACAAAACAAAACAACTTTGCAAAGTTCCCAAAGATGTTTCTAGACAACCTGCCGAAACGCTGTGTGACCTGGTCAAAGACCAGACATAAACTTCATCAGGTCACTCTGAGAAACAGGAAGCTGGAGGACTAGACTCTGATCCAAACCAGTTCAACACCTTCATCTTCAGGATCTCTTTCCCTGATGTGTCCAAACATCAGCGGTCACACAAAGTGTCAACAGGATGAATTCAGAGTCACTGTTGTGACTGTGTCAGGTAACTCTGTAATGTCTGCTGGCTCCAAAGCCTGAACGCCAACCCGTTTGGGATGAAGACAGAGTTATACTTTCATTTCATTTTGGCTTTTTGTTCAGCTTCAGGTTTTTCCAGAGCAGTTTTTTCCTTTCAGTTTAGATTTCATTGTTTCAAAATGTTTACTTTTAGTTTTTAGTGTTATTAATGTTAGTTTTAGTCTTTTTAAGTAATAATGTAATGAGGGCATACGTGAGAGGCATGATTTAGGAAAATCGGTCCAGAAAATATAAAACTATACAACCTTTGGAAAGCAGCGACTCACAGTCCTGAGGACATTCAGCGTCCGTCAAAGTCTCATCACACAAACAGTGATAGCATTTAATCAAAGTCTAAAACTTCTTCTCTATCAGAAGTTTCGTTTCTAAGTTCATGAAATCCTTTCAGGAAGTGTGTTTACGTCTAAAATGTTTTTTCACATCTAGTTTTGCTCTTTAGTTAAGTTTGAGTTAACTATAATAACCCTGCTTTAATATGACCGCTCTTAAACATCATGCAGGCTGAAAGTGAAACCTTTGCAGAAAAACAAAGAGGTCGTGTTTCTTTATAAAAATCTAAAGATTTAAAACAAAGCCTGTGAGACTCTGAGGGACGTCAGTGTCCCAGAGCCTCTGACTGTCTGTCTCCTTCTGTGTCGCAGCCCTGACGACTTTGAAGTGCTCGGAGGTTTGGCCATGAACCCCATCGGAGGCAGAATCATAGAAGCCTTTTTCTCCTCGGGGTACGACAGCCTGCTGTTATCACAGGAATCACTTGTTTCTGCACTGACAGAGCAAGGACTGTCACATCAACTCATTTGAGTTGCAGAGGTCTAGACTCAGGCACTGGTCAGGTGACACTGTGAAGGGTAAACAGGAAGTATTTCTCTCCAGACAGGATACCGTGGACTTTTCCTCCTTTGTCCGGATTCTGGCTCATTTCCGTCCAACTGACAGAAACCGAAACAAAGAAGGAACACAGCAAGAGCTCCCCAGCAGCAGGACCAGGAAGCTCAAATGTGAGTCCAGGTCACTTTGTTCTGTCTTTTATTTTATCTTTGCGTACAATAAAGAAAATAATGTAGAAGCTGCTCAGTTGCCTTTCAGCTGTACGATCTGGACCGAGATGGGAAGATTTCCAGAGAGGAGCTTCTTCAGGTCTGTGTCCACTTCTTTGAGAGTTTTCATTTCTTTCATCGCTGACAAGTTCATAGTTCCTTCCCATGCACAGAGACTCTCCTGTGCAGTCTGTCTTTGGTGTGTGGGGCTGTCAGTCAGGTCTTCATTGTTTGCACAAATTACACACCTGCAACCAGGACGCAGGAGCTCATACTCACATTTGGCTAAGATCAGGGGTTTTTGCATGGCTGCAGAATGGAGGGAAGTGAGAGAAGAATTTTTATTTAGCTGAAAGAAAACATTACCGAGCCCCTCCTACAGTATAAAGCTAGCCCACTGGGGTGATTATTATTTTAGAAAAGAAGAAGTAGCAGGTACTTTGGCTGATCCCTTATTTCCGAATCAGAAAAATAATCGTGTGTCATCTGCATAGAAGGGTCCACCGCTCACATGTTCTTTAGTTCTGCAGAAAAACGGGTCTCAGAGAGGATTTCGATCAGCATCGTTGGTACATTATTAATACTTGTGTCCTGCGTCCTTCAGGTTCTGCGGGCGATGCTGGGGCTGCAGGTGACGGAGGAGCAGCTGCAGAGCATAGCTGAGCGAGCCATTCAGGAGGCCGACCTCGACAAAGATGATGCCATCTCCTTTGACGAGTTCAAAAAGGTGAGACTCTTACCTGCTTCATGCTGCATCTGATCAAAAATCTGGGCTCTAATTCACACAAATACAATAATAAATTTATAAAATATACTGTGTGTGGTGGCTCAAACACCTCTCAAAGCTCACACATGATTTAGGACCAGAATTTATTTCTGTCTGAGAAACAGAAGAAGAAGAAGAAGGAGGAGGAGGAGGAGGAGGAGGAGGAGGAGGAGGGACTTTCTTCAAATCAAATTTATTTAAAAAATTATTGTTGTGTTCATTTGTTTTTCAGTCACTGGAGAAAATGGACATTGATACCAAGATGAGCGTCAGCTTCCTGAAATAAAGACACAACCTGCTAAGAATTGACGTCAGCACAAAGATCCCAGCAGGAAACATCTGCAGGTTGAGATCAGCTCTCAAACCAAACTGGAGATCTGGTGGATAGACTGATGTTACTGCTGTGCACGCTGGGCTGCAGCTGGATTTGTAGTGTTCATCAGCGTTCCCGTGAGCCAGCACGCACACAAGCAGCACAGTGCAGTCACGCACCTGAACACACCTGCGACATGTTAACAGTCTTAAAAAGGGAAATAATAAAGTTTTATTCAAACCTTTTAATGGATCGTTTTATTTAACGTTTAATTAATGTCTGTTCATCAGTGATGTCATGAATCTAAAGGCTGAATTTGTCAGTAGGTTTCTAGCTTTGTGTGCATTAATAAACATCTTTATTCTCTCAGTTTCATTTCACCACACGTGTTTCTTTCTCTGCAACGTCACATTTGGAAACTGCACACAGATCTGTCAGCATGATTAGTTAGATGATAACCTTTCCTCTCTTTAATATCCTAAAAAAGGTAAACTGAAGTTAACTCTAGAAAAGTAATAATGTGAAATTAATTCAAACATACAGGTAAATGTGATTAATAAAAGTCAAATGTAAATGAATAAATAAATTGATCTGTTGTGAAGTTCTGAGAGCGATTCCCTGTGGCGCCCTCTCTTGGACACACTTGGTACTGCTTGGCCACACAGCTTCAGGAGACCTTTTATTTGCAGTGTGATTCTGAGGCGATTCCATGTTTCAGAAAACAGCACGAGCCTAACAAAGGACGGTGGAGGTCGGTCGGTTCAGACGTAAGCCTTGGAGCCGCTGGCGTCTGAGGCCGGAGCTGCTCTGTAGATGCTCCGACCGGTGGTGGAGTAGTAAGAAAACTGCCTGCAGGGGAGCAGATGAAGGTTAGAGGGCGGAGCAACAGCGATGTACATGAAACAGATTCGCTCACCAACTTTTTACATACTTTATATAATCAGATTTGTGGTCGTCAGCTCGTCTGTTACCTAAAGTGCTCTCACCTGCACAAAAGCTTCACTAATATGCAAAACCGTCAGTTACTCAACACTCTTTGCAGCGTTTCATTTTCTTTCTTTTTCATTCTTCTTTATGACAACGTCTGTACAATGAATCCTGCAGTTCCTCTAACGTCCACCAGAGGCTTCAGCAGGGAGTCCCATAGACTCCCGTGTTAAAATGACCAACTTTACTTTAGAAATGAGCATCTTTACAAACTTAGAAGTCATTACTGAGCATTAAATAAGGAGACGGTGATGGGTGTGTATGTTTACCGAGCAGGTGGGCTGGAGGGAGTAGTCTTACTGGAGCAGCAAAGCATAGATCCTCCCAGTATGGCCAGACCAGCGGCTGCCCAGCCCAGATACAGACCAGTACCCAGCTCGAACCTGCAGCACAAACTCTAAAGATTCAGCAGCAGGAACACACACACACACACACACACACACACACACACACACACACACACACACTGCTGCTCACCGGACTCCTCCGTAGAGCGGGTCGTAGAAGTCGTTGATGACTCTGGCAGCGTACCAGGACACGGCGATCAGAGTGAAGAGACCTGAAGAAAAACACAGAAGCTCAGGATTCAGTTTCCAGCTGCTCGAGCTCCGGTGTCTCCACAGATCCCAGAACTCTGCAAAAGCCTCGTTTTAATCTGAATATTTTTTAGATGTTTGTTTTCAGTTAAATGAGGAATAAAGATGATTCCATCCTGAATACTGATGTGCACATGCAGCGATATCTGTTCTCTAAATATCACCTTTTCTTCTTCCACAAAGAAACACTCCCAGTGAAGTTCTGATCATAGCACAAACACAGACTGTATGTCGTCATCATTTACATGTTCTGTCTACGTCGACATTTCCTGTACGACAGCCATAATTTGAAACAAGTGAAATTGCAGCTTCCAGTTTGTGCAGGTTGAACTGCAGGAAGGAGAAACAAAACGAAAACGCTGCTTTTTTACAGGTTTGGGGTTTGTTTCTGCTCCAGTCCCGGAGCCTCGTACCCGACAGGATGAAGAGGATCCCTCCGCTCAGGACGATCTTGGCTTTGACCTGCTCGGGCGTTCTGCCGAGTTTGGTGCATTTGAGTCCCAGCACGGAGACGACGATGGAGGTCAGACCGAAGAGCAGGGACAGGATCATCAGAGCCCTGCAGGTCTGCAGGTGAGCTGCAAAGCATCATTACAGGTAAATGAACATCTTCCTCGTCGCACAGCTTTACAGTTTTTGCAGATGTATTTTTCCCTTTTTATAAACCCAGTTTATCTTGTGGGAACAAGCCATCATCTAGTTCCCACAACATTAAGCAACATTGTCCTCATGGGACTCATTAAAGTTCATGAACAAGCTGTTACTTTGTTTGGGCAGCAAAAGATAAGAACTCGCTATAACTAAGATATCTGACCTCTCTTATTTCTGTCTCAGCTCTCAGGCAGAAACAGAGATGAGTTTTTTTCCAAAACTAATGCTCTCATCAATGAATGAAAAATAATTGTCCTTGCTGTGGACCTTTTCCTGCGCTCCGACTGAGCCGTCATCATAACTCCATAATAGCTGCTGATGATTACGAAGCAGCCGTTCTCACCCGACAGTCCCAGCACCGTCTTGAACTTGCTGCACTGGATGGACCCCATCGAGGTGGCAGCACAGCTCATCCACAGGCCCTCGAACTGCCACTGGCTGGTGGTAACCGACTCCGACTGACTCCTCATCTTCCACACCTGGTTGGAGGTACAGCTGGACTGCAGACACCAGGACACCACGCCCAGAAACAGACCCACAATCTGCAGGCCCACCGCCATTCTGCTCAGCGTCTCCGCACACACCTGGAACACCTGGAACACCTGGAAACAGATGATTTTGAAGAAGGAGGAGGCACGAGCTGTGGAGTTTGTGGAGTTCCTCAGGGCTCTGCTCTCGGGCCGTGTGACATCTGACACCTCCATGAAGTATCAGTGACTGAAATTAAGCTGAATTTAAGCTCACCAATCAACGTAGTATTAAATGTTGTGTTTAATCTTATTTTTTACTTCTTCAAGAACTCAGATAATATTCTGAGCTGATACTAAAGATATATGTGTATTTTTTCTATTTTCGTTAACAGAACATAACACAGGAAAACAGCACTCGGATCAGTGACGTGGACCAAAGTCCAAAGAGCAGCTTTGACTTCTGTGTTTACAGAGTTTACTCTGAGCTGCCTGCAGCACAGAGAGTAAATCACCGCTGATGGACGTGGTGCACGAGCTCACTGTGGGAAGATCCCAGCCAGTTTGTAAAACACAAACTCAAATGCAGGCGGTCGACTCAAAGTCAACTACGACATCTCGGTGTGACTCCAAACACGTGTAACAGGATTTCATCAGTGATTATAGTAAAAGTATCACTGTTGGGACACTCGCTGGCCACTTTATTATGTACAGCCTGCTAGTACAGGTCGGACACATTTTTCCTTCAGAACTGTTCTCGCTCTTCGTGTCTCAGATTCAACGAGGTGCTGGAAACATTCCTCGGGGATTTTACATCCACGATGTGAATCTCCCATTTCCCACACCCCAAAGGTGCTCTGCTGGATTGGGATGTGGTGACTGTAGAGGCCATTTGAGCTAAAGAAACTAATTTCAGGGAGATGAACAAAGAGGACGTATCCGTCCCAGCAGAGTGTGCATCCACACTATCGTGTTTCATTTGAAAATAGGAACTATCTGCCACAGAGGAGACATGGAGCTCAGTTTCACCCGTACAGATCTGTCGAAACGCACACGTCACCTGAGCCAGTTGTTAAAGGCTAAAGTGCAGCTAAAGGTTTGACGGCTGGAGTCTGATGGATCGGTTCTTACCGTCGGCACAGGTTTGGAGGTTGCAGAAAGGCCTTCTCCAGGGTTTGTGTCTCTGCAGGCGTCGCTCAGGTTGTGTCTGCGATGTGAAGCGCGGCGGTTTGAAGCGGGTCTGATCTTCTGAGGTCTGCTGCTGTTCAGGGTCGATGAACTCTGGGAAAGGCCAAACCGTCTCTAAACACACATCAGTATCGACATTCAGGAATCCCAGAGTTTCACCCCCCACCGTTTGTGATGAGCTGGTTTCAGCCGTCAAAGATAAAGCCCTGCTTCCATGCAGGGGTGGGACAAAATATAAGAAGGAAACCTGTGGTTTAAAAGTCCTTCAGAGCCTTTTTGATAAACTGAAAACAGCAGGTTTCCTATCCTGCTGCAGCAGCTCTTCTCTCTGTAAGGCTTTGACATACAAGAGGACCAACAACAGGTGATCTTTTATCTGGGAAGTCCGTCCTTGTTTTAGTAAGACGACTGCAAACAAGCTGCGGTGATTTTAACGGCAAATGTTCCCTCAGGAACCGGAGGGTTCGCACACCTCGCACCTCCTTCGTTTGAAAAGCTCCAGATGTTTTCAGCTGCTGACAGATGTGAAGTTTAATACTCCGATTCTCTGGATGTGGGAATATGTTGTTTGTATGAAATAAGAACCTCTGTGCTGCTCTAAATCCCTCACAGATCATTCAGCATCACCGAGGTCTCACAGATGTGCACACTCATGTCTGATCTCAGTTGTGAATCAGTTAAAAGGTTTGAACGAGTGCATTTTATTAAAGAGACATTGAAACAGTGCGAGTCTCTGAGCGAGGGTCGGCCTTTTCTTTAGTTTGAGGTGTGCAGTGTTCATATCTGTCTCGTTCATCGATTTCAAAAACCAAAATACTGTGTCAGAAGCTCTGGTGTGCTGCGCTTCAGCTGCTCTCCTCTCTGCGTGGTTGGTTTGTAACAAAGAATGAGTGTGAAGCTCTGCCGTCATTATCAGACCGCTGCCACACGACTGTGGGAACAGGTCCCTACAGCTGAACAAAGACTGCATCAAGACAACGGCTATGAAGGAGCTGTTAGTATTTTGTTTACTTGTTGATGTTGGTGCTGCATTGTTTTTGGTCCCTTTGTTTTAAACTTTGAATAAATTTCAGAAAATCAGGTTTTGATCAGTTTATTTTTCCACAACACAAATATCATCGAGTCTATTTTAAGAAAGTTAAACCCACGAGCATCACAGGGCTTTATTAAAGCTGTGAGCCAATCGCAGCAGGCGTATGGCGCTCTCCGTGACGACCCTTCAGATCGCGCTCTGACACCATCAGTCTGATCTGTTGGTGGACTTCAGCCTGTTTGGCAAACACGGTGTTTGTTCAGTCGTCCGGTTCGTTCTGCAGCAGCAGCCAGACTCTAGTTTCAGACACGGCGTCCTGATGGGGTTTGAAGTTTCACCTGAGGCAGGTGGAGCTCTTTAAGAATCCCTCAGCTGTCTTTTTAAGTCTTTTACAGATTTTTGAGGCAAAAAGTCCCTCTGACTGGTTCTGTCTGGGCTGTTTGTCACACGATCAGCCGACAGGTCGTTGCTGTAAACCTCTGTGCCGCGTTTGTCTTTGTCTCTGATCAAACTGTAAACAAAAGCAGGCGAGGAGACAACAATGGAATCGTTCATGTTTTATAAATACAAGTACGAGTCTTTACTTCGACTCCGGCCTGTGCCCGGGCTCCGTGATTCTCTCTGTACATTTTATACAGCTTTACATGTTACGTTAGTATTTTATTTCCTTCATTCTCTGCGTTTCAGCGTCCTAAATGGCGCCTCCTCGGTCCCCTCCGCCGCCGCCTTCTCCTCCTCCCGGTCCCCTTCGAGTTCTGAAGTCGTGCCAAAGTTTGACGAAAGGTTCTCGGTTCTTCCAGATCAACTCGTGGCCGAACAGAACGTACCAGCTGAGGAGAGAAGAACAAGTCTGATTAAAAACACGTCACCGCAACGTCGTCACAAAACAGAATAAATCAGTTTTCCAAATATCTCAACGTCCAAAACACGTCAGCGAGGAGGCCCTGGTCCCACTGCACCTCCTCGGCGGGCTCCCTTTCTACAGCTCGTGTCTACAGTCTCGCTCTTTTCTTCACTCAGGAACACAAACAGGAAATCGACAGCTTTGTCTTCACACTTCCGCTTCTACCTATTAACCATCTGATCCAGAGAGGTCAAACATAAGTCCCAGGGACCAGAATCGGCCCGGAAAAGACTGCAGTCTGGCCCACCGGATGGCTCTGGAAAATGTCAAGGAAGCCATAAATTTTGTACTTTTAACTGTATTTTCACATTTTACAGCTGTTCCTATGGATACAGACGTCGCCCACGGCCACTCACACTAAACCAACGTGATTAAGTAATTAAGTTCAACAATTAAGTGACAGAAAAGCTGTTTTTTTCCACCATCTAATATAGAAAATTACTGTAAGAAGGTAAAAAAAAAAACTTCTCCGTGAATTAACAAAGAAAATTAAAAATGAACCTTTATAAATAAAAAATCGACTAACTTGCTAACTTACATTCCAAACATGGCTCCTCCTAAATGAGCAGCATGGTCGAAAAACCTCCATCCAAGCACCAGGCCTGCGGTATCCATGGCAACAATGGCCTTGAGAGCCTGCAGACAGACACGGAAACAGAGCGCGAGTTCAGTCAGGCCAAAGCCAGCAGCAGGAGCTGAAGCTCAGGTGGGCTGATGCAGAAGATGAAAAAGAGATCTCTGTCCAGGTAGACTGGGCGAGGAGAGGGGTGGGCGGGGTCTTACGTTGCCAGCGGTGAAGGTGAACATGGGGAGGAAGATGATGGCCAGTTTGGCTTCAGGTATTTTGGTACAAACAGCAGCGAGGACGGTCATGATGGCGCCAGACTGAAAACAGAAACAGGAACTTCAGGCTGTTTATTTATTGAGAACATTTACAGACGTCCACCAAAGAAAATCGCTCAAAAGAATCACATCAGTGTGTTCGCACTGACCTCCTAAAATCTACACGTCCTCTAAAATAAAACCATAAAACAGACGTGACTCTGAGCGAGGTAGTTTGGCCTGTGAAGCAGTCACTCACCGCTCCGAGAGACGGGCCGAACCTCCCCGTGGCCATCTTGCACACATAACTGACAAACGTAGAAATAACACCTGAAAACGGAAGAAATAAAATCAACGTCACACTCATAAACACAGATAATCTCAGAGATTACACCACAGTGAAAAGCACCTGCCGACAGGTACACGGCCATGAACTGCTCCCGGCCCAGCATGGAGACGGCGCTGGTGGAGAAGCTCCAGAGGACGTACATGTTGGCCGCCATGTGGAAGAACGAGAAGTGACTGAAGGCGGAGAGAATCATGGGAGAGCACAGAGTCCCTGCGGGGCAACAACAAACAGCCACAGTTACAGAGGCTCAATCGGAGACCCTGAACGAATCGTGGCGGTGGTGGCGAGACTCACTGGAGGCCGGATTGGCGGTGAAGTATCTGATCATGAAGCGCTGCAGAGACGGCACTCTCCAGCAGCAGAACACGATGGCGTTAGCAGCAATGATCCCTGGGAAAAAAGAAATTCAATCCAGCAACCCCCATGTGAAAGTTCAGCGCTTTGCTCGTAAGCACTGACTCACCTGTTACCGTCCTCTGGCCCTCGCTCAGGCTGTTCCACCATTGGTTGATCTGAAACACAGACAGCCAATTAAGACTCAGATCAAAGTGTGGGCGGAGCCCGGTTACAGGTGATGACGTCGAACCCTCACCTCTTTGCGGATGTCTCCTCGTTTCTGAGGTCGCACCTTCTCCAGCCAATCGGCTCGCAGCTCGTCAAAGTAGCTCTGCACTCGAGACTTGAGGGACTCGTACTGCCAGATGGCCGCCGAGCCGAAGGAGCAGCCTGTAAACTGACATGGAGTCAACACCTGTCCGTGACATCATCAGTGGCGTCATCGCCACCGAAACAACATCACCTACCCCGATGGTAAAGACGAGCGGCCTGACGAGCCGGCCGAAGGCGCGTGGGGGACTGGGTGGAGCTTGATGGTCCCAGTGAGGAGCGGGGGTCCGGCGCTGTGCCGCGGCTTCAGAGGATTCGCTGTGGGCGGGGCCCAACTCCTCTTCCACCTTCTTGGACTCGGGTTTCCTTGCAGCTTTCCTGAAGCCGCATCTCTGCTGGAAGCTTTGAGGCCACCTGGTGGACAGACGAGGAATCACAACTGTGAGAAAAAAGTTCTCTTTAATGAAGCGCCAGCATCCTCCCGCCACGACCACAGACAGGAAGCACAACAACAAAAAATGTTGTTTCCTGTCAAAAGGCAAAAATAATTAAATGAAAAAATCATTAATAAATAACCAAAGGAACAAAGTTGTATCGAAGAATCTAGATTTATTACTGACGCTCCACACACACAGGAAAGGCAATGGTAATTTCTGGAGATTTGATTGGTCAGTAGGTGGTGAGCAGGTTGTGTTCACAGCACAAGTTACCATGGTGAACTCCTGCTTCGCAGTACAGACTTCTGCCAAGGACCCGACTCAATTCATCTTCCTGTGATTAGATAAAACCTTCCCGCTGAGAGTGGGTGCGCTTTCTTTTTATCATGACTGCAAATGCACCAGTGTGTCAGAGTATAAACATCCTGCCAACCTTTTAATTATCTAAGGATTAGCTGCTGTCTCCTTTTACCAGCCGGCCTCAGACTGAGCAACAATCCCAAAAACATTTTTACCACAAACGTCTGGTTTTATGTCACTGAATCCATTTAGTAACTTTTGGTCACTGGAAGGGTCCGAGTGGACTGCTTGTCGATTATAAATAAAGCAGCACAGGTCAGCTGGCCACAGGAGATTAACCCCTGGGTTTTAGGGCACCTACGGAAGCAGCGTCCCTCTGCACTGAGCCGGAGGGAGGACCTGAAAGAGCTTCGGAAGAACTGCATGTAATGGGCGTGTATGTAAGGGGGCACACTGGGGTGTTTAAATAGGACAAACAGCTTTACATCACCGGATAATTAGATAAACACACAAACACACTCAGGCAGCTCCCCGCTTGTTAGCAGCGGCTAACGTTAACCTGCTAACAGCCCGTTGATTCTAAACTGTCCTTGAAGCTAACGGAGCTAACTCCGGCAGCAAGGATCTGTCTGTTTGTAACCCGGGACGGGCTGCTCGCCACCGCCTGTGGGGACTGACCTGCCACCCCTCACGGAGCTCCGTAAGCCTTCATCTCCGGTCAGTCTGAGCAGGACGGAGCAGCTCCTCCACGCCATATTGGATCCCGGTGACCCCGACAGGTCGGCCGAAGGGCCGCCTAGCAGTTGTTCATTTCCGGGTCACCAAGGAGCTCCGGCACCGTCAGCGACGCCCGCAGGACAGAGGCGGATACTGCACACAATTGAATCAACAAAATAAAATCCTCAACACGAAGCACAACATCCGCCTGTGACCTTCAAAGTAAAACGCTGCCAAAGTCAATACAACGAAATTTGATATTTATTTTCAGAGTGAAACACAAAAAATGCAAATGAGTGTCAGAGGAATAATGAAAAAGTGTTCTGGTACTAATTTTTAAGAACAAGGTATGAAGATGAAGATATGAGAAAGAGTGGTTGAGAAGAAGAGAAATGGCGATCACTGAGGTGCAGTGTACTTTAAGAGTGTTGATGGAGAAGTATAGAGAAGGTCAGAAGGTGATGAACTGTGGATCTTTGTGGTCTTTGTGGATCTACAGAAAGTATGTGATGAGAGTATGGAGCAGGTGGATGAGACTGTAGAAGAGAAGAAGAATGAAAGTAAATAGAAGCAATGAGCAGGAGAAAGGTGGAAAGGTGAAGAGAAGTATTGAAGATAGATACCCGGGAGTCAACCACCCAAAGGAAGGGACAGTGCACAGGAGAGGTGGTAGAAGTAGAGATTGCAGGCAGGGTGGAGTGAAAGGAGACAAGTGTCTGATATGACCGATACTTACGACAGAAAAATAGCACCAAGAGTGAAAGAGAAGGTTCAAAAGATGATAGTGAGACCTGCTGTGATGCATGGTTTGGAGATGGATGTTGAAGGTGGAGCTGCCAGAAGGAAAACAGAAAAACCTCTGAGGTGATCCATGAATACAGTGGAAGACATGGGGTTGGTGTGACAGAGGAGGGTGCTGGGATAGGTGGGTGGGTGAGATGGAAGCAGATGGTGAACGCTGATAATAATATAATATAATATAATATAATATAATATAATATAATATAATATAATATAATATAATATAATTAGGGGGCATTTATTTTGAAAGCGCTGAGTGGCGGAAGCGGGGCAGGTTTCCGGTGCTTGTGTTCACTGTGGAGTGGCTCGGTTCGGTTCGGTCCGCGACAGAGGAGCAGCTGCAGCGTGGGCAGTGCAGAACCAGCGTGTGACCGCGGAGGAACCATGGCGGCCCCTGCTCTCTCCGGCCGGGCTGGCTCGTCGGGCAGCCTCGGGAACAGCCCCACCATGGCCGCCGGGAGGCTGCCGCACGGCGGCGGGCCCGAGCTGGACTTCAGGTCGGCGGCCCGCATGGAGGACCTGAACCGGCTCATCCAGGAGTTCAGCAAGCACGACCAGCGGGAGTACGACGACCAGCGGGCTCTGGAGATCCACACGGCCAAGGACTTCATCTTCTCCATGCTGGGTGAGGACACGCACGCACCCACGCGCACACACACACACACGCACACACCAGGCTGCGGTAAACATCCTCGGACTCCACCTGATTATTTCAGCTGGTGTGAGCGCGGAGCTGCAGGGGTGATCCAGATGTGCTGCAGAGGCTCAGGTGATGCACATCTGCTCCACCTGGACCGCATTAGGGATCGCATGCATCCTCTTAGCCTCTCTTCTTCTCGTTTCTTGGTTTAAAACGAACATAAAAGTGTAGCTGAGCTTCTCCAGGTGCTGCACAAATACGGAAATACTAAACACAGACGACACTAACACCACCCTCAGTGCAAGGTGAAGCCCACTACAATCTCAGCCTCATCCACACCTTCAAATATATTAAAAAAAAACAAATCTTCACTAATATTAAACTTCCAGCTGTGAGGACTCCGACCAGCAGGTGTTTTTTCCGCACATAGCGCATCAGTGAGGAACAAATGTGCTCAAATATATTTAAAATTGTCAGATTAAATTCTGCCAAATTAGTTGTCCGAATTTCTTTTACAGCGAGAAATAAATCATCCGTTTTTTCCCCAAACATCACCCCGTGGGGCAAATGAAAAGATTCCAGTTCCTCTGATGTCCAGCAGAGGCAGCAGTGAGTCAGTCCCCATAGACTCCCATGTTAAAACTGTACAGCAGAAATAAACATGATTGCAGCCTGATACACAAATTGTTTGTCTCTGTGGATAATGTCCTCCTTCGTAACATCTGTACAGTAGAAGAAAGTTTTTAGGATTCACCTGGTTAAACTGTAATAAGGCTTAAAGTTTGTATGATTAGGGGCGTGGCCTCTTTGACTGATGGGTGGATGATGACACAGGTGGCTGTAGCTGCTAGCTGACTGCTCAGCTTCACCTGAACTGGACCTCTGGACCGTGTTTGTGCTGTTGGAGCCTTTTGGAACATTTTCAATGTGTCACGTGACCAATAACATGGCTGCTGTGAGGTTACTGTAGTAACAGCTCATCCACGAAGGCGGAGCTCCGGTCCTGCTAGGGGAAATTCTTGGATTTTAGCATGTAGGATTTCTGCGGCACAACCAGGAAACTGATTTGTTCTGTGCACATGTGTGGAAATTATTTTATTTTATTCCCAATATTGGTGCAGGATTTGGAAAAATGAACTGTGTGAGGGGACGACGCATCTGTTGACCTTTGTGTTGAGCACTCTCTTTGATTGGTTGGTGATTTCAGTGCATGTGTACAAGCTGGCGCGCCGCGCTGAGCTGATGTCAGATGATTTGCGTCAGCGTCCTCCGTCTCATTTTTCTGGCCTTCGTGCTTTGATTATCCTGCAGTTTGCTGTGTGTTTGCAGGTGGCTGAATAATTTAGTTGTGTTGCTTTGTGGTGCAGACGCACAACACTCCTTGTGTATGCGTGTTTAGTTCACATCACTCGTGCTAAATCTGACTCTCTTAGAGGAGCTCCTCAGCTTCTGCCGTGCTGAATATTGTCTCGATGGCCTGTATGAGGTCACTGCGGTCAGGTGCAGGGAGGAGCTGTGATTGGCTCATGCAGGTGCGTGCTCAGTGCTCATTTAAGGAGCTCTTGATTCTGATGGTGGAGCATTCACTTTCTGTATCGCTCGATGATGTTCGTTAGAACATGGGCACGAAAATCCAGATTAAAATCCAATGAATCGCTCCGCACAGTGTTTGTTTTTGTTTATTTATTCAAGAGTTTGTTTACAAACAGTTGACAGAGTTTGATAATAAAGACAATTATTTTCATTAGATATTTCTGTATACTCTGTTTGTATTAACATTTACTTTTTTTTATTAAATGATGATCTAATGTTTGACTTTGTTTCTCTGTAACATTTGAAGCGTTTGATCAGAAATAACATTTTACTTTATTACGTTGACCTTTGAATTTATTTGAATTGCTCTACAGCACATTTGTTGTGTTTAGCATTTTGAAGATATGCCAAGATATAAATGGTAAATATGTCTTCACATTTCACTTAGGAGAAAAAATGAACCTCACACAGCTTTAATATCTGACATAAATCAGGAATTACAAGGTTATAATTAAAATTTTGAAGGCGGTGGGGCCCTAACCTTTCAAAATAAAAGGCCACAAATCTGCTGAGAGGACTCAGCTCATCATAACTGAACCTGAGAGGAAGTGCGGAGGATGGAGTGCAGGAATGCGAGTTTGATAATGACGCTGGAGCGCCTCCAAGATCTGGATGTAAAAAGACTCTCTCACACACACACACACACACACACACACACACACACACACAGACTGAGACAAACACAAAGACAGAATCACACACACAAACTGCAGAAATGTCCATCTGACAGAGCCGCACACTCACTTTAGTGTTCATTTTCTCAGATGTACTGACAGTCTGCCAGCTCGCACACGGCGCCTCCTCACAGAAATAACAAGCGTTCCAAAATGTCCCGACAGGAAGCGGCGCTCCATCCTGTCTTCACAGCTCGCTCACTGTTTGCAGCTCACAGACAGACCAAAAGAAAGGCGATGAGGCGGTTTTATGCTCCAGATTTAATCAATCCAATCAATAAAAAAGGAAAATCAGTCAGGAATTATAAAGTGAGTGTGAGACGTTCATTCAAAGACAGTGTGTATTTGCAGGATCGTCTCTGTACCGAGGTAACGAGCAGCCCCCGAGCTGAGTTCATCTGATTTATTTGAAACTGTTTCTGAGAGACGGACTGCGTGCGTCCAAACAACCGCAGCGCAGGAATGCGGCCGACAGCCAGGAAGTGTGTGCGCCTCTTCTTTAAACTCAGCAGAGCGGAAAACTCGTCCAGGCCGGCCCGGCCCGACCGATGGGGCTGAACGCAGTGACCCGTCGGGGCTCACGCGGTCCGCTTCCAAACACGGCGAGCTTCAAAAAATAGACCTGACATGAAAGGAACTGGAAAACAGGAGGGCCAAACTGGACCCGATCCAGACTGAGCTGGACACAAACGAAGCAGACTTCGTTAAAAGCTCACCTTAACGTCAGCCTCGTCTGTGACAGCAAAAACCAGACTGGACGAATCAGCAGAGCCGCCGGTCAACGTTAAAGAATTAAATTACAGCAGGGAGAAGCTTTTAAATCGATGTTAGTCGAACTTTATCCAGATACGAATGAGTTGCTTCTGACGTCCATCTATCTTGTAAGCAGACGTGCCCGGACCTGCCCTCCTCGGCCACGACCTGCAGCTCATCTGGAGGAACGTTGCGTCGTTCCGCCAATCAGTCAAGAGATTGGATCTCTGCAGTGCATCCTGGGGGTTCCTCGGGGTCTCCTCCCAGGTCCACATTCCTGAGGTCAGCCACAGCCATCCTGGTCAGATACTGAACCCGCTCAGCTGGCTGTAAGACGAGTATCTCGAGGCCTAAATCCTGACCCCCGGTTACACTTGTGTGCACGATGTTATACCTCGGCTCCATAGGTTAGGAACGTGGTGGTGCTCATTTTTACACATAATCTTTATCTGTCCTCTGTTTCAGGAATGGTCCAGAAGTTGGACCAGAAGCTCCCCGTGGCCAACGAGTACCTCCTCCTGTCAGGAGGCGTTCGGGAGGGCGTGGTGGACATGGACCTGGACGAGCTGAGCGTCTACGCCCGCGGCACAGACTACGACATGGACTTCACCCTGCTGGTCCCTGCGCTCAAACTCCACGACCGCAACCAGCCAGTGACCCTGGACATGAGACACTCGGCGCTGGGCCACTCCTGGCTCAGCCTCCGCCTCTTCGACGAAGGAACCATCAACAAGTGGAAGGACTGCTGCACCATCGTCGACCACATCAACGGCACCACCAACTACTTCTTCTCCCCAACACTGGTGGCTGACTGGTTCTACCAGTCCATCTCCCTGGTGCTGCTGGAGGTGCAGAAGAAGCCGCAGAGAGGAATGCCAAGGGTGGAGAAGGTGGAGCGGAACGGCACCATCATCTCCGTCATCCTGGGCGTCGGGAGCAGCCGGATGCTCTACGACATCGTCCCCGTGGTGTCGTTTAAAGGGTGGCCGGCTGTCGCCCAGAGCTGGCTGATGGAGAATCACTTCTGGGATGGGAAGATCACCGAGGAGGAGGTGATCAGCGGCTTCTACCTCGTCCCCGCCTGCTCCCACAAAGGCCGCAAGGAGAACGAGTGGCGCCTGTCGTTCGCCCGCAGCGAGGTGCAGCTGAAGAAGTGCATCTCGTCCAGCCTGATGCAGGCGTACCAGGCCTGCAAAGCCATCATCATCAAGCTCTTGTCCCGCCCCAAAGCCATCAGCCCCTACCACCTCCGCAGCATCATGCTGTGGGCCTGCGACCGCCTCCCCGCCAACTACCTGGCGCAAGACGACTTCTCCGCCCACTTCCTCCTGGGCCTGATCGACGACCTGCAGCACTGCCTCGTCAACAAGATGTGCCCCAACTATTTCATCCCTCAGTGCAACATGCTGGAGCACCTGTCGGACGAGACGGCCATGCTGCACGCCCGCAAACTCTCCTCCGTGCGCTCCGACCCAGCCGAGCACCTGCGCACCACCATCGAGCACGCCAAGGCCGCCAACAGGCTGACGGTGGAACTGCAGTGGCGGGGCAGCACCAACAACCTGCCATCGCCGCAGTCCGACGCCGGCGGAGAGAACCAGCCCGACGACCGGCTGGCCAAGAAGCTTCAGCAGCTCGTCACGGAGAATCCGGGCAAATCCATCTCAGTCTTCATCAACCCGGACGACGTCACGCGGCCGCACTTCCGCATCGATGACAAGTTCTTCTGAGACTGACCACCTCCTCCTCCTCCTCCTCCCTCTCAGCCTTTCTCCTCCTCGCCTTGTCCCCACCTCCTCTGAAACTTTTTTTTTTTTTTTTTTTTATGTTTCTCTGCCACAGAGTGAAGTGAGGTGATCGTCTAGTCGTGTCTGCCACAATTTTTTTATTTTTTATTTTTCTATTCCCGTCCCCACCTCCTCCTCTTTCACTGTGTGCCCTGTGGTTTTTACCTGCTGAATGCCTTTTACAGACAGCTGCACAGCAGCAGGTTGTTTTACAAATGAAGGAAGAGATGGAAGTCCACCTTCGGCCGGCTCTGCTGCTCCAGTGTTCGTAGTTTGTAGTTCAATATAATTATCAGGGATCCTGGAAATGAGACGAGGCCACCAACTCCTGAAATCGTGACGTGTGTCTCACGCCGGACTCGCTGTCGTTTAAATTTGGCGCTGAAGCTCTGACGGCAGAAACGATGTGAAAGAGAGGAGCCCGGCTAAAATCAGCTGCTTTGATACGAATGTGGGAATTTCAGTGCTGGCGTGGCCAAAGCCTCAGTTTTTATTTCATTTTACTTTTCTGTCATATAGTGAAGAACAATCAAAGCATAAATAAATAAATCCTATTTCTGCAAAGACTCAGCATTTCCACTGTTCACCCGTGCTCTTCAGGCCTTCTGCAGTTCTCATGTTGGACACCAGCCGAATTCTGATCGATGGAGATCTGATCCTGAGCTTTTCAGTTTGTGGACTCCAGCTGTTCCACCTGCTCCTTAAAGACCAGACAAACTAAAACTCCTCAAAGACGAATTTCTCCCAACGATTTAGGAAGAATTCGGTGACAATCTGTTTGTTTTCCAGCACGATGAAGCTCCAAGTTACACGCCTCAGGTGATTACTGAGGCTCAGAGATCATCACATTCATATTTGGATCTGTGCATGGATCATTGATGAGGCAGGACTGCATTTGTCCAGCAGAGAACTGCAGGAGTCATGAAGGTCGGTCTAAATGCTGACCAGTGCAGAAAAACTGAAGCGAGCGTCAGCTGCTCTTCACCTCCACGCGCTCGTTCCTCGCGATGACACGAGTACGAGGTTTTCATAATTATGAGCAAGTTACTCAAAATATCTAATGACTCGTTTTCCAAACCAAACAGCAAGTTTTCGCAGCAGCTCGGCGTCGAGCATTTCAGAGCTCGCTGATCGGACGGCGGACGCTTTCAGGAGCTGCGGACAGCCTGAAGTCTCACATCGAGGAGCAAAAGCAGCAGAGCTCGGACGAAGGTGGATTTTGTCCCTCTGAGGAATGTCTTAGTCCCACCGCGGGACGACGATGATGGTACTAACGTCTTAGAAACTAACTGTAAACAGGAACAAAGTGACTGAACTCTGACGTGTGTGGGCAGAAGGAGGAACAGACTGACGATGGTTTGTCGACTACTTTTCGTCTGATTTTGCACAGAATGTAAAAAAAACAAACACCGCCGTGTTTCCTCTCGATGGCGGACGCCGTGTCCTCCTCACTGTCGAATGATGGTATATCATATCAGTTGATGGTGACACTTTACCGACGCGTGGTCGCAGTGCACGCTGTAGATGTTCTCATTAACCGGCAGAGCTGCAGTGATTGTGATTGGTCCAAAGATGCAGCTTCCCCTGATGGAGTCGGCTGAGCTGCCGGTTGGTGTTGCATCTCGTTCGCGCTCGCAGGCTCACGTTCTGACAGACGCCCTGGATCCCGTGTAGTTTGCAATGTTTTCCTCATTTCAGTTTGTTTTGATGAGCTTGAGCGTAGTCCAGAATCCTTCCAGACATTCCAGGGTCCAGATCCAGACGGATGGCGTAGCTCGTGGTCCTGATGGGGGCGTGGTGGGTTTTGGGCCTGTGCGTGTGAGCGAGGCGTAACAGTTTGGGACTTGAAGCTCGCAGCAGCGTTTCTGTTTACTGCTCAGGTTCATCTGCTGCACGGCGACCGCAGTCAGTAACGTGTCACTTCCGGCTCGATATCACCGGCCTCGCTCGCCACTTCCTCTTTCTCCATCTTGTTTGTTTTGATCACTATTTAATAAGCTTCACTGTAACTTAGTTTATTATTTCTAACCTGACCGATGTTTACTCCGCAGCTGCTTCTTAGTGTTTGGATGTCGAGGGTTCGACTCCCCTTCAGCGCCGCCAGCTCGCCACGTGATCGTCAGCCTTTCAGATCGCTCACAAAACATTGGGACCAAATCCCCATTGGGACTTTTTACACTCCAACTGTAGGTGGAGGTTTGGTGTGATGGAGCTCCAGGCTGGTTTCTGGCACAGTTACTGTGCAGTAAGCGAACGCTGTTTGGCTCCAGAAACCACTGATTATGTGGCGAGCCTCAGTTTGGAGCTCAGGCAGCTTGGCTGTGGGATGTGTCTAATGAGATGGTGCTGTGATGTCATTACCACCACCTCTACAAGGGTTTTTTTGAGGGGCACAAATCATCACAGATTTAGCCACATGACCATGAGACACTGTGGTGTCGTGTTTATATACAAGGAAAAGAAAAATGTGCTTCATCTCAGCTTCAGCCTCAGTGAAACCTAAATATTGATTACCGAGTCAGAGCCTGTGCTCAGCTCTGATTGGACAGCTGCAGTTACTGCAGTCAGCACTAATGCGAGCAGCTCACTACAGCTTAAAAACACTAAAGCAGA
The DNA here is from genome assembly GCF_018398535.1 of Haplochromis burtoni. NCBI lineage: Eukaryota > Metazoa > Chordata > Actinopteri > Cichliformes > Cichlidae > Haplochromis > Haplochromis burtoni. Next base: position 872,080 of record NW_024582484.1, read on the forward strand.
TATTTTTGATCTCCTGACGTAAACGAGCATCGGCGACATCTGCCGCCTTCAGGATGCGACTGCGCGCCGGCGTGTTTGAGCCGCAGCTGGTTGTGCCGAAGGTGAGTCGTCCCAGGTTTGTTTGTTTTTTTGTCAAAGTCTGAAACATATCCAGGAAAATGCAAAAAACCAGAAAAAGAATCTGCAGACAATGCGATCTCCATATCCTCATCCTCAAGTGCAATTAGTGAACACAGAACAAGTACACACTTATACAAACGCACATATACGTCATGTAGCATTAAGACACTGAAGCAAGTTAAAGCTGAACGGTACACTGCTCTGCCGACCCCACAGACCCGCACTGACACTCCCACTCAGAGGTTTTTCACACCATCAAAGTGCCGCACCACGCTCTCCTGCTCGGTGGAAATGTAATCAGTGTGTTCTTCTGAGCTCCGTGACTTTTGACCTTACTGCTTTCTCTATTTGTTGAGAACCTTTTGACTGTGAGTTTTTATTTTTCTGTACCTCGCTGCTCTGCTTTGTTATGACGATGGATTTCTTTATGCAACGTAGACGTGGGTGGGTGTATCCCTTCAGATGGCAGCTCCTCCCCATCTGTGAAGGCTCTTCGCTGGATTTCACTATAAAGTCTTTTAAGCTGAATTTCTCTCTACGTCCTCAGTGAGTCTTTCTCAAATTTACATCTAAAGTTCTCAATAAAATGAAACCTTAGTTTACATTTCATGAAAGGAAAAACAGTTAATGAAGTTCTGCATCAACTTCAGTTCTTAATAAGTGTAACTGACATCTCGGTGTCATCAGCAAAGTAAATTAAACTGCAGAATATGAGCATCAAACCCTGTAAATCAGGCTGTCATCTGCACAGCGATCGATTCTGTTGAAGAGTGGCTGAGAAGAAAAACACCCCAGAAGTGAATCTGGGGCGGCGCCACTCAGATTACGATTGTCTGCAGTTTTAGGGAACAACAAGAAAATTCAAGATTTGGTCAACAAGGCCTCACGATTGAACCCTGGATTGTGCCACTTCAGTTGACTCATTAGCTCATGTGATTTGTTTTACAAAATTTGCATTGCACAGATTTATTTATCTCAATTATACTACAGTTAGAGACCAGAATAAAGACGGGAGGCCCCAGGATCAAACATCGAACCTGCTATTGGATTTGTGGTTGACATTTAAGTTAAACAGGGAGCTGTTTATTTATTAGTAAAGTTTGTTGGACCATAGAAGAAGAAGGAAATGTCTTCATCATCTGCGTAGTTCTCAGATATGAGAGCCCAGAACTAATTCTCAGGCTACGTCCACACGTACCCGGGTATTTTTGAAAGATTTTTCTATGCGTTTGCACCTTTCGTCCACATGTAAACGGCGTTTTCAGTCACTGAAAACGGAGATTTCTAAAAACTCCGGCCAGGGTGCAGATTTTTGAAAACTCGGTTTTTGCGTTTACGCGTGGACGAGAAAAACAGAGAAAACGCAGCGTCAAAGGTGTGCGCCTTTTTTGACGTCACACTGTGCGCCACGTTATTGTTTCGGTGAAATGAATTTCTACAATACTGTTACTGTTAATTCTACTCTGCAGTGTTTAAATGCTTACATATACACACAGTTACTGTCCCTCCACACATACGACTCGGTTCTGCTTCTATGCCCCAGCTTTGTTTACTTTTTCCCACCGAGGCTTCTAGACTTCTGATTGGCCAACATTTCTGCACGGTTAGGAATCTAGCGCCACCTGCTGCTTTGCCATGTTCATAGCAGTGTTTTCCTTCATTTCTGCCTTTATGTGTGGACGGCATTATTTTTTAAAACGAAAACGGAAAATCTCCGTTTTCAAAAATACCCGTGTACGTGTGGACGTAGCCTTAGTAAACTGAAAACACTAAAAGCTTTGCTGCATTCAAATAACTAAAGTTACGTAGAGGACAGATCATCATCTGCATAGAACTGAGTAAGAATCTGACATCTTATTGAATATCTGAAAGTCCATAATTTAATCCTGTCAACAGATATTAAATATAGTTTTGATCTATTAATAAATAGATCAAATAGGCCGTATGATACTCTGAGAGGAGTACATCTGTAAATATCGGGCCCATAATCGAGCCTTGACGTACTCCACCTTAATCGACTTTGCTCCATTTATTTAAACACCAACACTGTGGGACGAGAGCAGGTTCATGATCTCGCGTCGTACTGCAGAATTGGGCTCAGGAACAGGTTGAATCGAACCCTGGGGAACATCCCTGAGTAAGACCTTCAGAAAGAAGCCTCAGGTCTGCACATTATGTCACATTTATTACACACAGCATGTGTGTGTGATCGCTTTCCAGTACTGCCAGGTCCCAACATGAACATCTGCTATCGTGTGCCCAAGTTTTTCCCATGTATGGATAAAAAAACCTTCCTGCTGACCAAAGTTTAAAATGTTGAGCGTAGAAATGGTGATTTAGTATAATCATGCTCTTTAATTCTTCTATATAAAGGCGATAATTTCTGGATACAGAATAAGGAGATGCAGTCTTGTTTGCAGATGATGGCACACATAAGGTAACGTGTGCGCTACATTAAAGATGCTCAATCTTCTGAGAATACGACGTCATGCACGTGGTCGGTGCCGCAGGCTGTTAAAATAATGTATTTATGTTAAAATGACATCATAAGTCACATGGCCTGTGTGACACTTTAGACTCAGACACATTTAAAAACCATCCAGACTAGAGGTTTCAATCGGACACTCAAACACTTCGTCTAATTAACCCTCAGGCAGGGTGAGCTGGTGGATTCCTTCACTACATCCTTTAAGCAGCTTCCTCTCTCGACCACCGGGGGGAGCAGTGAGGAAGCAGCTCGCTCTGTGTGAGCGGGTATGATGGAGGGAGCTGTCATGTGAACGGAGGCTGTTTGTGCACACAGTGACTTTATCTCCTGTAATGTGGAACTACTGTTGTAAATAGCACTTGATAAAATAACTCCTGTCTGACTCTTCGTCTGCGTCCGCTTCATTCAGCCGCCCGGCGCCACACAGCTCATCTCAAACGCCTCATTTTGCTTCCTCCTAACCTTTCTCTTCTCTCCTGCTTCCTGGTGCCTCAGCACCTGTCTCCTCCACCTGCTCTCCTCTCTCCATCTCGCCTCCTGCTGGGTTTGGATCGCGCTCAGCTCTTTCTGGCCGCCGTCAGAGCGCTCGCCGTTCCAAGAGGAAACTATCCAAATATAACCACAGCATGTAAACACGCTGCAGGCTTTACTGCTGATGCTCAGCCTCGCTAAAATCCCCGATTTACAGAAAACACGAGTTATTTACTGATGATCAGCGACGGGGGAACCTGAAACCTCTGTGGGGTCATGTGACTGTGTCAAAACGCCTACAAAATAAAACTTTATTTAAAATCAGTTAAAAACAGCTTTAAGCCCAGAAACTGTCCTGCAGTTTATCAGCGGAGAGCTAACCCTCTGTGGACCTGATGGGGAACAATGATGATTCCAGGATGTTCACTTTTTACAGCACTGCAGTCACTTTACACACTCTTACTTTGACATGACATCACCTGTGATTTACTTCCAGGTGGTCCCGCCCTAACCTCCTATGTCATTAACTCCAACTTTGGTCCAACAGATTTGTTGAGCTGTGCAGGTAAGCTTTAGGCAATTTAAACTGCCTCCATATATGTAGCAATGCTAAATATACTCCTGATAATAAGAAGGAAAAGCAACCCAAACAGCTCATTACACCTGAGCGGCGCACCTTTACCTCGCACAGCTGAATCTGTGGGTGGGCGTTGGTGCTGGTCTATAAATAACCCCTTCTTAACAACAATGTTTTCATAGCTCACCTGTTTAAATGGCATTATTAGGGGTGTGGTCTCTTTGACTGACAGGTGGATGGTGACACAGGAGTATCCAAGTAGTCCGAGCTCCAGCTTTGGTGAAATTCTCTGATTATATTTGGATGTCACGGAGCTCTGATTGGCAGGTATGGTACTGTGTGATGCTAACACACAGTCTGGGGTTGCTAGCTGGCATTAGCTGATAACATAGCCTTCCATCCTCCGGTCCAAACATGGTCACATGTACTTCAGAAACCAGTGAGTCCAGCTATAGTAGCTAACGCCATCGTTCTTATACAGTCTGTCTGCTAACAGTAACAGCTGTTCGAGGAGAAATGTTTACATGCCCGATTACTCCAAACCTCCAGCCAAAAATGCCACCGTAGTACCACCAGTGACCCAGGAGGTGAGCCTCTCAGAGCCTGAACCACGGCGTTGTTAACGTTAGGTAAGAAAGTCCAAAAAAAGCCCACTCTGAGTGGATTTCTGTCTGCAGGGGAGGAGTGCTGCTTTTAATGTGACTCATCTTTCACCTTCTCTTCAACAGTAATTGCAGCTGAAACAACCTGATGTGTCTCACTGAACTGGCTGCTACCTGTAAATCCATCTTCTATGTGAAAACCGAGCATGTTCCCTCCTTCTGATGGGAACTAAAGGATAATTTGGGAACTCGTACGACAACAAAGGTGTCATGCAGCCTTTATGTGCTGCTGTGATGTTGACTCCAGGCCGTCTTTGAGCTCCATTTGTAGCCTGAGTTTATTCCTGTTTAATCAGCAGTGCTGTTAACAGCAGCAGAGTGATCCAGCAGCAGCTCCTCTCTGCAGCGTGTCATGGATGTAGAACAGTTTAACAGTATGCATGGATTCTCAGGCAGGTTCTGAACTGTGGTGTTCTCTGATTAATGAGCAGATTTGTGAAGCTTTATTTGTGTTTAGCTGCTTCCTAAAACTGGGTTTCTACCTCAGAGTCACGTCCTGTCCTTTGGGGCTAGCATGCTGTTCCTGTTTCATGTCACTGCTGGGTTATGGTGATGTTATTTATATGCACGATGCTTACACAGCATCTATGACAGAGTACTGAGATTCATCACAAACCTCATCTACCCACAGACTCAGATGTAGTCTGTGGGTAGATGCATCTACATCTGAGTTCCTGAGCTTCATCAATCACAGAACTGTGGCCTTCAGTCCACAGACTCATCTCTTTCCAATTCAGTGCAGCTTTATTGATATAGCACCAAATCACAACAACAGTCCTCTTCATATTCTAAAGCAGTGGTTCCCAAACTTTTTTTGCTGGGCCCCCCTTTGCTTTACAAGAAAAATGTTCGCCCCCCCCCCCCCTTTCTCGCGCATGCACGCGCACACACGCAAAAACAAACCCCCCAACCCCACCCGCCCATATTTTGCTCCATTGCGGTTTATTTCACACCTCAAACATTTAGTGAACAATTAAGCAAATACAAGTAATCTGCAATAAATTACAGGTAGTAAGAAAATAAACTACTAACTCTTTCACGCTGCGTCCACACCTACACGGGTGTTTTTGAACACGCAGCTGTTTCGTCCACGTAAACGACGTTTCGAATCACCGAAAACTGAGATTTTTTAAAACTCCTTTTTTGTGTTTACGTGTGGACGAGGAATACAGAGTTGGTCACGCAACGTCAAAGGTATGTGTCTTAATTCACGTCACGCTGTGGCCACGTTATTGTTTACATGAGATGAATTGCAGAATGATAGAGACAAAATACTGTTAATCTGACTGTCTGCAGGTTTACACGCAGTTACTGTCCCTCCATTTACAAAGGCAGAGGCGTCACGGTGTCATTATTTTACTGTATGTGTAATATTCAACATTGCTGTCAATGCATTTTTCAAAAAACACCTCTCTGTGCAAAACGGGTTTAAAAACATAAACAGCTGTGGGATCCTGTTTGTCTGTGATTTAAACAGCAGCGCTGCTCCCGACGCAGGGGAAACCAACCCTGCAGGGAGACCTACCTCAGCACCTGTGCAGGTGAAGCCAAAGGGCAGATTTGCTTCACCAGATTTTCTAGTCTTTGGCTTAGAATGAAGTTGGTTTGGAAACATATTCAGCGATGCTTCATCTCCTGCTTTGCGTTTCTGTGGCCCCCCCTTGTGCTAGCAGTGTCCAAGCGTTTTGTCTTTTTCTTCCCCCCCTTTTCATACCGCGCCCCCCTGGGGCTGGGGGGCGGGCCCCGCACTTTGGGAAGGTCTGCTCTAAGGTAAAGACCCCACAATCAAACCACGCCCTTGGTGACAGTGGGAAAGCAAAACTCCCTTTTAATAGGAACAAACGTCTGACAGAAGCAGGCTGGGGGAGGAGCAACAATCTGAGAGACTGGTTTTGACTGGTTTGGGGGAAAACGTGATCACATTTAGCTAAATCTTAAGGAGTTGGCGTCAGTAGAAGCATTTAAGGTGGCCTGGAGGCACCTGCGGGCTGCGAGGGTCCCACCTGAACATGACTGGGTCTGCTTTTGGCTCGAGATGATGACGTATTGTGATGTTTGCTGATGAATCTGTGCTCTGCGGTCGTTTTAGTGTTTAAATAAAGCAAAACGAGCAGTGCAGGAGACCCTTCACCCAGCTCCCCGTGCAACACTGACGGCTTCCTTATAGTTAACGGGACAAGCAGTGCGCATGCGCGATGGGCCCCGAGTTTTGCATGTTTTTTTTTTCTTTTCTTTTGTGCACGGAGGTTGCGGGTTCGACTCCTTCTCCTCCGTTGATGCCCTGCGGTGGGATGGGCAAGACCCCGTGCCCTAAAAGTTCCTTCATCACGTTTCCTCCTCACACCATCAGCACCACCATCGTGTCACCTTAACAGTGACGTCACTCCTGTGCTCTCCTGCCTCGAGCTGCAGCAGCACAGAGAGAGAGAGAGAGAGAGAGAGAGAGAGAGCGGCGCGCGGACACAGCTCAGGTGAACGCACGAGCCTCGACGCCCGCAGGAAGAAAAAAAACGGCGAAGAAGCAGCTGCGGAGGATCTGAGAGCAGGTCCCGCGGTGCCTCCCTCCAGCTCTCCCGGTACCATCCACCCATCAGCGGTTCATCGGTGATCACATCATCCGAGACTCGACGCTTGTTGATAACAGCTGATTAAGGAAAGAAGGAAGGAAGCAAGGAAGGAAGCAAGGGACGCAGGCTAGGGGAGCACCTCGCCTCGGACATGGAGCTGGTTAAAGAGAAGGCACCCCCAGGTAGGACGGAGGGATGGGTGGATGAAACGGTGCATGGATGGATGGAAGTTTCCCTCATCCTGTGAGGGTGGATGAGAGGAAGTTGGTGCTTTTTCCCGCAGAGGGAGGTGGATGGAAGGGTGGAGGCAGGATGAAGGGGACCCGAATGGATGGATGGATGTACGGGTGGATGGGTGGAGGGGACTGATGCATGTTGGGTAAAAGTGTACTGCGGTATCCTGCTGAATGCAGCTGCACTGGAGCTTTTTAGGTGTGGTTATTATGGGATGGGGTGCAGTGTGTGTGTGTGTGTGTGTGTGTGTGTGACAGAAGCCTGATGCAGCAAACACACACAGGCAGGCAGACAGGTGAGAGTGGTGATGCTGACTGATGCAGACAGATGGATGACGGGTGGCAGGAGGACTGACGGACGCGGAGCGACTGAGCTGCTGTTGGTGCAGTGATGCTTCGCCTGGCCGTCCCGGGCTCCACGGCAACACAACTTAAAATATGGTTAATTCCATTCACACAACATCGCCGTGGACACCGGCCCAGAAACAAGCCTCAGAGACGCAGATCCAAAAGTTCTCCCCAAACATCAAAGGAATACTCGTGAATCCCAGGTCACCATTACAGCGATCCAGCTCTGACCTCAGCGGCAGCTGATAGTTTTATTAAACCCAAAGCTGAATTCCTCTCTTCGTTCTTTGTGTGACGACGTCAGACTCAGCTTAAACTAAATTCATCTGAGAATATACATTTACTCGATTTATTATTAAAATAACCAGTAAGAACAGGACCACGGTAAAACAAAAAGAAAACAAGAACATTCATTTGGGATATTTTAATCATTTCCTCCTAATTCACTGCTCTTAAGGCCTCGCGCTCGGTCTTGCTGCGAGTGCACCTCCTCGCACACGGAGGCGAGCAGCGGAGAAAACAAGTTTGAGTCAAAAACCTTCAAACATAAAACAAACTTCCTGCTCGCTTTTAACTCCACGAAACAGAACTGGAGGAGACTCGGCGCCTCCCTCTTTGTGGTGTATGGATCCGTGCAGACGAGCTGAAGACACTCGAAACACGTGTCACCACGCGGCATCCATCTTGAAATCCTCCAGGCGTTTTGTTTGGTTGTTTGTATTTACGGATTACCTGTAATTTAAAGTTTTGGAGAAATGAAAACTGCATGTAGAGAAAAACTCTGAATCTGAGAGAAGCCATTTTTATCCTGGCAGTGAAGATGCTGAGATCCAGATGTGGCTGAAGGTGGTTCTGCTCGTATTTTAAACTTTTCTCTGCTTTAGCAAACAAGTCCAGCTGTCTCGTTCTCCTTGTGTCGTCTCATTTTTGTGGTGGAAATGCTTCCTCCGGTAACCACGGTTACATTAGCAACGCTAACTCAGCTGTAAGCTGCTGCATGTATGAAGCTTTTTAATGAGCCTGGTTCATTTTAAGTGTCTAACTTGTTGATGAAAATCAATTTATGGCAGTTGCAGTAAAATCAGGTCACTGCTGTCAGCCGAGCACACGAGGAAGCTGGTAATGCAACGCTTCGATTGCATCATTCCTTTATCCTGGTAAGCTTGCTGAGGTCTCCAGACTGCAGACGTGACAGCTGACCATCAACACCAAGATTCAGCCGTTACACCAGAGGCAGCACGGGGTCCACGACTTTCAGCCCCTGCCCGAGCGGCACGCCAGAAGTTTCGCACAGATTTTCGTGCTGTCTCTGCGCACACATGGAGAGGCTGCAGCATTAGCAGGGTTAATGCACTTCCTGCAGTTATATTTCCAGCTGGTTTCCAGCACCCACTCTGTCAAAGAAGCTGATCATACATGTTTATCATATTTGACATAATTAAAATTTTGTTCACCTGTGCCGTCATATTTTCTGCTTTAAAAAGTCCACATTTTGAGGTTGGAGGGGTTGGTGGTGTCGTGTTATTTGGCCTCTGGGTCTCTGTGAGCTCCACACTGTGAGGAGCAGTAAAATGAAGTGCACTCGGGCTGAGAGGAGGAAGGAAGAGCTTGTGTGGCCTGAATAACAGCAGCATGTGGTAATCTTTATCTTAGTAATAAATACAAAGTCCCAGAGTTTGTATTCTTATGGCTCCTGAGTTTGGCTCCACCATCAGATCTGTCTGTGTGGAGTTTGCATGTTCTCCCCGTGCTTGCTGGGTTCTCCAGCTTCCTCCCACACTCCAAACACGTGCAGTTAGTGGGGTAAGGTTAATAGGTCATTCTAAATCACCCATAGGTGTTAATGATTGTCTGTCTTTATGCGTTAGCTCTGTGTCAGACTGGCGACCTGCTCAGGGTGTACCCTGCCTCGCCCAGACAGCTGGGATAGGCTCCACCCCCACTGCGACCCTGAATTAGACAAACGGATGGATGAAAATATTCTTAGAAATATTTATTGGTCATGTTTTCATGTAAAGGTTGAGCAGATGCTCATTAATGTGTCTGCAGTGTTGTTCTTACACTGCCCAACAAAACAAGTGCACAGCGGCTAATGTTAGCATGTTTTAAACCAGCGGGCTCATGCTAGCTATGCAGACGGCACAGCAGCAGGTTTGAAGAGCAGAAAGCAATGATGATGCTGCAGAGAGAAGCAGCTCTGTGAAGGACTGCGATCCACCGTCTTTGCATTTAGTTTGGAGTTTTCATTGATTTCACTATTTCACATGTTTTCCCGGTTTGGCACACACGTCAGCCAACTTTCCAGCCGAGTGCACACACTCCTCTCTCCTCTGATCTCTGACCTCAGTACATCAGTACAATCATCTCCACTTCTGCTGCAGCTGAGCCAGGGACCACAACTCCGCCACAACCCCTAAAGGCTACAAGAGGGAAAAAACTGAAAGATCAACATCTGAGGAGGAAACCAGACGAGCATCTTTGTGTAACGGAGGAGCCTCGTATTACGCCGAAGCGCTAAAGTGGCTCAGGAAGAGTCTTAACATCAAGGCTGATCTCTCACAGCGAGAACGCCTCCAACACCGTCAGCAACATTTAGCATCTGCAGTCTTCGTCTCCTGAAGGTTCTTATCCATATCAGATATTATACATGTTGCCTAGCAACCACCTAACAATGGACGAGAAAGCCACGGCAGTCAGAAGCATCCGGGTCTCCCAGCATGGATGAGAGAGCTCAGTCCTGTGGTCGGTGCTATGAGGACATGTCAAAGTTACTGATGACACCAGGCAGCAGGAGCAGCAGGCCAATTCACAGTTGATATGTTTTTATTAAAGCGTGTTTGTGACAGATGTCGGCTCATAAAAGAAGACTCACAATAAAACAAGTGTAAAGCAATCCTGCCAGGCGGCTTCCTGCTGCCATAAAACAGAACGCGCTCCGTCGTCGCACTCGCCAAAGATAAACGAGGCTGAACTTTGAGCTAACTGCTTTATGAGTCAGACTCCTTTATGTTAACATTTGGTGTTCATTTGGTGCCCGACAGTCTTTCTCTTTGATGGGGAACAGAGAGGTCTAATCTGCAGTGTGTTGCTGCAGTGCAGCCTCTGTAACATCTGGCCGGAGCGAGTGTCAAAGCTCCTCCAGATGTGGGCCGAGCTGGTTCAGAGACACGTGAAAGCTGTGCTGAAGTCAGTGAAATGTCTGTCAGCCGAAAAGAGTTAAAAGCTGCCGTGAGTCAGCTCTCTGCTGTTCAGGAGAGCTCACAGCATCAGCGCGCTGTATTATCAGCAGAACTGCAGGCCAGTGCAGCTCTCAGCCCACCTGAACGACGGGGAATTATTCTGAGAAATCCTCTTTGTGCCAGCGAGGCCGTGCTGGTAGAATAAACCACGATTATCCTTTAAAAAGCAGAAATGCATTTATTTTCCTTAGTGTGCTTTTTAAAAATCTCACTCTCAAAGCTCTGCATGCTGAAGCAGTCAGAGCTGCTCCAACAATCAACAGTCACATGACACAAAGCTGACGTCTGCTTTAAAAACACAAAACAGCTGGTTTATATCATAGAGAGCCTGTGATGTATAGATGTAGCTGCAACAACCAGAAAGTCCGCTATGAGCAGCAGTTGGAGAGAGTGGGAAGGAAGAACTGCCTTTTAACAGGAAGACACCCGACAGCCGTCTGCTGGGAGTGTTTGTGAGGGAGACAGAAGAGAACAGGTAGCAGGACTGAGGGGGCTTCAGGGCTGTAAGCCTACAGGAGTCTGGTGTCGCGTCACTTCCTCGTCATGAAGCAGTGGAAGTGCTCTAAAAGTAAACGTCCACAAAAACCTCATACTGATTCTGTAAATGTGTCAAATATAAAGCCGTCCAGTGTGGGGGCGTGGCCTACTGCAAGCCCACATCAAAGAAAGAGCACATTTTCACCCAGTGCTTTGTAGAAAATGCAAACATGTAGACCAGAGACTTTTATTTTGGCGAGGTTAGTTTCTGTAGAGAAGCTTCAGGGTGCAATGATTTGCTTTGGGCCTGCTGTTTCACGACTGTCAGGTGGCATGGCCTAAAGGGGCGTGGTCTAAAGGGCTGTGTTTGTTTACAGCACACAGATCAGTGTGTTGTATTGATTCTGGGATCAGATCCACACGAATCAGGATGATTCAGTGACCTGCTGCCCAGAACAGAAACCTGAGAGACTCTGTGGACACACACACACACACACACACACACACACACACACACACACACACACACACACACACACACACACAGGGGAGTGTTTATGTCGATTTCAGGTTGTGTTTTCACCCAAACACTGCCGGTATCAGTGTCTCTGTGTACCTGTACACCTTTGTGTTGTTGCTGGCTGGAGTCCTGTTGCAGGCTCGCCAGATGATTCTCACTTCCTGTGTCAGAACGCTCAATTTCATGTTTTCTAAAAACGAATGCCTAACAAAGACAGTAAGATGTTGTGTTCATATAAAACAATAATCAGTGTCATAGTTATAAGAAGCGTTCTTGTTGTCTCTTCACTAACAGGCTTGATTTTAGAGTTTCTGCTTCTCCTTCACGAGTGAGATGAGGTGGATCTTCCTGTCCTCGCTCTGCGGGGGTAGAATTACTCTGCCCTTTACCTTCATGTGCAGTCCTGTGGAAAAACACTCGGCATGTCGGAGCGATCGAAAAGCTTGCGGTTGCTCGGCGCGAGCTTCCCCTCCCGTTACTGAAAAATGAAATTAGAGTGTCAGGAAGTGATGATTTACCAGCCGGTGAGAGCTGCAGTCAAACCACCGGGGACGGAGATGCACAGCCTCACCTTTAAAACACTCACAGGGCAGATCTGAGTGCAGTTTTCAGTGATGAGTCCATCACTGATGACTTTGTTCACTTACTGGATTCTTGAATATTGACCAGCTCTCATATGTTGGTGTAACAGCCTCTGCAGTGACTTCACCTCAGCGTCATACTAAGCAGGTGTGAGGGCGTTTGGTAATCCGCCTGCAGATGAAAATTTGACCAACTGTTCCCACCTTTACACACCTGCAGGTATCACTGCTGTGCTTCCAGCCAGGTGTTTCTCACACACAGACTTGTGTTTCCAGATATACTTTGTGACCGCCGCTTCGCTCGTTTCCCTTCGGGCAGGCTGCTCAGCTCGCCGCTGCGACGGTCTTCAGTATCGTTCAGCTGCGAGCTCAAACTGCCGACATCCTGAAATATGCACGAAAGCTTCGACTCCTGGATCAAGGGTTGAGATGAACACAGCAGAGCCTTTGGTCATCGAGACCTGTGTAGAGGAGGTAAAAGTCATTAAGGTTTCTGCAGGTGACCCTGTGGGAGGAGTGTTAACCTTTCCAGCAGCCCTTTGAATCGGTCTCCCTGTGGATGTTGCCCCTTTTTACCCCCCCTGCACCTCCCGCCTCCCACAGACGGTGCTTACAGTCAAAAACAGTCTTTGTCATTTCTTTCTGTCCTTTAAATGATACGTAAAAGTTCATGAGTCGCTGTGAATGCAGTCAGAAGTCAGTTATCACATCAGCTGTCCCCTTGCACCTGTCTCACAGTGACACCTGTGGGCGGGGGCGTGTTTAAAAGCGGGGCGGAGCCGAGTGCCTGCCTCCAGGCTAGTTTGAGCTCAGTGTGAGCGGTCAGCTGAGGGGAGAGGAGATGCTCTGACTGGTGGGTCTGTCACAGTAACACACGGAGCGTTTAGATCACATCAACAAAATCCTCATTTCCGTCACCTGTCACAGCTTCTCACAGCTGCCTCCATTTTGGATCCAGTTTCTCACATCCATCGAGCTCCTGTGCTAACAGGCGTAGCTTTCGTGTCTGCTGGTTGTTATGATGAAAAAATACCTGCAGGTAGTGTCGGCAGCTGCTCCGCTACAGCCGGCCGGCGCCGACAGTTCACGGTTAAAACGAGCAGCGTCAACAGCGATGACCGAATCTGTCAGCTGCAGCGTTTTCATGGTAATTAGTCTGCTGGTTAAGATCGTGTGTGAGTGAAGAGGCATCACGCTGCATCATCTCGCTGCTTCTGTAGCTCGCTGCGATACAGCACTGACACTTTCCTGCAGCGGATCGATTCCTGCAGGACATTAAGCTCATTATCTGGATCAAGCTGCAAAAGTCAGTGGCTTCCAGCTGCTGTTTCACTCAGTTTCAGTCCGTAATCGAGCGCTCGGCTCCTTCTCAGGTTGCAGCAGCAGGATGTGGACCTGTTCCTTATTTCCTGTCGTTTCTCTGCTGCTCCGATGGATGTTCATCTGAAACATGGACAGAGTTTCAAACACTGACGTCAGATGTCGTGTTTACGAGGGGCACCCAGTCAGGAGAAATTTGCCACCAAGCCCTATTATAAGATAAAGAAGGATTGTTTTGGACTATGAGTCATGCAAAGCTACCCTAGCAGAATCAGAGAGTAGAAACAGGGAGATGGAAACGAGTTCTTTTTAAATTAGCTAATGTGAATGTTCAGGAGATGCTAGCCCACTCAGCAATCATTCATTCGCTGGTCAGTTTGCAGGCTGTCGATGGTTTGCAGGAAATGAGACGTGAAACATCGTGTCCAGGACAACGTCTACGAAATCTGACATTTTACATTTAAACATGGAAGTCTATGGAGACTGACTCAGTTGGAGTCAGGCCTCTAGTGGATGATAGAGGAACTGCAGCAGGTTTAAGTCTCCATGAAATAACCAGAAATATATTTGAGCTTTGGCTGCAGGTCCTTGCAGATTTCTCTGAAATGTGGTTTGATTTTGATGGACTGTTGATTAAACTGTTCCAGGAAACTTAGAAAGCGCGTACACGAACGAAAGCAGAAGGATCTTTTTGAATAAATTGATGAACGATCGGCCCTGGATGGCCTGAAGTACAGCTGAGTCCTCTCACAAACGAGCCACCCTCCTCCACTGTGTGGGAGATGAACATAAAAGGCAGAAGATGCTGAGCTCAGCGTGCGCCAGCCCCTCCCTGTCTGATGTTTTATGGCCAGTGCGTCTCCATCATTCCCAGCAGCGCTCGGCTCTCCGTTTTAAACAGAAAGCTGGAAGTGGAACAGCAACAACATCTGAGCCAGTTTATGATCGTTTTACAAAAGCTTTTTCCAAAGCTTCACATTCAGCGTGGAAAGTTACTGGACGCTCGCTGCATCATGCACGCTCTTTAAGCAGCTCCCGAGGAGCAGAGGCCAGGACATGGAAGCAGAAGTCCGAGGGCATCGGGAGGAAAAGCAAAATCACAAACAGGAAGTCACTTAAACCTCATTTTGAAACAGCTGCAGCTGAAATGTAAAAACATTCGTGTTTAGAGGTCTTTACCTCTGTGAGGATTTTCTGTCTGACAAAGCAAACATATTCACCTTGGCTGTCTGTGATTGGTTGGCTGTTCTTATTTATTGACATTTTATTTTGAAAATTTTGTATTCTAAATGGGAAGAGTTGGGACCACATTGTTCAGTTCGACAGACTTGCTGCTGGTGTGTTGTTATGACTTTACACACTGTTAAATAATGACATCAGACTGGTGCAGGAACTTTTGCACATCACACTAAAGGCCTCTTTTCCTACACCATGTTCAGACTCGGCTCAGAAACAGTTGGAAACCCCTTTACGCCTCCTAAGGTTGGGTGATTGGATGAATCTGTCAGCTCTTGGTATTGAGTTTTGGGCAGTTTGTGTTGTAGTACTTTGCTCATTTAATATTATTTAAGCTGTTTTTATCCCAGTTTCTCCTGTTCAGGAAGTGTGGAGTGGCTCTCTGTTCAAAGGCTCCAGGTTTCTGAGTGAAATGGGTGTTTCTAATAGGTAAAGCTGAAACTGCCTAAAAACCAAGTATGGTTTGGCTTGGTTATTACTTTAGAGCCAGGAAAAGAATAGGCCAGGAAGAAGATGGAAGACATCATACTTACTCACAAGCTCTAACATTCACTGTTACACTTAGAAGTTGCAAAAGTCCCTTTTTGAGTGCAGGATATTTTATTTAAGCAGTTTAGCAGAGGCAACAAAACCCTCAATCGAGGTAGGAGAGGGGTACGCTCAGGCCTGACACTCAGTCCCATCCGGGCCATGACTGATGAAGCAGTGACCTCCAGCTCCTTACCACTCCGGACGGAGTTTTCACTTCTTGGACATCCATAACAGGAAACCGTGAGGATGCCGCTATGAGGCTTGATTTTTTTAATACCTTCTAGCTTGTCGATAAAGTGAAACCTAACCCTAGTCTTGATTAGGTCCGTAGTGACGTGGTGGATATGAACAGCTTAAAGTCATTTACAGAACCATCCAGGGCTTCGGTTACGCTCTCCGTGATGGCCCAAACCTTGGACTTTATGTTTAGGTGAAAAGTAAAAGCACTTAAAGGAAAACAATGTATTGTTGGATGTTTGTCAATCTGAATCTTTAGCCTTTGGCTTAAGCTGATCTGACATCATGCACAAAGACTCAGACCTTCGAATGGAGGCCATCTGGTAATTTCCAGTCTTGGTGTAAGGTGTCGAACTCCAGGCCTCAAGGGCCGGTGTCCTGCAGGGTTTAGATGTGTCCTTGATCCAACACAGCTGATTTAAATGTCTAAATTACCTCCTCAACATGTCCTGAAGTTCTCCAGAGGCCTGGTAATGAACTAATCATTTGATTCAGGTGTGTTGACCCAGGGTGAGATCTAAAACCTGCAGGACACCGGCCCTCGAGGCCTGGAGTTCTCCACCCCTGTTGTAAGGAGTTCATTGTCACTGCAAAGCAAGTTCTTGCAGAAGCAGGTCAGATATTCTGTGTCCTGTTTGCTGGATAAAAACACGAGGCTGAGACCAGAACGTTCCTGACGATGGACCGAGTGACCTTCACCTGAGACCGGCCTGCACTCCTCTGAGTGACCAAACCCAACCTGGACTCTAAACAGCCGGAGACTTGGTGCATGTTAGGAGGTTATTAGAAGCAGAAAGCCTGTCACTATAAAATGATCCGTAATATCCAGTTTGGACGACAGGAAACAGGAGGTCCGTCATCTGAGGAGAAGAGCGTCCCATGAAATATGGGAACATGTCAAACCCACATTAGTGCGTCTCACTCTGTCCTGACAGGCTCGCAGAGATCTGAATCATTTCCCACTCTGTCTTCATCAGCTCTTCGTGTGTGACAGCTGCGATTCTTGGCTGTGTCACAGATGTTCTCTCTTACATTTCTGTAGTAAAGGCGTCGGGAGGATGATGTTGGTTTAGATTTCAGAGCAGATTGATGGTTCAGCATCTTCCTGGTGTCACGGCCTTTTTGGCCAGTTGCTCCCAAAGACAGACGAGCTCAGACGCATGTGTGACTCACTTTAAACCTGTCGTTTCACCTCCAGCAGGCTGAATTTAACCTCCTAATATCCACCCATGACAACCTGTCTGTGATTAGGGTTAGTTTGATTAATGTCCAGCCATTTTTATATCATTTGTCCTTTCTTTTACCCAAATGGAACATAAAAGCTATATTTTTATCTAAAAATAAACACACACACACACACACACACACACACACACACACACACACACACACACACACACACACACACACA
>NW_024582484.1:889117-945637 GCF_018398535.1 Haplochromis burtoni
ACACACACACACACACACACACACACACACACACACACACACACACACACACACACACACACACACACACATATAGCTCAGAGAAATAATCAAAGAACCTCCAAACTCATAAATATGCAAGAAGCTGCTTTTTTAGGCGGAGGACTGGATGATGGTGATCACACCACAGACTCTGTGACTGGAGATGAGCACACCAGGGCCACAGTCTGCTAACACTCACTATTCATTCCAGATCTTAGTTGAAGTACATCTGCTGCTCGTTCGCAGCTCCTTGTTTTCATTCTTTGGCTGCACTCGGGTCACATTTCAAAATGATCCTTCTTTGTCTGATTCTGGGCCTCTCACTTCACCCACTGCCTGAAACAAGCCGGTTTAGTCCCCCTGGCCCTTTAACCAACTCACTTCTGATCGGCTGCCGAGAAAGGAAAGTGGGTGGGGCTTCTGTGCCTGAGACAACCATATTAGGGATATTGACTCTATGACATCATACACATCAAAGATAGAAAAACCTGCGTGAAACTGAGTGTTCAGAGCTGTTTGCAGAGATTATACTCTGACCTCATTGTTAAAAACTTTGTCCATGTTTAATATGAACATCCAGCTTCACTGGAGCAGATATTGGGCCAGCAGTGCGTCGGACATGCAGCACGTTTTATTTGGGACTTCTGAGCTGGATTCATAATATTTTATTCAGCAGCAGTGATAAAGATAAATGGTTAGTTTAGCTAGAGTGCTGTGATGTTGTGCAGTATTTGTTGGGGTTGGCATGATTGCTTGTTTTTTGATCAGTAGCTGTGATTTTTGTTAAGCATACATTAAGACACTGAATGATTGTAGCCTTTAAGGAGAGGACTTGATGCTTCTGTTTGTCGGCAGCTGTGACCTTGAGCTGTGAAAAAGCTTTTTTCCTGCCACAGAGACAAAAACGCTACTGACGGCTGAAAGTAATCAGCAGACCTGCTGCTTTATTACCACAGAGCCTGATGTCACCTCTGCGTCGGCAAACGGGACAGCGTGCAAAGAAAACGTGGCATGGTCCTTTAAGAGTATCGCCATGGAGACGGTGTGAAGGGGCGAGAGACGGCATGTGTCATAGAGAGAGAGGAGCGAGCGAGCTTAACCTAAAAGTGTATCGTCATGTAGACAGAGAGAGAGAGAGTCAGCAGACCTTTCAATTATTTATGAGGCTCCTCTGGAAATGGTGTCTGCAACACACACACACACACACACACACACACACACAGGGTTGATGAACAGTCTAATGTAATGCGGTGGTATGGCTGCAGCAGCCGAGCAGGATGGATGTCTCTGCTGCATTAACGCTCCCATCAAACTCTCTGCAGCTCCAACAGCTTCCTGCATCCACGACGCTTACCCCGTCAAAATAAGAGTCCCCACCTGTTTGTAAAGGACCAGTCCGTCCCTGCTTCGCCTGTGCAGGTGTGTTGATAAAGTATGGTCTTGTGATGGTTTCAGTCGAGAAAGTAAATCCAGAGCTGACTTTAATAAATCACAACTTTGTAAAGAGTCTGTGACCTACGAGGGAGTCACAGCCACACAGAAACGACCTCTGAGTATGAGGATAGTGAGTTAGACCGGCTTTGCATAAAATGTAACTAATCTGTATAAGTAGCACACACATAGTTTCTTTGTTCAGCAGTAGTGTGAGACCGGGCGTTTCTAATTTTAGCGATATTGATCACATGAAAAAAGAAGCAGACCTACATATTTGTTTAATGTACACGCTGAAGGAGAGATGACTGCAGGAGATATTTAGTAAGATGAAAAAGGCCCGAGCACAGAACCCTGTGGAGCTCCTTTATTCATTCTGACAGATTCATAGTTTATTTTCTGCCTTTCGCTCAGAGGCAGACGGAGACAGTTTGCAGGTTTGATGCTGTTTTCTGTCTCAGTTTATCCTCTGTCATCATGAACTTGGGAAGAGAAGAGCATCAGCACATAAAAGTGAACTTAAAAAGCTTTTAATACCTCATTAATTTAAGGTGCTGGGACACGAAGCGGTGACCAGGTCTGGACGTGAGCTGAGCGCGCTCTGTAACAGAGAACCGTACAGAGGAGCCAATCACAGCATCTGATAAATGAACGTCTGATGACTTTATTGTTATGATTGTTCAGCACCTGACGCTGTCATTGGCTGGCTTTGCATGATTCACAGTTCAGAATAAACCCAGAGTTTGATCCTCTGTCTGAAACCCGCTCCCCGCCCACTGAGCCAGCTGTTCTCTGATTGGCTGCTCCTCGCATATGGCCATGTTAAAGATGCCCTCTCTTTGTGACATCATAGAGATCCAAGGATAGAAAAAAACTGTGAAACTGAGCATACATACACTGAGCTGATTATAAGATGCTTTACATGGACGTACATTGATGATAAGGAGATAAGTGATCAGCAGACTGCAGGCACAGATTCAGCCTCAGCTTCTTCTCCTCTGGGTTCAGCTGCAGCTCTGAGCTCTGTTTTCCTTCCACCATCTTTCTTGCTGTGTTGTGCTGTGTTTCATTCTTCTTCTTCTCTGCCGTGCACCTAAAGGTTCTTATCTTTAATATAAACACAAAAAGAAGATCTCCAGAGAGAGCCGAGCCTGCTGACAGCTGATTGGTTCATTGATCACACAGGGAAACGTGGATGCAGTGGGATGGACCATCTGTCCTTCAGTGCAGCACCCCCCCATCGTCACGCCCTGACGCCTGCTCTGCGCCCCCTGCTGGTCGCACGGGGAACAGACTGCAGCAGCTCGAGGCTGCAGCTGAAAAACAAACACGCATCCTCAGCATCGGAGACAAAAGGAGGCTCGACGGGGCGAGCCCAGCTGCTGGTCAGCTGTTTGCTCTCAGCCAACGCTCTCCAATAATCAGAGGATATGAAGCTTCAAACATGACGATGTACGTGTAAACAGACTGAGCTCACAGAGGCTCTCAGCTCCAGTGGAGATTATTTTTATAGGAACCTTCATCATCAGAAGCAAATGTAGAGATGTGGAAGGTCACTGAGTGTTTATTTACTGCTGTTCATTCAGATGAAGAGAACAACCTCGTCTTCGCACTTTAAACACAGTTTAAAACTGTAATCAGTAATAAGAAGTGATGTCACAGAGATGGGATATCCTTACATGGTCATCATCTTCAGGCGTGCTCCACGCAGAAGCCCCTCCCACCTTCTGTTTAGTCTTTGAGTTTGTGAAGGGACGTGACTAAAACAGCTTGTTTCAGACCGAGGCTCGGTGTGAGATAAATAAGGATTATTTTGAACTTTAAGTCATGCAGAGCTGCTGTGGTGGAGGCCAGAACGGAAAGACGGAGCTGGAAATGATCAAAATGAGGGAAAGATGGGAAATAAGCAGCTGCTGTTGTTGTAACGGTGCAGAGCTGGAACATCTGCCGGCACCTTAATATTATTTATTTACATACATAAAGTATACATGAAGATTTTATGTAAAGTACTTTCAGGAAAATCTTGGTATTGATTTGGATGTTTAAAATATTTACCATCACTTTGCTGTCATTAGAGCTGCATCCTCGCCCTCCCTCATCACTAACACGCAGCCGGTCTCCTCCGTCAGAGCTGCTCCGGAAACCCCGCTGGGATCTGCATCCAATCATCTCTGCTTTCCTAAATCAATACTGTGACATCACGGAGGACTTAGATTTAGAAACAGGACTGAGAGGAGTTACAGGTTCCAGCAGATGTCTGGTAGTCTTTGTTTTTGGCACAGCAGGGGGCCAAAGGGCGTACTGGGAGCCAGATGACCTCAAACACAGACTGGATACCAGAGGATTTCCAGTGTCTCTCTGAAGTTCATGTTTGAGTTCTCTTGAAAAATCACAGGTGATCACGCAGGTAGATAAGAGGGCGTAGCCTTCCTGATTACAGGCCAGCTTAGATATCAAAGAACCAGTTAATAGGATAGTATCCTGGGAGAATGACAAAGATTATCAAATATAGCAAATAATGTAGATTTCAAAATAAATAGTAAATAAACCCGGTCCTAGTTGGTGTTTGGAGACAGCCCACACGAGCCTTTGACTGGAGCCGTGACAGATCCACACACAAACGTACTGAGAGGAGAGGCTCCTGGCACTTCAAATACACCTGTGATTTCTTTGAGCCAGAAATGATTAAGTCTGCCTCCACAGACTGTACAGGTGCTTCACACGGACACAGGTACCTGCTAATCTGTTACATCCAATTAAAATCCTGGAATTTTACTCAAAAAAACTGGAGCTCAGACTTCATAGGTGGTCTGTTACCACAGTGACCTCACAGCAGCCACATTATTGGTTGGATGATGTCATTAAAAAGGCTCCAACAGCACAAAACCAGTCCAGAGGTCCAGTTCAGGTGAAGCCTGACACCCACCTGTGTCACCATCCACCTGTCAGTCAAAGAGGCCACGCCCCTATAATGCAAACTGTGTTACTGCTGTAGTTGGTTCACCTGAGATCTTTCTCTCACTCCTCGTTATCTGGGGACTCGTACCTATTTTTAAAAGTTGGATTTAGAAGCTAAAATAAGTAACAGACCTGACAAACGAGCCTTTCGTGCTTCATAAACTTGCTGAGGTCTGGTTTACGCTGCTTTGCATAACCAGGAGCTGCTGCAGAAACCAGCTGTGTAACCTGACCCCCCCTCTGTGATTTATCAGGCCTGCAGCAAACAGTGACACAACTCGTGCTCAGGACAGGAAATCATACTTGAAACTCACTCACGGACCGAGTGAGTCAAATGCGCAGCTGGGCGGGAACACGAACCTCCTGACGTCTGAAAACCTTTGAGGAGGCGACACACGAGCGCTCGGTGTTTACTACGACTGTTGGCTGTTGTCAGCGTTTCTCTCGGTATTAATGTACCAGCAGCTGCGCGTGGTCACGTGGAGGCGTGTGCAGCACTCTGAGCCTGTGTTTAACAGTGACTGGCTCTCGGCGACAGATCCAGTGGCTGCCTCATCGATTAGCGCACTGATTGACTGACTAAGTGACTGGAGCTTCAGTCTCAGTCAGCTTTCTGCCTGCCATGACCCGTTATTACAGCCTGTTTCGGCGTCTGCTGTCCAGAGAGAGTAAAGGAGAGGAGGCCGATGAAGAGGAGGGCAGCATTCACAAAGACAGCAGCCAGCAGGGTGAGTCCTCAGGAGACACGGCGCCCACCTGAGTCCTCTCTCATTCTTTAATGCTCACTTTGTTTTGTAGTGATCAGAGCTGGTGAAAGCAGAGGAAGACTCACAACTCAGAATCATGATGTGATTTAACCTCACAGTTACCATGTCCGCCTCTATAATCTCATCATTTACTTTAAATAACAGAAATATGCACAAACATCTGTCCCCGAGTCCGGTCGCGCTGACTTCTTTTATGTTGCTTCTGTCTTTTGTTGCATGAAGCTGCAGAAACGTCTTTTTTGGGGGGAGGTTATGTGAGAAGGTGTTTCTGATTCAGAATAGACTGAAGAGTTTTAGAGGCCACATTAGCTTTGGGAAGTTTGGGACCCTTGTTTGTCTCCTTTCTGAAGCTGAACCCTGAAACTTTCCAGAAGAGTTTGAGATCGTCTTTCACAAACTGGAAATGTGTTCTGGAAAGTTCCTGGTGTGTTTGCAGCAGCAGGGTGGAGCAGCTGAGGGAAGTGCTTGATGGAGGTTTGCTAACAGGACGGGCATACAGCAGAGTGTCATCTGCAGATAAACTGACGTTTAGTTCATGGAGCATGTTGTTAGCATAAATATCACGAATACATGAGATAAGCAGAGGTCCAGAGCTTTATGGTACACCATCACTTAAGTGTAAAATATGCCCAAAACCAGAGACGTCACAATAATCATGAACCTACATTCTGACTGTGACCATCGTAAAGCATGCAGCGAACCAGAGAAGAGAGATGATGTTTCTCTATAACTTCTTTTACACAGAAACTGATATCCTGTTCAAGTTAATCAATCAAGAGTCTACCTAACATGGTTTTTGTGTTGTTATTGAGTTTATGCCATTTTTATTTGTTTGTCTGCCCAGTGTTTCCATGTCTGTTCTTCCCAAACACAGTAGTAAAGCTGGATGTAAATGTGAAGTTTTACTGTCGACATTCATTCAAATGGCCACCAGGGCGGCGATATTTGTGGTTGCAGAAAGACTTCTGGTACTGTATATGTGTGAAGAAGGGGAAACGGCTCTCTGCCCTAAACTAGTTAGCCAATGAGCATGCAGTTTCACAGTCACCATCATGGGGAAAATGCTGTGCTTGAGGTGTCATAGCACAACTTTGCTAACCATGTAGCGTCGCAGTGGGCGTGTCCATTTGTTATATTGCACTTGGCTCCTCCCTCTGTGCGCGTCTTCCTGTTAAGTGTTTGTCTTTTGGTAATTTTCTGTTGGTTTTCTCGTCATATTTCAGTTTTTACTTCCTGTCTGTCACTTAGGCTGTGTCCCAATTCAGGGTCTGCAGCCTTAAAGGCCGCATTTTAAGGCCGATTACGTCACAGCGACGCGACGAAGGCTGTCCCAATTCAAAGGCTGCTCGAAATGCGGCCCTCAAATGCGTCCTTCATTTCCCTGAATTTTAAGGATGTGGCGGTGTAGACTTCGTGGCCCAACATATCCCAGAATGCATAGCGTGGCGGTGGGTTCTGATAATTTTGCCGAAAAAAAACGGCGGATGAGTTGCGCCCGAAGAGTAAACTTTAAGTGCTGAATATTATGCCACTCATTTATGTGCAAATGTTTAATAACGAAGAACATTAAAACATTCCTGTTGGCCACATGTCGGCAAAGTCATGTGACATTAGTGACGTTTGTACTAACTTGGTTTTAAAGCCTTTACTTTAAAATATACGCCGTCCAATAGCTGAGCTTAATCTCACAGAGAATGATCAAAGCTCATGTAGAAACAAACACATGAACAAAAGATTGTCTCCTTCATTTCTGTCAAACACAGCTGTATGACACGTTTCCAGCTGTTAGTATCATGGTTGCTAGGCAACCTGGGCCCCATTTCACAAGCCTCGCACTTCCGGCCTCAGCGGTCTTTAAGTACACGGCCCTTGAGGATCGTTGAGGCTGCAGACCCTGAATTGGGATACAGCCATTATCTTCACCTGTGTCTCACTTCCTGCCTGCTTCTTGTCCTGCATCATTGTTGTTTCTAAAACCTTCTGCAATATTCTGTTTCATCTCACTTTTTGTATTTTGCATTTATGTAAATACTTCAAGATTCAAGAAGGTTTGTTGTCATTTTGCAACGTATTTATCAAAATGCACAGGCTGAAACAAAATCGGTGAAAAATAAGAATACAGTAATAAAAAACCAAAGGAAGGATAAATAACAATCAAACAGCAGCTTCTGTAAAAAACCACACTCGCTCAGCTGGCAGCGATCCTCTCACAGAGAGGGATCACTTCTCGGAGCTTGTGAGTTTTGGACGTTGTTGCCTCGTTGGAGGACTGCGCTGACGTGCATCTCTGTAGTCATCGCTTTGGTTGAATTCCCACGGTCCCTGTCTGCAGAGCCAAAGAGCCACCAGCACACAGCACCAATCCCACATGTATCACGACAGGTCAGCAAAGACTGCAACGTGGTAACAGCCTGCAGTCTGACTGTAAACCGTAGAAAAGAGGACAGCGAAGCAGAGACGGCTGATTTGTTGCAAACCAAGAAGACGATAAGTCAGGATAAGAGTGTGTGACGGGGGGGTTAATGTGAAAGTGTGAGGCTCTAAATATTTAATCTTAAGTTTGGTCAAAGTGAAACAAAAGCTGTGAAAACAGAAAATCGATACATGTCGAATACGTCGACACGTCATCAGCTGATCTTTAGGTGAAGACTACACGTGACTAACACGGCACACCTGCTGCATGGATTTATTGTGTGTCTGATTGGTGTGTTGTTGTGTTTTTGCGCTTGCTTGGATCCCATGTTGTGCTGGAGTTGTTGCAGGTCGAGGTCTCTGTGCTGCAAAAGAAAGGCAAATGACATGCAAACACCTGAGTGTGTGACTGCAGGGACACAACCTGTGCACACACACACACTTCAGTAAAACACCTGCTGCAGTGAAACCTGCGACTCGTATAAATGACAGAAAGCTCACAGAAAACAATTTTTCTCATGACGCGCTTCGTGAGCAGGTGTGTTTTTATAATGGCGTTTAGCGTGTAGAGGAGTGCCTGTGAAGTATCAAAAACCAGCTTCTGCAAATGTTACTGTGCGTCCTCGCCGCGTCCTCGCCGCGTCCTCACATGTCCCGTGTTCGTAGACGATTATAAATATCAGCGTCAAGGTCTCGGTGTCTCACACCTTCATCAGCTGATGACTGACAGATTCTCACATCACCAAAATATCTGCTTAAATATAAACACACAAACCCATCAGCTGCTCGGCAGCAGGACAGAAACCTGTCGTCCTTCGTTTAGAGACAGCAGGAAGTCTCAGTTAAACCTCACATCTGGACTCCAGGTGTCCCCCCCCCCCCTCCAATAACCAGTCCTGATGTTTTTGGAATAAGCTGCAGTTCCTCTAACGTCCACTGGGGGTGTCAGTCCCCCCAGAACTAAACATGTTTACAACCTGATAAAACAAACTGGTTTCGTCTCTAGAGATCATTGCCTGTTTATAATTACCATTTTTAGGGGCGTGGCCTGTGTGACTCGAGGTTTCCAGCAGTTTGCAGAAGCTTCTGTGACTTTATTTGAAAGTTTTCCAAGATCATCCTCTGACAGCTGGGAGTCGAGCTGAAGCGACAGGCTGATAAAACACAGAGTTTATTCCAACAGCGCAGAGCTGAAGGCATGATGATTGACGGAGCATCCACAGTGACGATAAGGCTCATCTCTAAACTGAAAAACTACTTTGGATAAGTGTGCCTAATAAACTGGCAGTGCGGGGGGAGATTCTGGGTCAGTTTTCTTGGAGTTTCTCGTTTTAGTTTTGAGTTTCTGTGTCAAACAAAAAGCAGCGAGAGCAACATTTAAAGGCCTGTGACAGAAACAGAACATGCTAACTAAAATTAGCCCACACACTGTGTGCGTGTGTGTTGTCTCCGTTATATTTACAGCTTCGTGTATTTCTGTCTGAGCAGCTGTTAGTCTGCTCGGCTCAGTCAGCACTTTGCATTTCTGCTGCTCCGACCCGGAGACCCGTCCATATCAAGTGACTCCGGACGGACTCAAGTAGAAATAGCGCACACACACACTTCTTAGGAAAATGTCAGTTATTAAAATAAATGCAGACGCACAATATTCAGTGTGAGCACCTTTATTCTTCAGCTCTCTGTTGTCCCGTTAAGCCGTCTCAGGAACAGTTCTCCAGGCTTCTTGGATGTTTCTGCCCTTTGCGCTGTTCTCTGTCAGGATGATCTCACACTGCTTCAGTGATGTGAGGTCCGGGCTCTGGGAGGCCGACCCATGACCGACGTGTGCGTTTCTATCCAAGTGTGCTTTCACTGCATTAACAGTGTGATTGGGGTCATTGTGATGCTGAAAAATGAAGCTGCTGCCACTCAGATGTTTCCAGATGTTACTGCATGATGGCTCAAACTCTGACCTCATAATTCATCAGTTTGTCCAACACCGCTGACTGACACGCAGCAGAACCGTGACAGAGTCTCCACCGTGTTTCTCTGATGTCTGTAACCTCTTTGATGGACCTCCTCCTGACCTCCTCTTGACCTTGATGTGCGTCCATCTCTCCATCAGACCTGTTCCTCTGCTCAGTGAAGCGACTTCCTGACAGCCGTCCTTCCGCTGAGAGCATCTCTGATGAAGCTTCAGTGAAACAGTCGATCACCGTCTCTCAGCTCCTGTGTCAGGTCCACCAGGTCTGCTGTAGATCTTTAGTTTTTCAGACTGGACCACGTGGGTCAAACTGAAGAAGCAGAAAGGCTCCTTCATCACAAATCTAAGCACCTTCAGCATCATGTGGAGGGAACACGTCACTGCTTGGTCGGCAGCTCGTCACAGATTTATCTTTCATGTTGACTTCCTGTTTCTAATTCAGTTTGGTTTCTGATAGTTTCCAGAGTTGGTTTCTTTTTTTCAGCTCCGTTTTTATTGTTTTACAGTTTTTACAGTTTTAGTTTAATCTCATAAACCCACATTTTACTCACAGTAGAGGAAACACTGTGAGCTCATTTTAAATTTGATGGCAGGAACGTGTCGTAGGACTTTGGATATCTGATCATCTGCAGTGAATAATAACGTTTCAGGACAAAGCAGAGCCAGGACTGCTGAGCAGCTAGAATCCTCCATCAGTGCCATAAACCTGCATTCTATCGTGAGGCCACCAGGTGGTGATAGCTGTGGCTGCGGTCGGCGGGAAAGCAGCTTTTCTGAGTTGAACACTTTTTGTGGACTCATCCACTTTCAGTCACGCTGAAAAAAAGTTGAATCTGTTTCGTAAATCTGTCACGCCATTGTTTGAGTCGTCCTCTGCATGCTGATTGGCTTAAGGCTCGTCAATCACAAGTCCAAGATTCACAGTTATAGAAACCATCAGTGTGACAGTCACAGAACGCCTGCAGGTTAAACTTCAGCAGGTGTCCTGCATCATCAACTCTAACATCTGAAACCAAATAAAAACAGGTTAGAAATTCAGTTCAGATGATTTTTAATTGTGCAGACTCTCAGTGCTGATACCAAACAAACGTGTGTGTGTTTGTGTAGTGCTGACATCTCTATAACTAAATTACTCGACTGACGTTGGACGTGTTACTGAAAATGACTTTTTAGCTGATGGAGGAAGAGAAAGCTGACCTCGAGCTGCTGCTGTGCCTGAAAGTGTGGTTTAAAACGAGAACATGGAGTGTTCTCAGCTTCTCTTTTTAATCCTTCAAAGTGGCTGACAGGATGACATGAATGATTCACAACGACCGAAACATCGTCTGAAAACAGACAGAACAGGAGCTGTAGAAGGGTCTCTGTCTCCCTCTGCTGGGCACAGTGGGCATCTCCTCCTCCTCCAAGAGACTGAGAGGAAACGCACAGTAACAAATACAGAGGACAGCCGCAAACTACATTTGTCACTATGAAAATAACTGTGGATATGAACCACAGAAATGAGGTGAGATGTGACCAGCAGAGATCTGAGAAAGGAGCTCAGGTGGAGGTGGGCGTCTGCAGAGACTCGTGAACTGAACCGTCCGGATGATTCAGCAGACGTGGTGGTAAAAGTTTATGTTCCAGGTCAGAAAAAAGGTTTAATCCTGATTTCAGTTAAACTTTTGGTGATTTTTGTAGGTGTAGTGTTTATTGTGACGAATGCTTCAGATTTATGTGACTCTGAATCTTTTTGGTTTCTTTGTCTTTTTGGTTGTGTTTGATCTGTTGAGTGTTTTGTCTTTTTAACTGTGAGGTCTGCACCTGACCCTTGGAGAGGGGGAACATGTGTAACATCCACCAGTTGACCTGTTTAGGGTTAGGAGTTGTTTCTAGTAGACAGTGAACGCCACACCCACTTCAGGGCTCAGTATGCGGAGAAACAGGAAACAGGAAAACTTCAAGACGAACTGAAACGCTCCAGGCTCTGAGAGTTAGGGTTCGGCTTTAAGACTGAGTGACTGAGGGTGGAGTTAGGTCTGCATCACCCCCTTTCTACTGAATTTTCACCCACTTGGAATAATTTGGAACCGCAAAATGAATTTAAGAAATGTCACCTGAAAAGCAACATCTTGTTTGTGAAGATTTGTTTTTTTGCTCTCTAACGTTAGCAGACCCGTCTGATGCTAAATCCACAGCATGCAGGTAAAAGTGAATGTGGTGTAAAGCACTTTAATTGGCTGAAAAAAACTAGAAACGGGTTTTATATTCCAATCGTCTCAAAGCTGAGGCGAGGTTAACCCTTCCTGCTTCACTGCGTTCACGTTAGCTTAAACGCTGCTGCTAGCCACATGCTAAATACACAGTCTCATCTAGAAATTACCTTTAAAGTTTCAGGCAGGAAGGATCACTGGAGCTTGATAGCGGGCGCTCCTTTTAGGTGGGTATCTATCTATATATTACAAGTATGGTTGTCATAGCAACAATTAGATGAGTAGTCAGCTAGATGAGTCAGCAGTTAGCATCAGACAAGCTAGCTGGAACTACAGCCTTCAAAAGTTAAATCTCAACGTTGGCTGCAAGCAACACGTCCAGAATTCAGTTTGTGACGACACCTCGCTGACAGCGAATAAGAAGCAGCCGTGTCAGCTTGAGCTTTGGCTGTTCAGTTCTTCTTCTGTGGTGTTTATTCAGGAGGAAAGTCACGGGTAGATGTGAACCTTTTCAGATCCACCAGGCCGCGGGATGTTATTTGTCTCTCAGCAACAGTTCATAACTTCACTTCAACTCATCCATGTCACCTAAAAGGTAAACCTGTTTCTCCATCACAGCTCTGATGGTTCAGTAAGGACATCTCCTGGTTTCATCTTCATGTTTCCCTCTCACCACATATCCAAACCATCCTGACCAGCAGCTTTACAGCTGTGGCTCCAGCAAACATCAGCTGATACTAGAAATTAATATTAAATCAATTCTAACAACAGCTGATCAAGCTTAAACGTGCTGCTGTTGTTTAGCGCGACATCCGCTGGTTTCCTCTTTCTGGCGCAAAGTGAGCGATAAATAAACAAGAGAGCCGATCAGCTGATCACTGATCAGTTTCATGACTGAAGTAGAAACGGGAGAGAGAGGGGGAGAGTATGAGAGGAGAAGAGGCAGCTGCAGCGTAAACACAGAATAACTCCAGCTCTGTCTTTGTTCCATTGTAGCTGAAGTTCAGGACAAACTGTTCCTTCTCAGCTCAACACAAAACACGTAATATTTTCTCTGAATACCAGACGATTCCGTCTTTTTACGGGACGATTGGCAACTCTACTAACTGACCTTATGAATTAAATAAAGTTCACTATCAGTAACATCATAGCACCACCCAGCTGTATAGAAACTCCGTCATGCTAGCTAGCACGCAGTACGAGTTATTGTAACTGATGGTAACGAAAATAAACTCCAGCTAAACTTGGTTCATATCTGACCCAGAGAGACTGCAGGTCATAACTTCTTACCTGAAGTTCAGTTCACCTGACACTCGGACCGGCGGCCGCCTCGGGTCTCTCCTCCTCCTGCCTCCCCTTCCCTCATCCACCTGCTGGCCTCAGTGGAAGCTCCGCCACAGCCACCACCAAACAACTGAGTTATTGTTACACATCGACCTGCATCTGACCAATATGTATCATCGGCCCATAAAAACGAAAAATCACCATCGGCCCACCGGGCATTTAGCCATGCATGTGATCATTCAAGCCTCGATACGGCGTCACACTAACTCCACCTCATTAAAATATTTTATATTTATATATGTATATGTAAAAAGCATAATCGCTTTTCAGATCAGGAAAAAGTTACTTTAATGTTTCTTTGCAGGTTTAAGGTAAAAGTGGAAAAATACAAACATCAACTTTATATCCAAACATTAAAATCCAAAACAAGAAGAAAACAGATTCAAAAAACTTTATGAAACTGATTCCTCCCCACAGACTCAAACCTGCAGTTGACCTGACCTCCAGCAGATGGCAGCATCTGTCCAGTGAACAGAGCCCGTTTACTGAGACAGAAATATTCAAACGTTATCAAATTTATATTACATAACACTTAAAACGAATCAGAGTGTCCATATAAAAAAAACAACCCTTTTCCTGCTTTTCACAGAGGGAAAAATTCCTTTCTTTCTGCGTTCCCGTGGAATGACCAAGTAAAGACTTTTACGGTTCTTCACACATCATTTCTATTATCCATTAAATCAAGTCAAAATCAATAAATTACACGTGTTACATAAAAGCGCTCCACCTGATGCCCTCACTGTTATGTAAAGCACATCACATATGAAGTGCTGCTGTTTTTAATCAATCAGATTCATGTTGTTGTAGATGCAGAGTCCAGTCTGACTGCACCACCGTTCTGCACGTGTCGTTCACGCCATCCTATAAAGTCGTCTGAATCCCGCTTCTCGGATCATCTCTGTGATGGCGGGCCGGCTTTCTGAGCTTGTGTTTGTTATGAGCGGTGAGTCATCGGCAGGAGAAACGGCAGATTTTTAAAAATATATCGCTGTGTGCACGCTCGGCGTGAAACAATAGACGGAGGAACAATACGTGCTGCTGTTAACATTTTGAACATCCAGCGGCCGTCCTCTGTGCCGCCCACGCCGCTGTTTGTTGGAGTCTTTCCTCAGTTTTGGGCTGAATGTGTCTCTGATGGACCTGGAATAGATTTTTTTCCAGGTTATTTTTGAAAACACCTCCCGTCTCATACTTACTGTCTTCCTGCAAGTAAATCCCAGAGCTGTCCTGGTTCATCGTCGCGGTCTTTTGATCTCGCTTTGCACATCTTCCTTGTTCCTGGTTTCTCGTGTTTCCTGTGTTTGCTCTCTGATTTTTTCCTGCTTTCCCTCCTTTTCTCACAGTGCTTATTGTTTTGATTAAGTTCACCTGTGCCTTACTCTCCCTCATCTTTTGTTTCTTTTAGAGCCTAATAATTTATCTCATGTCTTACTTCCTCAGTTTACAGGGTCGATCCTTGATTAAGTTCACCTGTGCCTCACACTATCTCTCTCCTCCTTCTTTTCCTGCTGTGTCCTTATCGAGTTTACCTGTTCCACATTCTCACCTTTCTGTTTAGAACAACACATTCATACCACAGTGTTTAATCATTATTGGTCCCTATTTCAGTTATTTATGTTCGGTCAGTCTAACCTCTTTATTACAGGATAACAGTGAGAGCAGAGCTTTGCAGCTCAGTGGGTTTAAACCACCTTGTGCTGTGAGTCACCGCTCAGCCAGACTCTGTGGTTAACACACTGTGTTGGGCAGAAGACAAATGCAGTATTAAATACATATATTCAGTCTGAGAGGTTCTTTCATATCATGAGCAACCTGTGTACTGTGTTTGTACTGTGTGTACTGTGTGTGTACTGTGTGTGACTGTGTGTACTGTGTGTTACTGTGTGTACTGTGTGTGTACTGTGTGTACTGTAGTACTGATGTGTCTGTAGTACTGTGTGTACGTGTAACTGTGTGTACTGTGTGATGTACTGTGTGTGACTGTGTGAAATGGTATAAAACTTTTCGTCTGATTCTCTCAGGACTTGACTGTGTTGTGTACTGTGTGTACTGTGTACTGTGTGTACGTGTACTGTGTGTACTGCAAGTACTGTGTGTGTACTGTGTGTACTGTACGTGTGTGTACTGTGTGTCTGTGTGACTGCGTACGTGTGTTACTGTGTGTACTGTTGTGTGTACTGTGTGTACTGTGACGGATTTACGTGGAAGACTGTGTGTATGTGACTGTGCTGTGTATCTGTGTGTGTACTGTGTGTCGTGTGTTACTGTGTGTTACTGTGTGTTGTGTACTGTGTGTACTGGTACTGTGTGTGTACTGTGTGTACTGTGTGTGTACTGTGTGTATGAGTACTGTGTGTGTACTGTGTGTGTACTGGTACTGTGTGTGTACTGTGTGTAATGTGTGTACTTATACTGTGTGTTACTGTGTGTGTACTGTGTGTACTGTGTGTACTGTGGTACTGTTAGTACTGTGTGTACGAAGTACTGTGTGTACTGTGTGTGACTGTGTGTGACTGTGTGTACTGTGTGTACTGATCTGTGTGTGTACTGTGTGTGACTGTGTGTGTACTGTGTGTGTACTGTGTGTACTGTGTGTACTGTGTTCTCTGGCAGTTTAATGGTGTTGCTGTTGTTGCCCTGCTGACATTCTCCTGCCCTCTGATGAGGCAGTCTGTCTATTGATCAGGAAACATACCTGACACACACACACACACACACACACACACACACACACACACACACACAACTGCTGGGTGTCAATGAGCCGTGGGATCGATTGTGGTGCTGCCACAGTGGCTTTCCTGTCCTTCGGTCCTGGACTCTCCCAGGTATGAACTTACATTATTCAGCAGATATCGAACCTGCGACCATCAGGACAGGTCAGTGATGTCGTACAGGTGTTTGTCTACAGTGAACAGTTGGAGGTGGAGGATAAATATCAACATTAGCAAGCTAATAGTTTGACAGTCGTCTTGTTAAGTCCCTGATGCAGGCTGCAGAGTCGATGTAGACCAAACAAAACCCGAATTAAACTCATCTCTCCTGACATCAATTATAGAAATGACACAAAGTACTAAAAGTGTATAAAAAGAAGAAGAAAAGGGTTCGGTTAAGCTTAAAGCTGCAGTTCCTCCAATGGCCACATACATAGAAATCGGTAACTTCCTCCTGTGACCACCTTCTTATCCCAGCTGGGTGTCTGGGGGACGTACATATTGATGGCTTGGATCTTATTCCTGCCGTTCAGCTTCTCAGCACGTGTCGCTCTTACAGTCCGAATGACATCCTGATGTCCTCACAGCAGATCCTGATTATGTGGATCGCTGAGTCGATGCCTCGCTCTATCGTGGCGTACAGAAGTCGTCCACGTACAGGATGTGACTGACGGTCACTCCACTCCTGAATCTATGTGCGTCTCTGCTTTTGACGACGAGCTGCAGGTCTATGGAGAACACTGGCGGGGACGGTGCTTCGTATCTTTATCTTCCACGCTTGCGTGGTTGCCTTGGAGTTGGCCTCCAGCGTTTTCTTTACTATGATTTTTCCGTACTCTTGGCAGGCTTCCACGTGTTCACCAATCAATAGAAAGTGGGCTTTTAAGGAATGGAGGAGCTACAAGGAGATGTGCGATGTGCTAGACTAAAACTTGTGAAGAGCTGGATTTAGCCCACAGACCTCAAGCTTCAGTGTCAGAGAACTGGGTTAAGAGATTTAGAGGTAGACATGAGTCTTGCACATCTCCTCTCAAATAAGCATTTTCATTTGTTTCTACAGATATCGGAAAGCAGTAAGTTAATAATTACACGATCCTTTTAACGTCGAGTGAGTCAGACATTGTTGACCTGATAACTGGCAGCGTCAGGATCTGATAATCAGAGTGAGCGACGGAGACGTTTCTCCTCCCTCAGTCCCACTGAGCAGGTACGAGGACGCAAATACACGACAGTAATTAAAGACGCTGACCTGTTTTTTTTTTCTGCGAGAGTGTAGGCCTACATTCAGCATGATGGTGCGTTCACTGACACGTGCGCACCCGGTTAGTGACGAAGTTAATCCCATTCAGTTTCACTTCGGTGCGTGAGCCATGGATCCTGCTGGACGCCTCAGCCTCAGGTCCAGAGACAAACCAAAGAGAGGTGGAGCCTTCGTCTTTAACGGCGCTGAAATGACCTGTTTGCTGAAAGTGTTTCACACTTCTCTGCAGGATTTCACTCTTCAGAAAGAAAAATGAGATGATCTGGATCAGAACCAGATCCTAAACCCCCCAAAATTTGCTTTAATCAGCAGATTTAACAGGAGAATAGCTGCAGCAGCTCAGTACGCCGTAATATTAGGTCAGTCACAAAGGAAGCAAAGGTTACCAGTGTTTTAGCATAAGTGCCCACCCCCATAATAATAAGATCTTGTGGTCACCACAGATGCTCTGAGTTCTCGGTTTGGACTGATTACTGGTAACACTGGGCCTATACATGCCCCTCGGTAGGCTTACAGAGCTGGTCAATCAGATGAAAGCTCACTTATCGGGAGGGCTTAAAGAAACTGTAATGTAATGTAAAGCTATGCCTTGGAGTACCAGAATAAAAATATGGATCTGTATTATTTTCCATTTACACATCAATGCAGAAACAACAAGGAAAGAATATAAACACGGTAATTAAAACACAAACATGCAGCTATTAACAGCTACTGGATGCCAGAAATATGACAGCAAATGAAGCCAACACACAGGTGCAGTCCCTCTAATGTCCACAGGGGGCTCCAGAGTCAGTCCAAAAAGACTCCCACGATGAAATGTCCAACAGCAGAAATAAGCGCGTTTACAGCCTGACAGAAAAACTATTTTGGTCTCTATAAATCATTTCTTCCTTCGTAGGACAATTTATTAATAACTCACCTGTTTTAATTGTATTAAGGTTTAAAGTTTGCATTAATAGATCCATTGGTGACACAGGCGGCTGTAGCTGCTAGCGGTCTGCTAGCTTCACCTGAACTGCACCTCTGGACTGTGTTTGTGCTGTTGGAGCCATTCTAATGACATTATCTGACCAATAGCACGACTGCTGAGAGGTTAACTGTATTAACAAACAGTTGTAGAAGCAGTAGTAGTAAGAGGTCTGAAATAAAGAGGCTTCAGTGGAAATCTTATGCCAAAGAATCATTTAACGAATCTAGAAAAAAGCTGTATTTTAATCCATATTTGAAATACTTGTTGTAGATTTATCTCTTTCATAATGAAGCTCAGACTCAGCCGTGTGCACAGAGCTGGGATCAGTTTTCTCTGGGTTTGTCTCCCCACCTGAGGCTGCAGCTTTCCAGCATTCACAGCGTGATCAGATGTGAAGCGATGAGTGAATCATTTCTGCTCTGAGCGCAGAACGACAGGACGGCGGGCTGAGTGTCAGATCACGTCGTTGCCTGCGGGCTCAGAGAGCGTTTCCTGACTTGGAGCAGATCTCACGGTTATTCAGCCCCGGCGACGTGTTCGTGAGCCGTGTGTGCTGCCGCTGTAGAGATGCAGCGGGAATAAAGATGCCTTTATGTAACCCTGCAGTTGACTTCACAGCCTCTGACAGGAAGTGTGAGCGCGGCACAGCAGAGACTCTTCAGAGCAGAAACTGAGAGGTTGCAGAGCTCGACAATTTAACATGCACCTTGTTTCCGTTGTTTTAAACTACATGCTTCATGGAAAAAGTGAAGACTTTTACTGCACCGCGTTTATCTGCTCCCTCCGTGAATAAATCAGAATCTCCTCAGGGCTTCTGCTCCACAATAAAACCCACAGCAGCAAGAGATGGGCCACAAATCACTGTTAAATAAGCCGTCTGCTATGTAGTAATATAAATGTAAATATCTGGTTTCATCAGGAATATGATCAGATGAGGAAAAGATCAGGATTTGTCTGAACATTTCTGTTTCCTGCACCCATCCATCCACCCCAACCTCCTCCATACACAACCAAGCAACCTCAATGTGGGTGGACCAACACAGAAGAGCTACTCTGCAGTCTACACCTACAGGCCAGTGGACACTCAATGATGAGGATGTAACATCCTGGACAGGGAGGAACGCTGGTTTGAGGGCGGAGTCAAGGAGGCCATTTACGTGAAAAGGGAAAGACCATCTCTGAATCGAGGAGGGGCCTAAGGGTCCATCTGTCACCATCTTACATGCTGTGATTGCAGCCATTCCCCAACTCTCTGTGAATGGGACTCATGACCATTGATGTCAATTTGCATATTAATGATAAAGAAAGTGACCTCCCAGCCCATTGGCTGGTTTCAGTCATTGTCCAAATGTCCTGTTTATAAGGTTGAAACCTGCAGTCCGCTGAGACTGCAGACGTCACCTGATGATGATGAAACGCCACTGAAACCTCCAGATGAACAGACTCAACCTTTTGGGATCTCCTTACCTGGATGATTGAGCATCAAGACACTCAGTATGCCTCAGTTTCCTTAAGTGTGGATTTTTGCCATAATGGAGCAGCCCTGTGGGAGAGCCGCCTCTTACAACAGACTTTCCTTCTCAAAGTGACACTAAGCTGCTTCGTAGGGGCAGGGATAGCTCGGTAGGTAGATTGGTGGCCCTATGATCGGAAGGTCGGGGGTTCGAATCCATTGAACGGCTACCCTGAGGTACCCCTGAGCAAGGTATTGTCCCCACACACTGCTCCCTGGGCGCTAGATTGGTGGCTGCCCACTGCTTTGCTGAGTGAATGGGTCACATGCAGAGAGGAATTTTTTATTAATGTTCAAAATGATGAGGACTATGTCTGAACTATGTGGCAATTTTCTAGAGAAGTGTGCTTGTTGCTAATAATTCTGTAATAATTATAGTTTTTGAATTTTCTCAAACTGTGCTCTGCTACAAAAACAACCCCAAAATCCTAAAATTCAGTTGTTTTATTTTTCAATTAGGTCGGTGAAAACGTAGCTTTTGAAGTTGTTTTCATGCTGATGCTCTCCAGAACATGTGTGTGCGCGGATTGTGCTGCAAAAGATTGTGGTATCAGACAGCGCCGTGTTGTTTGCAGGATTCTGAGGTTTTTTATCGCCAGCTGCTTTTGCCTTTCCTGTAGATATATTTTCAAAACAAAAGCAGAAAATCCTCATTTTAAAATTGATCAGAGCCTAAATGAGGTCTTCTAACCACGCACGTGTCCAGATCTGGTCACTTTTGGGTCCAAACAAACAAAATGTTTGCGCTCAGTGCAGAAGCCAGCGTTTGGCTGTAATTTGTGATGATCTGGTTTGAAGATTAAAGTGAAACGAAAGGGTTTTTTTCTCTAACATGCACGACTCCGACAGCGGGGCGCCTCGATGCTGATGTTGTTCTGTAGTAACCAGTCGTCCTGCGGCGTGTAGCGCACTCGTGTGCGTCGGGATGCTGCAGTGAAGATGGAGTGGTCTGATGTGGGAGCAACATGAAACATCAGGCGGAATATTTTTAGGAGCTTCTTCCACACCTCCACCTCTCCTCTCTCCATCTCTCTCTCTCTCCTCGATCTCTCGCTGACGGCTGCTCTCTTTTCTCCTCGCTCCTCTCTCTTCACATTCAGCAGCTCTCAGCCTGCGAGGAAGAGGAGGAGGAGGAGGAGAGGATGAGGCAGGAGAACAGAGTAGAGTAAAATAGAGCAGAGCGGAGTGCACGCGCGTGGAATCGGCGGCTTTATCGGCTCTTCTCTGGGATAATTCTGAACTTCTCGGGTTTGTTCCTCTTTTTCTGCATGTCGG
The DNA here is from genome assembly GCF_018398535.1 of Haplochromis burtoni. Lineage (NCBI taxonomy): Eukaryota > Metazoa > Chordata > Actinopteri > Cichliformes > Cichlidae > Haplochromis > Haplochromis burtoni. Next base: position 909,939 of record NW_024582484.1, read on the forward strand.
GAAGTTGTTGACGAGCTGATGTAGGCGGGTGGATGAAGATGCTTTCCTCCCGCTCCACAGAGATGTGAAGAAACGTCACGGTGAAGCTCTTTGATTCTTCTGTTTGTGGCGCGTAAATCGAGAAAATCCCTGCTGCCATGTGCGCTTCCATCGGAGCGTCTGAAAGATGGAGGCGACCTAAAGTGATAAATTACCCAGCAGACACGATGAGCTCCTCGATCGAGGCGTAATCACTCATCAAATGTTCATTCAGAGTTTTTCTTTATTCCTTTAATAATCGTCTCCAGGCCAGTGCTGCGTCTTAACTTGTGTGGGAACCTGTAGGGTTATTTAGGGAACAGGTATTCTGTTCTTCTCTGGATATTTAAAGTTTCCGTCTTTCAGAGCTCCATCAGGATTTGTGATCTATCTCCAAACCCTCAGCTGAAGAGTGCGGGGACTTCATCACCGTTCTTTGGATTAGTCGTCAGAAAGGAAGCCTCAACATGTAAACATATACTCATAAATCAACTATTTAAACTGTTTAAGAGGAATATCTGTTTCCTAACATCGGAGTGCACACAGGTTTTGTGCGGTGAATCGCACAAACGTGAAACGACTGCCGGGTTCTTCACTTTTGTGGATTTTCAGGATCCTTCTGGTGTTTTTCTTTTGAAGCCTGTACGTGTGACCGTTGTGCATCAGCTGTTCCACACAGTGGATCTCTAACGTTTTGGTTCTTAATCAACGATCTGCCATAAGGGAGAAGATTTTTCATCTTGGCTCGGTCCCTCCGAGGCCCGTCAGGCGACATGTCACCTGTTTCGGACTGAAGGGTCGTCAGCCTCAGACTCGGACAGCAGGAGCAGATATTTTGTTCCTCTGTGGCTTCGTCCTCCTCTCAGAGATATGGCGGCGGCTATCGCCAGCTCCCTGATCAGACAGAAGCGCCAGGCCCGCGAGTCCAACAGCGACAAAGTCGCCACTAACAAGCGACGCTCAAGTCCCAGTAAAGACCCGAGGTCTCTGTGTGAGCGACACATCTTCAGCGTCTTTAGCAAAGTTCGCTTCTGCAGCGGAAAGAAAAGACCAGTACGCCGGAAACCAGGTGGGTGGAACGATTCGGAGAGCAAAGGTTTGCCGTGTTACGGCGGGACGGGAACACTGCTCTCACACAGGTTCATGACCACGCTGATCAGAGCAGCTTAGCACGAGTCACCATTCAAAATAATCCTTCTTTATCTTACACAGGGCATCCTTTGTCTTTCTGATTGGCTGTCGCTCGTAAAGTAGCAGATATATGACAGGAAATAACACAGGTCCAATTTAATGTGAACAACCTGCAGCTTTAACTCAGCTTTCCTCTGACTGGCTGGTTTTAACAGCAGGTGAGCAGGCCTTCTGTGCACCTGAGATCGCCATATGAGAACATTTCCTGTCAATGACGCAGGAATCCTTGAGGAAGGAAACCTCCCAACTTGGCAACTTGAACAAATCCGGGCAGTTATTTTGAAGCCCCTCCCCCCTAGTTATTAACGTCGCTTTCAGACGTCTGGCTCCTCCCACTCGAACACTAAACAGACACCTTGGTTGCTGCACGGTTACCTGATCAGAACTGATTGATGTTCTGATCAGGTAACCGTGCTTACCCCGCCTCCCCCGATGGAGACAGCGGCTCAGCTGGAGGCGCGAGGAATTGCAGCGTCCGCGACCACTGTGTACATCGGCGCACCCCCGCCCGTATGCTGCTTGTCTGTGTTTCATGGCGTGGAGTGTGATGATATCTGTGCTTCTTTGTGTGCTATGGAGTTTTCTGTGCTTTCTCCTTATGATGACTCACTTGTTGGAAGTCATCATGGGCAGAAACCCTTTGTTTTCTCCTGACTTTGCCCCCATATGTTACATATTTCACTGTCGATCCCTTTTTCCAGCCTGACCTGTCTCCCCAGTGTAAGTTTGTATATTGTCTGTAGGTCTGTCATTTCAGCTGCAGGCAACTGCAACTGACAAATAAAGCTTATCCTTATGTTCACTTTGATAAATTCAGATTCAGGGCTTTCCTTACCTGTGTCTGTTGAGGGTCCGTCAACACTGAAGAAGTTCATTGGTTGCCTTGACGAGGACGGTTTCAGCCTTTTAAAGCTCAGAAAGTTGAAGCTCAGCTTTGATTTGAGGTTTCCGTGGTGTTCATCATGATACTGGATTGCATAAAGAAAACTCACCTCCCTGTTTGCTGTGGGTTCTTCCATGTTCTCTGTTTTATTTGTAATGAGCGTTGCATCATCAGATCCCCACGGTGTGATTCCAGACGGCATTTTTCTTTTCTTGAAGTCACTGCAAACCTTTATGTTTTTTAGTCCTCCTGCAGAATAACGAGATAAAAGTCGACCTGAACTCGAGCGGCGTTCCCTCCAGAGAAAGCTTCTCGGAGAGCAGCAGCAGAGCGTCGGAGAACTGGACGGATGTCTGCGTTTACACATTTATGAGCTAGCTGCAGCTCTCATCTCTCATTAGCCGACTCCCCGCCGTCGCCTCCGCCTCCTGTTTTCTTGGCAATACAACAAACAGCTTCTTAAAGAAACTATTACGCAGCACTTGTGCTTGATCAGCTCCTTCAGAGTCTGCAGACTTCAAGTTCTCCAGTAAGGAGCTGGTAGGAAGAGGCCGAGTTATTCATGAGTTGTTCTGCAGCTGGTGAAGTCGGCGTTCAGCTCAACGTCAGCACTTTGCCCTGCTTTGATGTTTCGCCCTCAGTGAGTCCTCTGCTAATGAGATCTGTTACTGCATGAAGCCTTTTTGAAGCCGTAAAGATTTCACCCCCAACTTTGCTCAAGTTCAAATCAAAACACGACCGCGTGCCTCCAGTATCCTTCAGCAGCACTTCCAGGTTTTCCTTTGGCTTTTTCGCCACCTTTTTGTGCAGAATCGACCACACACAGGGGCAAAGTGCGGCCTGAGGGCCAGAATCAAGCCGCTCGCCCTCTCAGTCTGCGATGTCCTAAAAGGAAAACTGTGATGTGTAGTGGGCTTGAAACAGGTAGGAAAGTTGCAGAGAAGGTTCTGGTAGCTCATCGCTCAGACTGTCCTGTAATTATGCATTTACAATGTAAAGTTTTCATTCATTCACAGAGCATATCCTGTAGTTTGGTGTGGCGTGGAGGGAAAACTGCAAAACTTAAAGTGGGCCGGATTGGAGTCATCGTCGGGCAGATTCTGGCCCACGGGCCTCATGTTTGACACTCCTGATTTACACCATCACTGTGTTGGTGTGTGGAAACCAGTAATGAGGTCCATGAGCTATTTCCTCGTCTTTTCTTTCAGGTGTCGCCCCCTGGTGGCCTTTAAAAGGAATGCACATTTAGAAAACGTTGGCTTTCGTACCATCTCGGGTCATCGGTACATATATGTAAGAGATGAGCAGGTGGTTTTCTTTCATCGATGTCACGGTTCCTTCGTGTAGAAAGCTCCCACAGCAGCAGACGGCGTTCTTAGTTCAGCGTTTATCGTTTCACTGCGACTCGGGAAGACGAGGTTGGGTTTTAAAGGCGCTGTCAGTCTGATCACGCCTGAGCTCGGGGAGCAGCGTGTGACGAGGTGTTTTGTCGCCCGCGGCCTCACAGATGTTAAAACTCACAGCTTGTCTTCACACAGCGTGACACACACTCACAGATATAGCTCCTGGATCCGTGCTTATAATTAGAGATTACACCTTGCAGATGTCGGTGTTTGAATCGTCAGCACGCTGACTTTGGGTTCTGAACATCAAAACACAGCGTGAGGTACGCCACTGCCCTCTAAAGTAAACCAGCTGACTTCTATGGCCTTCCTTTAAAACGCACTGATGACATAAATATGTGGGAAAACAACTGAATGTATTCATGAACGTAAAAATGACCAGAAATAAATAAGTTAGCTCCTTGAATATAAACGTTAGGTCCTTATCGGTATTTAGTTAATATTAATTTCTGTTTGACACCTTAAATCCTTTAAAATGATCATGTTGGAGGCTATTTTTATTCTCTGAATTCATAACCAAGATTGCTTTTACCAGAAAGTAAACCTGTGAGCGAGCACTTGAGCAAGGCGATAGTGAGCTGTTTGACGGGTAATCAGAGTAAAACCAAACGACTTTAATGAGCAGCAGCCAATAAAGGTCTTTGTTTAGGTCGTTGTGTTTTGCAGGGCCGGTTGGTCCTGCTGTGTGTCAGCTCCTCCACACTCACACTCACGTCTGCTCTGTTAAAAGGTGAAGATTTACCTTGTTGTCGTTTCCGGACACGTATGTGTGTCTTCGGTCCTTTCAGATGTTAAGTAGCACAGCGGCCTGCTCCACATTAGCCTCGCTGTCTTTTTGGTCTATTTCTGCCAGAGATGAGTCCTTCTGGCCCACATTGTCATCTGGAGCATCACTTCGTCTGCTCAGCTTCTACCGTGTTTACATCCTCAGACCTTCAGCTCGGTGTTAAAGTCAAGCAGGAGGGACTCGCGCGCTGAGCCGTGGCCTCAGGGTTTGTCTCTGGGGCACATGTGACACCCTGGGGTTTGAACCATGTGTGTTTGTGTGCCCTTAAGCTTCACGTGGCCCAGGCTGGAAACCCATCAGCAGCCATCTGCTAACTCTGAGGGCAAAGGTCACTGATTTGGGGCTTCAGGAACTTCCTGACTCTGTCCACACAGATTGGAGGGTTTCCGATGGTCATGTTTAAACATGTTCTTAAACTAGTGGCTGACACACTGTTAGTGTTATATGTCTTATGCAAGCAAAGGGTGAACTGCTGAGTTATCAGCTAATGCTAGCTAGCGTGATTTGCAAGCTGACTGCACAGGTGTGACAGTTCTCTGCGGTCGAGTCTGTGTGAGGAACGCTGGACGGGAAATGTTGGGATGTACGCTTGTTTCTTCTTCTTCTTCTCAAATGTGAAAGTAGAGAAGAAGAACAAAACGCTTACATGAGTGAGATAAACTCAGCAATGCTACCTGACAACAGTGTGTGCGTGCGTGTGTGTGTGCTGAACCTCACATCGGTCTTTGTGTTTCAGAGCCGCAGCTGAAGGGCATCGTGACGCGCCTCTTCAGCGAGCAGGGCTTCTTCCTGCAGATGCAGCCCGAAGGAGCCATCAGCGGCACCAAGGACGAGAACAGCGACTACAGTGAGTCCCACATTAAAACTGTATTTGTCTAGACCGCACGCTACATAAAAAATGGGCGTGGCTTCTCTGTCTGAAGAGAAAATGCCTCACACCTGTACTCTTTTTGATGGCCTCCAGGGGGCGATCCTGAGGGTTTATGGGCTCGCTTTGGGTCAAGCTAAATAAAAAGATGAGGTAATTTTCTAAAGTTTGGTGTCAGGAGTCGGTTTTATGAAGGGTTCAGTGAGCATGTTGTTTCACACTGTGTGATGTCGTGGTCGCTACCTCCAACTTTTATGGAAAGAGCCACAGCCAAAGTGTAAAAGCACCGTGGATCAAATCATCCGATGTCAAACAAGAGAACAGCTCAGAAAGGTGAAACATTACACAGAAGAAGGATCTCAAACACAACAGCTCATTAAATCAGAACATAAACATAATCCAACAATCTTCTGCTGCTTCCCCGGGTTTGGGTCATGAAGTCTAACCAGAGAAGTCCGGACCTCCTTCGCCCCAGCCAGCTCCTCCAGCTCATCCGGGGGGATTTGATCCCAGCCAGCTGAGATATAATCTCTCCAGTGAGTCCTGGGTCTGCCCGGTCCTCCTCCCGGTCGGACTTGCCTGAACTATTCGATGTGGAGGACCAGCAGATCTGCTCTGAGCCCCGTCACTAAGTGCGCTTCAAAGGAGATGCATTTCCACAGCTTACACCTGCAGCTCTTTCAGTCACTCCCCACAGGTGAGTGTGGGGATGTCAATGCAGCGTCTGCACCGCTGCAGACTCCGCCCCAATCCATCTGTCGCTCTCACGCTCCACCCTCCCCTCACTAAAGGCACCTCCCCTACAACGCTGTCACGTTTAACACATTCGCTTGGCAAGCAAAAGGTCGTTGGTTCGATTCCACAAATCCCGTTTGGGGTTGCGTCAGAGAACAGAGCTGAAGCTGCATCTGGCGTCTGTAACAGAGTGATCCGAGGTGGAGCAGTCTGAAGGCAGCTTCTGATCGTCGATACTCGGTCACGTTCCCGCTGCAGGTCTTTGTTTCTCGGCTGGATGAGCTCAGGATTACAGCCTCTGCTGCTTCCTGTAAATCCTTTTGGTTTGGAAAAAAAGAAGCAAAAACAGGACAAGAGGAGGAGGAGATGTTTTGGATTCCCCTCTCTCCCCCACTCGCTTTCTCTCTGATCATCTCTGAGTTAAATAAAGGAGGATTAACCGCAGCCATTGCCACAGGCCTCTTCCTCCTCCACCTCCTCCTACTCCTCATCCTCACCCACACTGCAGCTCTCTGTCCCCGAGGATTAAATCACCTCTCATCACTGCGTCCCTCTATCACCCCCCCTCTCGCTCTCTCTCTGCTTTTATTCAGTCTTTTTCTCTCGCTTTATCAGCTGGAAGCACATCAGCAGGCTGAGCCGGGTTTTAACCACCGTTACAGATCGACTAAAAGCACAAGAATTCACAGTTTGAGGAGGTGTAATGGGATTTTTTAATGCTGAGTGGGTCTGATTTACACAGGTGCAGAAGATTTAAAGCAGAGATGGAGGAATCACTGCTGGTTTATTAATTTAAACCTGCTCTGTGCGACTCTTCGTGACATTTTCATTTCCGACACTTTTTACTGCAAATGTGAGAACAGATAGAAGCAGACGTTTCTGAGGTTTGCAGGTTTGTGTGTTAACACAATGCAGAGGAGGAAAGGCATCAGCAACGAGCTTAAAGAAGCATCAGTTGATGTCCATCGGTCATGCAGGGATAAGGCCATCGCCAAAGAATCTCAAGTCCGTTATTCCACAGCGGAGGACGGTATCCACACGTGGAAAACACTCAAGACATCATCTCAGGAGTGGATGTCCCAGCAAATTCCCCCCAGGAGACTCTACAGGCCTCTGTTAGCATGCTAGCATGCAACAGCTGAAAAAGGAAAGAATGGAGCTGCTGCAACGGTCCAGAGTCCGGGTCTCAACCTCCGCCTGGCTGAGACGCTGGGGCCTCGTGGCTAACCCACCATTTTCACATCATCCTGCAGTGTTAAACGTTTCTGCTCCGTCTGATGTATACGTGCACATATTCATAGAACAAAAATATTCTGGGAGGTCTCGAATTGAGTTTTATTTACACAACAGTCTCCTCAAGGTGCTTCATACTGTAATGTAAACCCTACAATAATACATACAGAGGAAAACCCAACAATCATATGACCTCCTATGATCAAGCACTTTGGCAACAGTGGGAAGGAAAAACTCCCTTTTAACAGGAAGTAACCTGCAGGAGTAAGGAGAGGAAGAGAGCCAGGTCATCAACGTTTGAAATCATGGTCGTTAAGAGGGGAGCTTAGTGCAGTATCTTAGTTCCTCGTTCATCTCCGCCGCTCGATCGTCACATCTGCTTTCAAAACGCCAAATGACTCAACTCGAGGTTTCACAATAAGAGCTCGCTAACTGCGGCAGACTTCCTGGTAGCTCCGTCCGTCTTCTGTGCTCTCTGTGACGTTTTGTATTAATCTACTTCTGCCTCTCACTATCTAACTCTCTCTCTCTGTCTGTTTCTATGTCTCTCGCCCTCCAGCTCTGTTTAACCTCATCCCAGTAGGTTTGAGGGTCGTGGCCATCCAGGGAGTGAAGGCCGCGCTGTACGTGGCCATGAACGCCGAGGGATTCCTCTACACATCTGTAAGAACATCTGCCTCATCCTCATGTCCTTCTTGAGCTTGTTTCGTTAAAGGTTTGGAGCAGGTAAAGCCAGGAGCTCCTGACGTGTCCCCAACAATCATTTTAACTATTAACACGTCTCGTTGCTGAAAACACTGATAGTCAACTACTGTTTGTGAGGTAATAAGGTGTTACTGCTTTGCTCAAGGACTCAGGCAGAGTTTAAAGGGTGACACTGAGATAAAGTTTCTCACTGAAGTGAAAACACTTCTCTCAGTTTTAATCCCCACAAGATCTGATTTCAGATCTTATTTCATTATCTGACCGATCCAGTTCTTCCCCTGCAAAGAGATCCTGCGTTTGTTTTTTCTGTTCCAGCTCGTGTTCAGATGCAAACTCGGTGACATTACGGTACAAAAGTTCCACTTTTAGACAGCGTGTGTAATAATTAATTGATGATGAACAATGGAAGTAGTTAGGAGGACAGCCCTGATCAGACCGAGCACATCTACAGCTGTACTGCTGCTCAGCGAGTCCATCTAACATCCATAATTCACAACACGTACATAAAACTTTAAAATGCGCCTCTCTGTGCGCAGCATCAGGATGGAGGCAGAGTGGTGGAGGAAGAGGAGGATAACGGCGACGATGTGAGGAAGCTTTCTCAGGCGTGTTAGACACAAAAAGTAAATATGAGCTCGCAGCGCGCCCGAAGAAGCTAGCTGTTAGCTGCGATTGTTGGTCGGCGCTGTGGGGAAGATGTAATTCTGAGGAGCGACCATGAACTACCTGTTCTGCAGCGCTCCTATTGGCTGCTGCTGCCTGTCAATCACAGATGTCTCGCCGCCACTGCGATTTGAAGGCGCGGACGCTGACTGTGTGGTAGTTTGAGTCAGTGTAACACGAGCGTGCCTTCGTGGCGGGTACGTGATGAAACCTTGCTGCCACTTTGCAGCTGCGCTTCAGTTCTGCTTCGTGGTTTGATGCCATATATGGAAGTGCAGCTGTTAGTAAATGTTTCTGCACTTGTTAGCTCGATGGTCCTCTTCATGAATCTTAATCATTAATTAATTATTAATTAATCACAAATTGGCCTGATCCCATCTCACCAGTCGGTGCTGACTGCTCAATGCTTTGAATCGAGAGCGGGGAGATCACATGACTTCATCCCATCTCTCAGCCCTTCAACCACATGCCGGATAAATCCAGGATGGAAGAGGCAGCCCTGTTTTTGTAGGAGGTAAAGTGAGGATTTGGTTCGGCTCCATAAAATATAAACTCATGTTCTCTCAGGTGTAGCTTCAGATGAAGAGTACAGCAGCTCCTCCTCTTGCTCTGCAGTTATGTAAGAGCATTACAGCATGAGCGGTGAGACAGCTGCAAGTAAAGTTGTGCTGGGAGGCCCGAGCGTCTCGACACTGTTTACTGAAACCATCACGTCTTGATATGAGATGCAGGCTGCGTGCTGGGAGGAAAAAATACGCTTTTCATCATTTATTCTGTTTCCTCTTCCTCCTCGACATCATCGTCACGCTCCATTTGAAGTCCCGTCTTTCCTTCCTCGTGGCTCCTTTTTCCTCTTTATCTGTTGCTGTGTTTGTGTTGGGTTTTATTAAGTGTAGTAGTGACTTCAGCGTGATTCTCAGTCACTCGTGAATCATTTTAAACACTCAGAGACAGATTTGTAATTGGCATCTGTGACATCTCACGGTGAACAAAGTTTTTACATCAATACAAAGTTTATGACAGGAACGCGTCTCAAAGGTCGGAGCAGGGCAGCAAAAGGCTGGGAGAGGAAGCACAGCGACACATGAACATAATCGGCAACAGATTACAAATAAAAACAGCCTCTAAGCTTCTCCAGGAGCCTGCAGTCCACACCTGCTGACCAAAACTGCTTTTTATTTATTAAGTGGACGCAGAATTGAGGTAACTGAACGCCGGCTCTGGCTCTAGGCTAAGGGGGTTGTTCTGCTCTGATTGGCTCACCTGACCACCTGTTATATCCAGAGGGTGCACACGCACACACACACACGCACACACCTGTTATACCTGGAGGGAGGTGCTAAACTGGGACTTTAAACGGCCCAGCAGTCACGTTTGGTGTCCACCACAGCTTCCTGCTCCGTGCACGAACAAGACTTACATTAATATTTCAACTTAAAAGCTTTTTGAAGCTTTCAAAATAATGTCGAGTTTTATTCTTCAGCTGCTTTGCACTGAGCTTCTTTTCCCATTTATGTTTTATGGATTATTGAAGTTCTTACAGTTCAGATTCCTTTTGTTTAATTAAAATTGTGTAAAGACTGCAGCAGTGAACCTGCGCTCAGTGTGAACTCAGGCTGAGAATTAAGAGCCAGCTTTTGTAAGCCTCTCATGTCCTGTTACATGTGACGCTGCGCTGCAGTGCTGCTGACGCTATCGTGTGCGTGTAATGTGATCGATCACCTTCGAGGTGTTTCGTATTGGTCGCGGCTCATTGGCTGCTTCGCGTGCTGTGTCCTATCACATCCTGCCGTGTTTCTGTGAAGTATCAGCATGTAGTGAGCGTTTCCTGTCCTGTCACACCAGGCAGGCAGATTCATATGGAAGTAAAATGATGACAAAAGCTTTGAGCACAAACTGAACCGTGACGCTAAAAGGCTGCTGGTCAGCACTCGACGCTGTTCATTTCAAAATAAAAGCCCCAAGTTTAAACTTCAAAATAAAACTCAGATAAAAGCAGCCGAGTCGTGCAATCAAACATGTGGACGCACAGAGATGTGAAGCAGGCGGTCGTGTAAGGAAAACTACAAAATGATCTCTCTGCTGATTACACTTCAAATGTTTTCTGTGTGTTTGTGTATCAGGATGTGTTCACACCAGAGTGCAAGTTCAAGGAGTCGGTCTTTGAAAACTACTACGTCATCTACTCGTCCACCATGTATCGGCAGCACGAGTCGGGCCGGGCTTGGTTCCTGGGCCTCAATAAGGAAGGAATCATCATGAAGGGAAACCGAGTGAAGAAAACCAAACCGTGCTCACACTTTGTCCCCAGACCCATCGAAGGTGAGACCAGCTGTGGACACAGATGTTGGTGGTGGCGATGCTTTCGTGTCTCACGGGTCAGACAGAAAGACAAAACACGAGGACGAAGTGTGAATTAGTAACGCCACCGTCGATTTTCTTTATGTGTAAAGAAGGTTTGTGGGTCTGCAGTATTGTTGAGGTCCTCGGGGAACCGTCCTGGAGTTCAAAGCACGCTTGTTTTCTGTTGTCCCAGAGTGAATATTTATCCTTACAGTTCATGACTGATTTTGCAGGTCTGTGATGACGTCAGTCCAACAGTTACATCTCTGGTTTACACGACAGGAGCTCACGATTCAGTTTGGATACAGAATTTATCGTTCATCAAATTTTCAGAAATATTTAAACATTTGAGGAAAAAAGCAAATGTTTCAGCTCCATTTCATTTAACCAACAAGTCATCAAAACTTTTAATAAGCTAATGTTAAAACTATTTCACATTGTTCTTCTGTGTGCACATGCAGCTGATATCTTCAGCTTCCTCTGCTCCGCGTCAGTGAAAGACACACAAGTTGTGTTTAGAGGAAAGTGTAACCTCGCCTCCCGCTCTGAGCTAAACTCCACACTCTGTATTTTTACAACAAAATGTTTTTTTAAGCGCAAACATGAGAGAAGAAGTAGAAAAGTCAGCTTTTTCTCCCAGTTTGGGATTTTTGTACTTTGAAATCGACGGTTCTCCACATGTCTGTAGTTTATCGTAGTAGAAGATGAGTTCAATAAGTGAAATGGGCTTTGAGGTTTTGCATTTAGAGGTGATTTTGTAAATGTAGGTGCGTAACACTGAAACACTGACATCTACCTTCTGCTGGAAACGTCCTGATATTAAAACACAGAGGCAGGAAAAAGTGTTTCTGAACGTCATATCTCAAAATCCTCAGCCTCACATTCTGACCTACTTCAGGTGAACCGTTGGCCGAGTAAAGCCTACGTAAACACTGACCCTCTTAACAGTAAAGCAGCCGAGACTCGTATTTCCTGGAGAACTCGAACCAGAATTACATAAATTGAAAGAATAGCGAAGTCTTTTAATGTGATATTTTTAGTCCTGTTTGACGATACAACCAGTAAAACGGCAGCTGGCCGTGAGACTGGGAGGTTGTGCTGTCGGTTTGTAGGAGCCGTTGTAGCTCAGCTGCTGTGCTCTTAGATCCTGGGAGCAAACGGGAGCGTTTGAGGAAGGCGTGGAGAGCTCAGAGGTGAGCCAGGAGCCGAGGTCGTCCAGCCAGAACTCAGAGTGTGAGGACAAGGTGAAGCTCTAATATCACAGATGGAGGTTTAACTGGAAACACGAAGCTCCGTCTCTGCTTTCAGCTGCTCTGCCCCTCCCCTCTCATCCCTCATCTTCATTTAAAAATATCCATCAACTATACATCTGTCAACTATCACCTTCCTCTCGTCCTTCTGTCAATCTTCTCCTCTTCCTCGGTGTCCTTCAGCCTCCTTCCTCCCCTTCTTCCTTCTCCCCCCTCGTTAACTCACTGATGTCTTCTTTTACCTCCTCCTTTCTGATTCGTTCTTCTTCTTTTCTGTTATTTAACGTCAGCACATAGACCTCGAAGTAGCTGCTAGTTTTAATAGGTTTGTCTTTATTTGCATAAAGGCTCAGGTGTGTCCTCGTCCACGCTGGCACAAACTGCACACCTGTTAGTTATGATTATGTCACTGAATGCAGCATCACAGGTTGAACTCTGACATCTGAATTTACGTCTGGATGTCTTTCAGTTTATTTTATGTGTAAATTCGAGAGTTGGTGGTGGCGTGATGCTTTAATGACTCACTGTCTTTCTCCCCCGTCCTCCCCCCGCCCTCCCCCTGTAGTCTGCATGTATAAGGAGCCGTCGCTGCACGAGCTCGAGGAGAAGCTGCTGAAGTCCTCGAGGAGCCCGACGATGAACAGCGAGGAGCGGGCGAGGAGCCTGGAGAGGGAGCAGCGGGCAGCGGAGTCCTCCACAGAACGAGAGGCGTCGTAGCCTGCAGCGCCACCCGCAGGAGGAAGACGAGGCGAAGGTGGAGGAGGAGAACTCCCATTTTAACACTCCCTCTGTTCAGCAACAACAACAACTACAACCACACCGACGACAACAACCGCCATAACAACGACGGCGAAAACAAAGAAAAAAAGAAGCTTAAAAAAAGGGGAGGGGGGGCGGTGGGGTCTTCGTGCTCGTTATGAAATATTTTAAATCAAATGGGGGAGGGCGAGGGGGAGGGGCCTGTTTGGAAATGGAAAAAAAACAAGACGTTGATGATGATGATTTACATTTTATGCAAAGAGCCCTGCTGAAATGGCGCCGAGAGGCTAGCCCACCTACTCTTCATCGCCACATTGTAATCATCATCATCATTTCTGTCACAACGACGACAAAATGTTTTTGCGAGTCGAGCGAGCGCTGAGAACTCCGAAGCTTTAAGCCATGTAGAAACTTCACTTCCTTTCATTTCTTAATGAATGCAAAGACTTTCGCACTTTTGACACGCCGCGCTTCTTCGTCTTCTTCTGCGTGATGTTCTGTCCGGTTGGAAGGAAGACCTTTTCTGTTTCGTCTTCTTCAGCTGCCACATCTTTACGTGCGTTACGTTGTGTTTTCGGGGTGGGAGCCTTTGTGGGTTTTTGTTGCAGACACTGGCGACTGAAGGAAGGAAGACGGCTCTGTGCCGATCGGACCGCTTCCTGTGACGGAGGTCAGTCGGGCGACCGGGTGACTGTACGCCTGAGAGGATCAGAACAGCGTGCCGGTTTGTGTGGTCGCTGCAGGTGGTGTCCACGTGAACTCCACATTCCTGCTTTTTAAAATCACTCAGCAGTTTGTAGATCGAGTTCCTGCTTTCGCTTCACGTTGATGAAAACCGACGAAACTTCTTTAAACGCATCCAAACGTGAAAAGTTTGTGCGAGGCTCAGAGAAAGGCTTTGACCTTTCAGCCCTGAGTGTTGTCTGCAGGCTTCGTCTCAGGCTGTGTTAACTAACGGCTGTTACATCCGCAGAGCAGTTTATATTTGTCACTATGCATCTGAGACATCAGATATGATACACCCCAGAAGAACTGGGGTGGAGGTGGGTTGCCAAGAGGCTTGTAAAAGCACCTGCAGCTTATAGGTCAAATACAAGCCCAGTTTACGGTTGGAACAGACTGTAGTATAGATGGTGTACTCCCAAATATTTTCCATGAACAAATAGTTGACGATGGGGGGATTTTGAATATCCTAAAACATAATCAATTAATCATTTCAGGGGAAACGTAGGGCAGAAGCAACCCTGGATGCTTCTCTGTATAAACTATACAGTCAGTGTGCTGTCAGATTATAGCGAGCACACCCACTGTAGTAGTAACCATGAACTGTGCAAACTGTGCAGCTTAGCATAGTGCTAATTCTTTTCCATTGCACAGAAAGTAATAAATGAAGGACGGCAGGAGCCCAAAATCAAGCAGCAACTTTCAGCGGTGGGCCAGTCCCCATAGACTGGTATGTTAAAATGAACAGCTTTACAGTAGAAATATACAGCCTGGTAAAAAACACTGTTAGAGATAATTTCCTCCGCCTAAGAAGTCTGAGCTCCAGTTTTGGCGACTGAAATTCTGGAATTTTATTTGTATTTTACAGCGAGTGACGTCCTGGTAGCTACAGCCATCCTTTATATACAGTCTGCTCTCCAAAACACGGCTGGTGTGAGTTACTGTTAGAGGCCTGCAGCCTGTGAGACACAACCCGGGGCAGGAAAGGTCAAAGAGCCGTGAGCACAGGTGGAGGTGTAACTCTGACTGTGGGGAGTTTCAGACACGAGGTTGGTCTGAAAGCTGCTGGTTTTAAAAAGAGATCAGCAGGACTGTGAAGTCCACCAGTAATGTCATAAAAAACTGATCGCAGCTCAGTCTCTCTGTGCTGCGTTCAGGCTCTGATCACATGACAAGATTTTGGGTTTTGCGGCGTTACAAGAAATATTGCATGATGTACTTTCTGTGCGACGCCCCCGCAGACATGGGGAGGTCTAAATGATTTATTGAGACACTAACAGCCGAGTTGTGTAACTCTGATCCGGTCTGAACAGGACTGAAGCTGAACGACGAGCCGACCGCGACCTGCCCTGTGCAGGCGTGTTGGAGCTCTGCGTGATCAGGATTTAACGGGTTAAAACGCCACAGCATGCGCTCACTTTGTCTGTTATTAACACGACTGTATGTTTGGTTTTGATGAGGACGGGCACACTGAGCTCTGATTGGTCCATTTGTTTATGTTGACGTGGCACGATGTGTGCAGCGGTTCAAGAGAAGGAAATTAGAATTTTAAATTTAACTTCAAGGAAAAGATGAAGTGGTCGGTTATTGATTAGTGAATCAAAAGATTCCAGAACAGGTTTTTATGTCGTGGATGTGAATGTGTTTGGATAAAACGCCCGACGCTCCCGCTTTCACTCCCTCCACCGTGATGCATTCAGGTGTCGGCCGATGGGGGGCTTTGGAGCGTTTCTGACACTGCCCTGCTTTGTTTAGACAAAGAGCACTGCCCTGAAAACTGTTTCACTCCAACCTCGTCTGAACTTCACACAGCTGAAAGGAAAAGATTTCCTGTCATCTTTCAAAATAAAAGTCAAGAGTTTAAGGAAGAGCAGACGTGCAGCTCCCTGGGTGGATGCTCAGGATTGAAAGCTCCCTTTATTGTGTCCACCCCGAGTACGTTTCTTCCTTGCACTGCTCTGTGACGGCGAGATCTTTTCCTTTCCAGAGAGTAAAGTTTAGACGTTCAGCCTGAGTCGCTGCACTGCCCTCTCCAACCTCTAAGACTTTCCTTCTTCTCTCACTCAGACCCTTTACTTCTCTCCGATGTTACCAGCCGAGTTTCCCAAAAAGAAAACCGGGAAAAAAATGAAACGAGTCTCCATCGAACGCGTCCTTCCTCCTGCACACGTTCTATCACTGCCTTCACCGTTCTCAGCGGGAGAAAATCACCAGGACTGCAGCATGTATGGAAAGTCGTTAGTGCCATTCGTGCTGCGATCCTGTCTCTGCAGCTCATACTGTGGTTCCACAAGTTCAGCCTCTGTCGTCACGCTGGCTCAGAACAACCCTGAGAAACTTCTGTCATCATAAAATCATTTGTAAAGATATTTTTGAGTCATAAAGATCAGAGATGGAAAACCTCTGCTCAGGCTGAAATGTCCCTCCACTGTACTGTCCCTGGTTCCACATCTAGATTGGACCAAGTCCCCAAAACAGTCCCGGCTGTTCTTCTGATCCTGATTCTGTTGCTGATTAACAGGAAGCTCTCTGAATAAGCAGCTGCTCATTTTAGAACTAGGCTGGGCCAGTTTGTACCATAAGGAGCAGCAAGTCAGTGTAGCCGTATTTAAGTAAGTTACTAAAAACACCTTATGTGCCAAGTAAGAGAGTAACGTCTGTTGGCGAAAAGAGCGTAGGGATAAAAACAGAGCAAAGGTTTAAAGAACGGTCACATTTTAAAACAGTTAAAACAACAACTGCTGATGACGTTCTGCACGTTTGTTACATAAAAGTCCCTTAACCCAGGGGTGTCCAGCTGTAGTCCTCCAGAGTTTAGATGCATCCCTACTCCAATACAGCTGAATCAAAAGGTTGGATTCCCTCTTCAGCAGACATGAAGTTTGGCAAAGGCCTAATAACAAACCATTCAGGTGTGTCAGAACAAGGATGCGTCTAAAAGCTGCAGGTAGCTCTGGAGGACTGGAGTTGGACTCCAAACGAGGAGCTCGGCCTGCAGATGAACGAGAGTTTGAACTTTGATGTGTTTGTTTTTGGGAAACTCGTCACCTCCCGTCGGCCGACACCAAGCTGCAGAGATGACACTTAAAAACACTCTGATCGGTGGAAGTGGAGGGTAAAAGGAGGCGGGGTCAAGCGGGGCGTGGTTGGTGAGGTTGTAAATGGATAAATGGACTGAAGGGTGGAAATGAATGGACCAGTCACAGTCTGCTGCGCTGCCTCTGAGAATGTCTTCCAGTTTGGGGTTCTGGGTCGGACCGCGAGGACTGGAACACGAGCGGCTCGGCACGAACGCTCTCCTCTTAATGTTTCTGTAAGCGTCAACACAACCAAACCACTCGACAGAAATGTTGTACCGGGTGTCTTTTCTACCACATCCTCTGCTTCAGGCTCAGCAGGAGACCCAGAACCAGTTTCAATCTAACTGCCTTCAAGTTACGAGATAAGTTCGCCTCAAAAATCAAGTGAGAGCCCGTTTGTACGGAGGAAGCAAAGTGCCAGTCACATAACCAAAACATATGTCATAGATCTCAGTTTATTATCTAAATAAATCTGAAATCTAGATAGAAATTAAATGTTGATGTAGTGGCCATCTTACTTTCTTCTTATAGTTCTCTCTTTGTCTTATATTTAAAATAACCACACTACGGACGGACAAGCGCCTGTTTTAAGCGTCAGTTTGTTAGCAAAAAACCGTCCACTTGATTATTTTTCACATAAACCTTTCACAATAAAGCTCAAGATCCTGTTGAGACTTTTCAAAATAAACTAAAATGATGAAAATATACATTATTTCAGAATATGCATCAAAAAAATGATCTCAAATGCAAACATGAAGTAACTACAAATGGCGCTCACATTTGAGCTCATATAGCACGCTAGCACACGACAGCAATGAAACAAAAGCAGAAAAAAAAGGAAATAAATTCAACATAGAGGGAAAAAAATCAGCAACAACTTAGTAATAAATGTAATAACTTTCATAGATAAAATAATTTCTAGTGTTGTTAACTATATAATTTAATTTTTATATGTTAAAGTAAATAAAAATGTTGTTTTGATTTATTTACATGTGACGCCAGATGACATTTGTCACCTTTCACAAGCTCACACGAACACCTGCAGAGAAAAGAGTTGCGTATCAAATATTTGAGAATGTCTTAAAGTGTAAGAAAAACCAGATGTGTGCGTTCGTTCGCTGCTTTAAACGTCCACAGTGTTTCTTTTGTCTCCGTGCTGCCTGTTGTCATTTTACTGAGACATTCTCAAATACTTTAACTCGAGTCTTCTCAAGTTAGCAAAAAATAAGTGCAGGGTTTCAAATCCTTTATTTCACAAGCACAAAATCAGAGCGGGAACATTGAACCATTGTTGATAAGGCTCGCATCGATGGTAATCTGCGTCACCTGAAGGCAGCATGAGTTTGTAAACCGGTTCATGAGAAGCAGAAAGTGTAGAAAAGACAAAAGTCTGTGTTTTAAAGCGTTCAGGGTTCGACTCTGAGCTCTCTAGAAATTTGAGATGGCAGTTTTAAAGTTTCCTGCTTATAAAAACTGAGACGCTCAGTTTTTTTACTCAAAAACAGTGAGATGTTGAACCTGTAGGGGGCACTGTCGTATCACAAAATGATGATGTCATTACGAAGCGACGCAGGCCCAGGAGGAGGGTGAACGTCACCGAGTTGCAACGTGTTTGTCGAACCTAAAATCTCTTGCTCTTTCTTTGTGTTTGCTGATGTTTGCACCTTTTCGGACGCACCTCCATATAAAAACGCATCATATATTAGAAGAAAACCATCGCAAATACGCAGCAGGATGAAAAAAGAGTACTGAAAAATAAAAAAACATATAAGAGCATCAGTGTCTGTCTGTTTTTTACTCCTGACGATGAACTTGTTTGTCTGTGTACATGTTAATCTGCTCTGCTCATTCTCAGCTGCTTTGCATGAGTCACAAAATAATCCTTCTTTATCTTATCCTGGCCCTTTGCACAGCCCATCCTTCAGGGCAACTTTCTTCTGATTGGTTGCTCCTCACATAAAGGAGGTTTCAAGGGCGTAAGGGCGGGGCTTCTGTGCAGACATGACCATTTAAGGATATCCCCTGCACACAGACCCTGGAAACACAATAAGCAACAAAGTCGGCCTCTGTGTTTTAATCTGAAATGAATCCTCATGCTCTGGCCACTGTTTCAGTTCAATTCACTTTTATTTTTAACTAACAACATTTCACAACAACAGCTGCCTAAAGACGTTTCAGCAGCGCCTGCTTAAAACTGGATTTCTGTACGTTCAGCTGTTCAGTCCATAAGCACGTTAGTTCGTTAGTCTGTCCCAAAATATTTGAGATTAGTGAGTTTGTGATTTTAATGTGTAAAGAAAATGAAAGAATCGTTTAAAACAATATTGAGAAAAGGTCAGAGTAGCACAGATATCGCTCATTTTTATTTGAAGTTGTAACTTCAGCAGACTTGCTTCATGGTGATAAAGGGCCTCGTTTATCTGTCATCAAATCTCCTGTAAGTCCGAGGATTTGTGTTCGAATGACTTCGGTCCTGCTGCATAAACACAAAACGCTCAGATTCAGACTTTAGGCCACAAATAAAGCTCGTGTATGTCACGTTGGGATCTCTGAAGCAGCCGCGGCAGGAAACACTCAGGTATTTTTGTGGTTTCCCACTAAAAAGCTCTCAGTTATTCCCGAGATGGTCTAAAAGCTCATCCAGGCTGGTTTCCACTTTACGGGCGACGACCTGGCAGGCGGCTTCATCCAACTTTAACAAGGAGAGACACAAAAACACGACTGTGGTCCGACCATCAGCCGACATCACAGCAACAAGGAGGAAACACCGTCAGCCTGACCTCTGGGATCCAACAGCATCTCGTTGTTAAGCAGGTGGCAGGTTTTATTTTGAAAGAAATAACTTTTATTGTGAAGCATCTAATTACAAACCAATTCACACGGTTTGAAGCGACTCCGAGAGTTTCATTTCTAAATCTGGTCACACAGTTAGCTGTGAGAGTTTTACTACGAAGCAGCTTTAGCATTTTATTTTGTCTCTGAGCTCTTATTTTGAAACAGTTTACTGTAAAAATGCTCAGAGGCTTTTACTGTGAAGTTACTAGGGGACTTTTATTGTGAAGCAAGTAAAGGAATTTTGTTGAGTTTTAATTGCCACTTTAAGTCTTTTAATTTGAAGGAGCTTTGTGACCTTTATTGTGAAACTGTTGGTGGGCTTTTATTGTGAAGTTATAGGAGGACTTGTTTGCTTTTAATTTCAAGCATCTTTGTGCTTTTATTTTGTGTGTACTGAGAGACTTTTATTGTGAAGGAGCAGTAGTACCCTGACCCAGCTTCAAGACTTTTATTTTATGTGAAGCTTTCATTGTGAAGCAAACCATAGACTTTTAAGCTTTTACTTTGAAACATCGTTGTGACTTATTGTAATCGATTTGGTGATTTTCTTGCAAAGCTTAGGATTCTTACTGTGGAGGCTTTTACTGCTCAAATGTGTTTCAAGACTTTAATTGTGAAGTGTTTGTGTGACTTCCTGCTTTTAATGTAATCTTTTGGATTTTAATGTAAAACAGCTGTAGGGCTTTTATTATAAAGAAGATGGGGAGGGCTTTAACTTTGAAGATGTTGGAGAACTAATGCAAGGGCTTTTATTTTAACAAGTGAGCTTGAAAAGGTAAACTCAAAATTAAACTGATGGACTTTTACTGTAAAGCCGTTTTAGTGCTTTTACTTTGAAGGAACTTCGTGAGTTTTTTTTCTTTGTAAACGGTAGGCTTTTATTGTGGAGCCACGATGGGTCTTCGCGGGGAAGTAGGTAAAGGGGTTTTACTTTGAAGCAGCCTGGGGATCTCTACTGTCTCATCTACAGATGAGAGGCTTTTATTGTGAAGCAGCAGCTTGGAGACTTTTAATGTAAAACATCTATGTCGGGGGTCCCCAGTCCCAGTCCACGAGGGCCGGTTTCCCTGCAGGGTTTAGATGTGTCCTTGATCCATCACAGCTGAATTAAATGGCGAAATTAGCTCCTCAACATGTCCTGAAGTTCTCCAGAGGCCTGATGATGAACTAATCATGTGATTCAGGTGTGTTGACCAGGGTGAGATCTAAAACCTGCAGGACACCGGCCCTCGAGGCCTGGGATTGGGGACCCCTGATCTATGTGACTTGCTGTATAGAGTTTAATAGGCTTTTACTGTGAAATTACAAGGAGGCTTTTATTGTGAAGCTGTAGGAGGAATTTTAAGGTGAAGCTGGATCAGAAACTTCAGGTTTAGTCTGCTCTGCAGGGACGTGCAGAGAGGTTTAAAGGGGCGGGTGCTCAAAGTTAAAAAGGGGCACATTGAACCATGCTGAATAACAACAACACACATTCATCAAGAATCTAATATGGGAAGGGCAGGGCTGTGTTGATCTGAGACTGTAGACATTAAAAAGTCCACAGGAGAGATGGTAGCTGATTAAACAAGTGTCATGAGATAATAACAAAATGCAAAGATTGGTGACAGCGCTTGGAACCATAAGGCAACGAAAAACTGTGACATAAACTCGGCTCTGCCTGTGAATCACTCTTTGCTTCTCTTCTTCCTTCCTTCCCATCATTTCATATATCACTCTCCACTTGCTGTCTATCTGAGAACAAGGCACAACTTGCTATTGCAATAAACTATAATCTAATTATCCACACCTAACAACTCTTGCACTTAATCTATAATAAAATGATGACAGAAAAATGTTATAGCCCTGCCTTTAGTAGCCTCACACAGCTCCTACTGTTTCCTCCTCATGTCCTTACCAGCCATGTCTGCACAATGTTATATCATGAGTAATATTTTTTTAAATCCAGCTAAATAAAACACACACATGCACACACAGTGACATTTTAGACCTTCTTCAGAATACTGTATATACTATGGGCATCCTTACATTATTATTTATTACTAGAGCTACAATAATAAAGCAATGAGGAGGGGGAAGTAATAAATATGAAATAATGTATTTATGATGATTCCATTTGTTTCACTATCCACTCTGTGCAGGGCAAAGCTTATTACATTTTTAAACTGTAGAGATACAATCATTTTACTGCTGTAAAATCCAAATTTTGTCTTATTTAAAATATAAATCTAATATAATCTGCTTCTTAATGTATGTTCTTTAAAATACAGCGTGTGTTTTTTAATATATTATAATAATTATTATGTGGACATGCATATTAGATCGTTTTTTAGTGAAATATAATCCCTCCAGAAAGGCAGGAAATGCCCAGAAACTTACTTTAAAACTAAATATGTTCCCTAAAACGGTGACAGAGCTACAGACCCATGACAGCCTTACACAGGTAGCCAGCAGCTATGACCAGCACTACTTGTGCAGTTAATAAAAGGACAGGTAATGTTTGTCGCGCTGTTGCACACACAGCACGCTCGTTTGTTTCAGTTCGTCAGTTGCAACAAGACAGCTTACCAACGTGTACGTAATAAGCTGATACTCCTGGGTGCTACACACTACAGTGTACGCTGTACACCTACTTACTGGTTTTGTCGCATCAGTCTGTGTCTCTGAGTTAACTTGTGTTTCTCCTACAGCTCCGGACCGCAAAAAATGCGCGTGCTCTTTGTGAGCTCGTTCCCGGCTCGTAACCAGCGCGTTCTGCCGTCGAGGGCGATCATTGGTTAAATGTGATCATGTGACTGATGCAAGCCAGATCCTTTTATTTAGCAAAACTATGATTAATAGTTAAATATTATTGTTGAGGGGCACAGACAGGACTCCGCACGCACACACACATAAAAAAATAAATAAATAAATAAATAAAAAAAATTTAAAAGTTGCCTCAACAAAAGGGCACTTTGGGCACTCATCAGGAAAGGGGCGGGTGCTCAAGCCCCTCTAGCCCCCCCCTCTGCACGTCCCTGGTGCTCTGATCAGCCACTTATTGATTATTTATTGATCCAAAAATGAACTGGCTGGTCCTCCATGTCAGTGCTGTAAAGGTGGGCTGTATGAGTTTAATTTCCTGTAACGCCTTCAGGAAGAGTACGGCTGCAGAGCTTTCCACTGAATTTCCACCAGTTTTACACATTTCAGTAGTTTAGATCAAATCTTTCATCCTCACTCCATTAAAATTAAAACAGCTGTTGGTTACCGTGAAGAAGCATGGGAATTTTATTGGGAAATACCTGGGTAGCGTTTTCTCTGGCGTCATCGAGTCAACGGGTGAGAGGCTTTTATTGTGAAAGATTCAGAAAATTGGGATTGATCAGGTTTTATTTTTCTCTTATTTTAAATGTACTTCACCACATTTGAACGCCAGTGAGCCTGCAAAGCTCAGACTGCTGACAGACACCACCAGGGGGCGACGTCACACCAGGCTGCAACTTTTAGTCCAACCATTGTAATCAGATTACAGTTTCAGACTGAAGCAGCACTGCTGTTGGTTCCCAGCTGGAGTTTCTGACGATTTCCTTAAATAAAACTAGTAAATATTTTACTAGTTTCAAATCTTGATAAAAATGTGAATGAAATAAAAACATGAATAGAAAAACGCAGCGAATTCAAAAAAGCATCACAGATAGAAATGAATAAAGCGCCGTTATTTCAGAAACGATCATCCATCCTAACACCAAACAAGAGACCTGTTAATGGGGGGGCACCTTCACGGAGCTCTGCGTGCGTGTGTGTGTGTGTGTGTGTGTTATTGGGAAATAACTCTCATCGATGTCGCAACAGAGTGAGAGAGGAGGAGGAGCGTGGACCGGAATCCGCGGAACTTTTACTTCCTCCACGTAAACACTGCGCCGCTCGCTGCGCCTTTTACGCGCTTTTAACACTCTTTAAAGTTTGTGCGGACCGAATCCAGCTGTTAACATCTGTCAGCATCTGTCCACAGCTGTTCGAAGACTCGCGCTACCCTCCCGCGCCTTTAATTAGCCGGCACGTGATGTTAACCGCGGCTGCTTAATTACCCGGAGCAGCTCCGAGCGTCACTTTGGAGGAGTTCCCGGAGCACCGGGGCCTCCGTGGGAGATTTACAGCCGAGATCGAGCCCTGACACGCGGCCGTTAATCACCAGAGCCCCGCTGCTCCCAGAGGGTGAGGGAGTGAGTGAGCCGCAGGACTCTGGCGCCTCACACTGGACCCGGACACTCCTGGTTCTGGGTCCGCCCACCGGCACATCCAGCTGGACAGCCCCGACCGGACTCACACCTCTCACCCCCGGAGGACCTGCTGCCAATGTAAGTGACCGCCTGCTGGTTTTAAATGTACTGTTTCCTCTACGGACCCCGTCACTGTGCTTTACCAGGCTCGGGTTGGTTCTGCGGGCTCACTGACGGAGAGCCGCCGTCAGTGAGAGTACCACCGCGCACACCGGTGATCCGTAGCGGGCTGTCCGGACGCAGAGCCTCTCTGCTGGTGTCCGTGCGCCTGCATGCCGAGTTTCATTCTCAAAATCTCACAATTCCTGCGTGGATCGATTTTCTTTATCAGAAAACGCGCGTCAGCTGATATCATGTTTATGTGTTCTTCGGTTCGGCGTGCGTGCCCTGCCCCGACCTGCCCGCGCTCAAAAACATGTACAACTCCAGTAAATCATTTACGCTTTGTCCTGCTGCTGTGAGTGGAAGTTCAAATTCTGATCTGTTATGAGGGCCGAATTTTACGTGAAGGACAGAGAGCTTCTTAAAATAATGAAGTTTGTTTCACAGCTGTCCGGATGTGAAGGCAGCTGGAAGTGGACACTTTATAAATGTGAGTCTGACGTTTGGAGGACAGTCTCCATCGATCTGGTCCCGATAATCCGATTATAGTCAGTCAGGTCAGAGTCTGCAGTGATCAGCAGAAACATAACTGCAGCCCACATGCCTCTTCATCATCATCATCATCATCACATCTAAGCACTGAACTGATGAGGCAGTGCAGTAACCCCCCCCGCCCAGAAATGAAGAAAAACAACAAAGAAATAAAAGCGAGCAGATGAGTAAACTGTAAATGAAGTGTGCAGATGGAGTGGTGAAGATTTCCTCAGAGGAAGCTGCTGTTTTGTTTTGTGTGTTTGTTTAACTCACTCAGTCTCTAAAAATGGGCAATCTAGTACCCAGAATCCTCTGGGGCGAAGCTCGAGGGGGTTATATCTCTGTACCTGTGATGAAGCGTATCGCTCGCTCGTGCAAACACACACAGGAGGTGTGTGTGTGTGTGAGTGAGAGAGTGTGTGTGAGTGATGGATGGCGTTGGTGAGCAGCTCTGGGTCTGTATGTCCCTCCTGGGATCCACTAGTTCTGCCTGATTGTCCACCGTGACTCTTTATGTCCCTCCGTCTGTCTCTTGCAGCGCCTCTCCATCTTTCTTCACCTTCTTACTCGTTTTCTGCTGTGGTGCATTTTCCCGTCGCTCGGCTGTTCGTTTGTTATTAAAATGTCAAACAGGAACAGCTGAGATCTGTGGCCTCTCACATCTCAGGTGAATGAACGTTTGTGGGTTTTCAGGTGTTGGTCGAACAGAACAAAGCTTACTGGAAGTTTTGGGATGTTTTCCCAGACCACATGACTAATGAGACTAATGGGAACTGAAGTGAAATGGTTGGTTTCCATACTGGGAGGCTGGTTTCTGTTCATGAGAGGCATGAAGCAGATAAAGACGTGAGTCACGATTCTGTTTGCGTCACAGCCTTCGACAGGCTCAGTCTGAGACCTACGGCGGCGGTTATTGCCGATGTGCTGGTCAACACAACCCCTTATTTATTTTACTCACGCCCAACGCGCTGCAGTCGTCTCCTGAATGATGCACTACATCTCCAAAAGTATCCACTCACCAACCAACTCACTGAATTTGGTGTTCCAGTCACTTCCATAAGACGACACCTGTGCAACAGGTCCAGCCGTGAAAATTCCTCGCCACTAAATATTCCACAGTCAGCTGTTAGTGGGATTATAGCAAAGTGGAATCGATGGTGAAGGACAGCAACACAACTATGAAGCGGTAGATCTCGTAAAATCAGAGCGCGGTCAGCGGATGCTGAGGTGCGCCGTGCACAGAGGTCACCCACTGTCTGCAAACTTCACGTGACCTTCAGATTAGCTCAAGAACAGAGCGTAGAGAGTTTTGTGGAGCAGGTTTCCATGGCGACCGGCTGTATCATCAAGCTCAATGCAAAGCGTCGGATACAGTGATGTAAAGCATGTCGCCATTGGACTCTAGAGCAGTGGAGACGCGTTCTCTGGAGTGACCAATCACGCTTCTCCGTCTCGCAATCCGATGGGCGAGTCTGGGTTTGGCAGTTGCCAGGACAACAGTACTTGTCTGACTGCACTGTGCCAAGGGTCAAGTTTGGTGGAGAGGGACTGCACACCACAGCAGGTCCCACACGTCTCCGGTCTTCCCCGACCTCCTCGGAGAGAGCAGCTTTCACGCTCATGTAGTTAGGAGGAGGAGGAGCTCGGGTGCAGGTGGGTTGCAAAGTGGATTGTAGCTGCAGGATAAATATGCGCTGCCCATCCTCCTCAGAGACGATGCATTACCATGGCAACTGAGAAAGCTCAGTGCCAACAACTGTATTTCAGCCCAAAACCGTTTTCAGTGATCAGCGTCTCGTGTTGATCATGTGACTTTTCAGATTTCCAGATTTAAGCGCATTAACGTCTCACCTGCGATCAGCTGACCGAGTCTCCTCCAATTGTTCCAGGTGGACGAAGGAAAGACAAACAAGCTGCAAAGCTTCTTCCTGTCAGTGCGACGGGTTTGGATTACTAAGCGACCATGAAGACGGTCTGTTATTCAGACAGCGTGACATGAGCAGTTACCTGCTTGCAGCTCGGGTCGTTTCGTTTTTCAGAGACATTCATCAGCCTCCCTGTGGAGGTGCGCGGGCAGGGGACCGTGACTTCCTTTAAGAGTGAAATCTCAGGCGCTGCAAGTTTTACTGTCCCTGCGAGCCGTGCCTCCTTTTTTATTTTATCTGTTAGTAACCGGGTAATCTTTACTCTGCTTTTTATAGATTATTAGGATAAAGCATGGCTTTCTCAGCTGTATAGTTAAAGCAGGAATATACGTGAGTACTGTCTGATAGTAACGGCTCGCTGAGGCTGCAGATTTAAGCAGATTAACAACAACTAAAGCTGAAGACATTTCCTGTGTTTGGAGTTTGACTCAGTCAGATCCTGTTGTTTGGCAGAAGTCTAGTTTTTATTTGATTTCCGTTTTTCAAATCTATCTTTAGCTTTTATTTAGCTGTGATCATCTATGTAAGGAGGCATGTGACCTTTAACCCCCTTTCCTGTCCTGAAGCGCGCTGCACGCAGGAGGAGGAGGAGGTGGCACATATTGATCCATAAAAATTAATCATGACTCGCTGCTGCAGAGCAAACACACACTCCCACAATAAACCAATAAAATGAAATGAAAATAGATACAATTTCTCATTTCTCGCTGCCATGCCAGTTGGTTTTCATTTGAAGTCAGTTCCTTAGACGTGGAGGTCATCATCCATCTCATCTCAGATAACGACTGGATTAATCAGCTCACTCTGCTGCAGATTTATGGAGATGGACGTGCACAGACAGACAGAGGTGGGGTAGGTCGGCCTGGACTCGTGCTGTAGTCCAGTAAAACAGCCGGTGTGTGTTGGAGGTTTCCCCGGCAACGGATGCGAATTAAAAAACAAACTCATTCTCGAATCATTCAGATATCCCTCCACGATCTGCACACCTTTGGATGCTGGTCAGGTGAGCAGATACAGCTGTCAGTTACACATGTGTGCAAGTTAATCAGCAGACAGGTGTGTAGACTGCTGGGAGGTCAGCTGCAGTGACCTTTTCAGCACAGAGTTAGAGCCAGAGATTAATAACAAGTATGATTCAGTGCAGAGAGGTCTGTTAACACATAGTGAAGAGGAAACACCCAGTGCATCATGGGAATCCCCGGCAGCCTACGTCTATTGCAGCATAACTAAGGGAGGATTCAGGGTCACCTGGTCCAGCCCTAACTATATGCTTTAGCAAAAAGGAAAGTTTGAAGCCTAATCTTGAAAGTAGAGATAGTGTCTGTCTCCTGAATCCAAACTGGAAGCTGGTTCCACAGAAGAGGGGCCTGAAAACTGAAGGCTCTGCCTCCCATTCTACTTTTAAATACTCTAGGAACAACAAGTAGGCCTGCAGAGCGAGAGCGAAGTGCTCTAATAGGGTGATATGGTACTACAAGGTCATTAAGATAAGACCTTGAATGTGCGGAGGACTGTAATTCTAAACCCTGATGCTACACTAACCCAACGTAACAAAAGAGTCTTTGTGGAATAAATAATTTCATAAAGACATTCAGACATATTCAGACCACACATACGTGAACGCCTTCTTTGGTTTTCTCACTCACTTATAAAGCTGAAGTCATGGATGGAGTTATGGAGAAATGATGACAAGAATGACTCAAAACAAAGTTTCTTTGTCAAGTTTGAAGCACTTTCATGTTGTTTGTGTTTGTTTTGAAGGTTGTTGAAAAATAAACATTAACAGTCTTTGTCTTTGCAGGGCAACTTTCATCTCCGCCCTCGTCTTCCTCCTCGCCGTGATGGGCGGGACTTCCCCTGCTGCCAGTCAGTCCAGCGCTCCGACAGGTAGGTGACAGCTGTGACAGGCGGGATGAGATCGGAGCTCCTCGGAGGGTCGAGTCAGTGACTCGAGTCTGTTGGCATCTTTTGTCTTTCGGCAGCAGCGAAGCAGAAAAGATAAAAATCTGAATGCACATGGGTTTTAAAAGCTTCAGGTAATTCTCATGTAGAGGCACAGGAGTGAGGATGAAGTGTGGATTTGGATCCATCAGGCCGACGAGTTCTTTCTACGCTGAAGGGAACTGAGAGGGACAAAAACGAGTGCCGTGTTTTCCTCTAAGAGTCTCTCGGGTCTGCTTAACTGAAAATCTTTCTTGTTTCTGCGGTGCAACTCTGCAGAAGTGAGGTTAATTAAAAGCCGGAGCTCTCGCCCCGTGGGACGGCGAATGGATGGTTCCTGAGCGAGGAGCCTCATTTGTAACGCTGTCGGGGGGTGGCGGGGAGGCGGGGGTGGGCAGTGGGAGGTCCGTGTAGAGGAGGTGGGTGGATGTAAAGTGAGGAGGAGGGGAGGGGACGCTGCAGGCGGAAAAGCTGCTCTCTTCAAACGTGCCATAAATCAACCGTTTCAAAAACAACAACGTGATTTTAAATTTCACCCTGAAGGTCGCGAGTTTCCCTCCACGCTCACGCCGCAGACACACACGGCTGAGGGTGACCTGCACACCCACACAGCAGATCTGTTTATAGAGACTAAACAGGCCTGACAAGCACTCCTGATAACCATGATTAAAAGCTCAGATGTTTGGTGTAATAGTAGCTTAAAGACCTCCAGAGTAACTAAAACCATCAGCAGGATGTGAAGAAATAAACGTCACCTGGACGATGCTGATATATGTAGATGTCACCTGATGTGTAACATCCCTGATTGGTTCATTAATAAAAGCTATTTCTGACGTCTGAAAACGGCAAAATTAAATTAAAGGACTAAAGTCAAACCTCGATTGTGACACGAGTTGCAGATCAATGTTAAACTGTTTCAACCAGATTATTGAAGCATCACAAACACAGCGACGCCATCACTGTAGTCCTATTATCCTCATACAGATCGCTGGGACTGATCGCTGCAGCTTGTTACGGACGGATGGGTGATGTGTGTGTCGGGAGGTGGAGAGGTAGGATCAGACTGGAGGCGTTAGTGTAGATGGATGGATGGATATCGAGGGAGGAGGACGGGAAGAGGTGGACGGATGCTGGAGAAGGTTTTAATAGAAAGACTAATACGCCGGCCGGGAGAACCTGACAGGTCAATTACCAACACGCACACTCGATCCAGCTCCGTACAGGAGGGGCACAGAGCCTCCATTAATCCAGAGCTCGGTGTTCACCATCCTGAAACCACCTGCACTTCAGTTTCTCAAACTGAGGCTCGGGACCCCAGACGAGCCGCTGGACGAGCCACGAAATCGAAACGGTTTCTGTTGTTGGATTTGTCTCATAATGCATGAGTTACCTGGTTTCTATGGTTACAGAGGTCCCACTGATCCCTGATAATGTTTTGCACCTTCAGACAGTTTCAGTGTGTGTTTCAGTTTAGACTGTGAGGGGGGGTCTTAGATGTGATTTTAAGGGTATTTCCTGTGCTTAGGTGGGTTTAGGGGTCACACATTCTACAAGAGCCTGCTCCTCGTGGTGGATGATAGTCGTCCTTATTATTATCCCATGCTGTGTTGAACAGCAATCATCTTTATCCTCCATTTAAGTCATTCAGTCATTATAGATGAGGTGCTTGAAGAGCGAGCTGCGTGCTTTGTAATCTGACTGACTGATTGGCCTCGGGTCAGCGCTGAGACCGCTGCTCAATTAAATCAATTGAGGGAAAATTGGTCTGCGCTAATTTTGATGATCAATCGGTAATTTAAGTCCTGCTTACGATAAAAATCCTGGATGAGGGTTTGCACTTTCTCTTTTAGTTACAGCCATCGGTTAGAGCTGTTTCATCCTCACTGCAGGAGAATTACATCAGCTATAAATACTACAGCACTAATGGCTTTACTGACACCTCATTCAGCACGGCGGGATGTCTGTGCTGGGCTAAAATTCACCCTGTTTTTTCCTGTTCCACCTTT
Source organism: Haplochromis burtoni (assembly GCF_018398535.1). Lineage (NCBI taxonomy): Eukaryota > Metazoa > Chordata > Actinopteri > Cichliformes > Cichlidae > Haplochromis > Haplochromis burtoni. The sequence continues at coordinate 940,182 of NW_024582484.1, forward strand.
GTATGATTTTCATAAGCAGAGACGGTGACGGCAATCTGGAACTTAAGCAGATGTTCGTGTAATTTCTATGCTGATGATATTTTACTGTCTGTTTCTGTAGGAGTGCCCAGTTCACAGAGTATCACAGAAAATCCCTGATGCTCATTTTTTGCTTTGAGCTTCGCGACGTCAGTGAGCGTTTCGCCCGTATCTGCACCTGAAAACAGCCCCGCAGTAGAAACGTATCAAAGAGCATGCCTGTGACTAAGATGATGATGTCATAGTTAAACATGCTGCACCCATTGGTCTACACACACTCGGCAGAGAGCAAAGAGGCGGAGCTGTTACCGAGCTCAGGTTAAGAGTAAGAGATGGTTTTGATGTTTCGCTTAACCCGAGACCTTCATCACCTTCAGCTTCTTCACCCACCGCCTCATACCTGCAGCAGGCAGGGCTGAGTCTAAAGGGGGGCGTGGGGTGTCCACATTCAGTCAAAGGCTTTGGAAGATTATTTTTCCAGATTACTAGAATAATATATAAATAAAATATTAATGAAGTTGTTTTCATATTTACAAAAAATAAAAATAAACATTATTTTCCGTGACCCGTTTGGCTTTATTCATATTATTAATATCTGTTATTAACATCTGCATCATCAGAACATCTGCTTTCTGCAGCAGGAAAAATTTCATCACAGGAGACACACACACACACACACACACACACACACACACACACACACACACACACACACACACACACACACCATCCAGGCACAGCACAGTCAGAACTCTACTTTTGTAAGGAAATAAAGCCTGTTTTTATTGCATGCCTTAGCTTAGGTTGCATGTTTCCATCGTGCAGAGGCGACAGAGCTGCTCAGAGGTCAAGCAGAAAAATAAAGGCAGTCACATATTTTTGCCGTATTTCTGTGTATGTTTCTCCAAGTTTCAATAAATCGCTGCACCTATTTCCAATTTTCCTGCCCAACATAAAGAAACGAGGCGTGACTGTTGCACCGCTCTGTGCTGCAGAGAGCTCCGTGTGGGGCTGATGCAGAGGCTGTTGGCCCTGTTCTCTCTCCTCAGCTTTCCAAACATACGAGAGGCTAAAAAGCCACAACAAATGTTTTCTGTGTTGCATAATCTGGTTCCCACACTAACTTTAAAGAAGTAAAAAAGGTCTCAGTTGGCTGTGGACATGTGAGGCAGCAGTCATGATCATCTGTGCCGGGTGTCTGTCTGTGTGCCAGATGCTGATGTCTGTGTTTCCCAGCTGGACGCTGGGATATTCTGAGCCTGGAGGTCGGGGTCAGAAATCTGTGCCTCCATCTGTTTACGCGCACGGCTCTTTGTCCTTCGCTCTGTGCAGCTTTCTGCACCAAATTTAATAACCGCTGCAAGCAGTTTAATTTCAGCAGTGCAGCAGCTGCCCTCTGCGCTTTAATCCTTTAACAAGGCCAGTTAACGATGACATCCACTAAGCGCTGTTTAATTCGCACAGAAAAATCAGAGCCAGACCAGCATCCTGATCCAGTGAGGGAGAACCCCCACAAACTCCTCTTCCTGTTCACTCATCAGTTTCTGATAAAAAAAAAGTTCATCCGTTGAATGTTTGGCTCGTTCTCGGTGTGATCTGCACGCCGAGGACTTGGTTGAACTGTTCCTTTAATGTTCCTCTCAGAGCCCATGTGCTACGACTGGGGCGAGTCCAGCGAGGGGGCGGTCTCTGTCGTGGAGGGTGAGGTCGGTTGGCTCTCCTGTCCTCTTTTCTCTCATCCCTCCGTCTACAACTACACCTCCACCCAAAGCGCCGGGCACAACCTCTTCTGGTACCGCCTCCCCGAGGGCCACGACCTGGAGCAGCCAATCATGTACAGGTAACCCCCATTAACGCGTCGGCGTCATTTTCAGGGGAAGTTTAAATGGTCTGTATTTGTATAGTGCTTTTACTTGGTTTTACTTGGTCCTAAGGACCCCAAAGCACTTTACACTATACACAAGCATCCACCCAGTCACACACACATTCACACACTGGTGATGGCAGCTACATTGTAGCCACAGCCACCCTGGGGCGCACTGACAGAGGCGAGGCTGCCGGACACTGGCGCCAGCGGGCCCTCTGACCACCACCAGTAGGCAACGGGTGAAGTGTCTCGCCCAAGGACACAACGACCGAGACTGTCCAAGCCGGGGCTCAAACCAGCAACCTTCCGATTACAAGGCGAACTCCCAACTCTTGAGCCACGATCGCCCAAGTTTAGAAGGAAGCTGAAGCTTCCACTGCTCCAGTTCAAGGTTTTAGGTTTATTTCTATATAAACTTTATGTTGTCTGGAGAATAACAGAGGGAATAAACAGCCGATGTGTTTGTGATCGATTACAGATGAGCCTGGTTGAGTTTAAAGCAGATGGGCGGGTTGTGTCTAATTGAGACACTTTGAGAGGAGCTGAATGATGAAGTGGGCTGTAACGATTTCCCTTCCAGAGAGGACGTATGGTGTTTGGGAGGCGGCTCGATCCGCCTCGCCGACTTTGTTCTAATGTTGTTCTAATTGAGTCGTGTCTGATTTACGTTCACTCATTGGTGATGTCATCCTGCTCTGCAGCTCGCGGCTCAGCAAAGACAGAGAGAGACTGTTTCTGCAGCCGGCCGCCGCCGCCGACACCGGCCAGTACATCTGCATGCTGCGGTAAGACGCCGGGGCTGCTGGGAAAGTTTTTGTCTGAACCGAAGCGCATGTTGCAAATATATCAAACATTTGTCTTTGAGCACGCTCAATCATCCAGGTAAGTAAATCCCAAAAGGTTGATTCTGTTCATCTGGACGTGGAGGATTCCTGGTTCCTCACTGAGCCTCTTTAAACACGACCTCCTCTTTTCTGTTCATAATTTGTTTCCTCGGGATGTTTTAACCTTCAGAGCCTGTTATTGTTTAATGTTTTCACCTGTCAACGGCCCAGAGCGTCAGAACCTCGAGGTTTTATTACAAATACTGGTTTTATACTGGTCCTTCCCCCTCTGAGTTCAATACCAGCCACACTGCGACCAGTTTGTAATCCTTCTGTTACGACCAGAAATGCTGTTTTTATTTCAAACTGCTTTAAAAGTGCAACGAAGCAGCTTCACCGAGCCAGCCTCCGGCACACCTTTATCCTCAGGTGTAAATGATTCGCAATTCAGCCTTGGCCACACCCACTTCCACTGCCGCTGTAAGGCGAGGGGTGACAGAGGGCCTCCATCTCCAGCAGCATTCAGTGACCACATTATATTTAATTTCACTGCAGCCACAGCTCTGAGCGGGCAGCTGACCTCTCTGTTCTCAGATTAATATAAATTCTGACAGTCTTCAGACTCGTCTCGCGGATAGGCCTCGATTTTAGCGACTCCAGCCGGCTGATGGTCCAACACGGCCGGTCCAGCCCGGTCATCAGCCTGTAGATCAGTCAGATGCAACAAGCCGGTCTCTTAGCTTCGATCCTCCGTCTTGGCCGCTCCACACTTAATCTTCCAAAGTGGCTGTGAGAGCATCTTAAATGTGCCGCTCAGCTCGACGGATAAGTCCTGTCAGCTGGACTCGCTCCAAACCTCCAAGTAACAGTCAGCAAACAGGATCAGGTCCCGAGGGGATGAGGAGGGTCCGGGCGAGCCTCGGGACGAGCCTCCGGATGGAGCGAGATCAGTCTACGAGGGTCAGTCTGTGCCAAAGTGATGATCCCGTGATGTAGTAAAGTGTCACCTGCCCCGTTTTACTAAAAGTGTTCACGTTTGAATTTGCCTCGTATTCATTTCGAGTGATGGGAACAGGAAGCAGATCAGCGTTACTCGACCTCACGAGTCACCTGACCATGCAACGCACGGGAACATATTTATAAATAAGTCTTTTATTCTGAAATCCAGAAGAATGAGAATGTGAACTAGTTATAGGAGTTAGAGTTTTAAGCGTGAAGCATTTGGACGGTGTGGAGATCACACGTTAATCAGATGGAGCAACAGCAGCAGGCTGATGGTGAGCTCATCGAGCACCTTGAAACCGACGAAGAAGCGTTTTAAACGATGAGCCGGCGCTCAGAGGACGCTTTGACTACCTTTATATAAAGCTTTTCCTTTTTTTATTTCAATAATAATGTTTCTGTCTCTGCGTCGCTATTGTGTTTTGTATTTATTAGAAAACACAAACAAAATAATATAAAAATATAATAAGCCAATGAGCGCGTCCAAAACAAGATTCATTCATTTCTAATGAATGAATCTTGGGGACTTGGAGGAGTCGGCCGTAATAAATCTGAACTGGGCAGATTATCTCAGCACATGAATAAGACTCTCTCTCACTCTCTCACACACACACACACACACACACACACACACACACACACACACACACACACACGTCGGGGATTCATATCTTGTGGGGACTTTTAATTGACATAACCCGACTGTAACCCTGACACTAAAACCACATTTTGAGTCTCAGCCATGCCTTCAAACGTTGGTCCCCACAAAGACATGAATGCACACACATACGCACACATTTCATGGAGATCAGGCCCTGCCAGACAGGCATTACAGCTCCGCCTGTAAGTCGTCTGAGCCACAACCAGTTAAGCTCACATCAGTTATTTTGTGACTAATGAAGACAAAAAACCGACGTCTGTATTTAAATTTTCATATTTGCTACAAACACAAACGTAGCTCTTCTGATGTCGTCGTTTACTTCACTGCCGGTCCGTCCGTCATGAGGCTGCTGCCGTCTGTGGTACGAGTGCTGCCAGAGCTGCTTTCAGTACCAATACTGCAGCAGACCTCAAAGAACAAGGTGATCTAGTTCTGCGTTCCTGTGTGGTCAGGTCACTTCCTGTTTCCTCTGTCTTACCGGCTTCAGAGAATTATTTGGCACATGCACAAAGCCGTGCAGACACAGATGCAGGAATAGCATCCACATGTTTCAGAGGTCAAAACTCAAGTTCTCACGAGCCTCTGAGTTCACGTATTTGTAGCCTGTAAGTTCCTGACGTTTGGTTTTGAGAGTAAAACAGCACAGCTGGGCTAGCGTGCGCACGACTGTTCATATGATAAGATAATAATCAGTTTGTTGGTGATGTTTAGAATCTTTGATCTGAATCACAACCCTGTGATAACATAAGAGGCTCAATAGTTTTAGAGATGAAGCAGAGAGTCAACCAGCTTCTTTCTGTTGTGCTGATGATGCCGAGACCAGCGATGACCCAAAATCACAGCCTGTGTTCGCGTCCTGTGGGTTTGTGGTTTGCTCTGCTCCACTTTGTCATGTTTCGGCTGAACGCCGCTTCTGAACGCCGTCAGTTCCCCGAAACCTTTAGAAGAGCTGATGCAGCATCGTGGGAAAGGCGTGAGCATCGTGCGCCTTCCTGAGCTGGCGCCTGGGTTGGAGTCCACCCCAGACTGTTTCCTGTGTGTCATTCACTCTCCTCACTTCCCTACATAATCTCCATACTGCCCC
>NW_024582484.1:945657-967508 GCF_018398535.1 Haplochromis burtoni
CCCCCCCCCCCCAATAAAAATCTGAATGTTTGACCGGAGCTGAAACATGTGCAGATGCTCTGGAGGGGTTCCTGCTTGCTGACGTCTCCCGTCTCTGACTTGCAGTAACAAGTCCTCCTGCAGTAAGATCGCCATCCGCCTCAAAGTGTTGCGGCCGGACGACGTTGTTAAGTGTGCGCTTCCGGTTGCCGTGGCACCGATTGAGGACTTGATCCCTTTACAGGAGGGGAAGACGTTAGACTGTCCAGACCTGCAGGACGCCACCAAGATGTCAGAGAGCGCACCAAAGGTCCAGTGGTACTTTGTGGCGCACCCGGTAAGTTTTCAGCACTGCTGTTAACCTCTGTCCTGTTTTATCTGCAGGCTTTGATTCTGTTGCATTCAGATACTCAGAATCACATTAAAACCATGCTGGTCTCTGACATAAAGCCTGGTCCTTCAGCCTCTGAGTGCTTTCTCTGTATGACGCCAAATTAAAATCCTTTTAGACACTCGGTTCTTTATTGAATTGACATTTTCTTAAATGTCAGTAGATCAAAAGTAATCGAGTATATCTGTAATGTTTCTGCAAATAAAAACATTTTTATTGTTTTGAACACAACATTGGGGCCCAACACAAACTCAAAACTGAATCAAATACCAAACATATCGATGTCTGTTCTGCGAGTAGCGACTTAACCAAGCGAAGTCGCCGCAGCTGGACGACGTCCACCTTCTGACACGATCTGTCGTTTGAGTTCATCTCCAACCAGCCTTCAGTGTAACAGATTTATTGGTTTGTTCTGGTCGCTGCATGTTGGCGCTCTCTTGAGTCATGGTTACTGGGCTGCTCCGTTTTATTTCCAGTCAGCCACTTTTCTAATGGCTGTACATTATCTTTACCTTTCTTTAGTTACTCTGACTGATGTTGATGTTTTTCTACGATAGAACATTTCTTCACTTATTAAATATTATTTTAAAGAATATCAAGGCACTGTTTCAGGGCCAGAGGTGAAATGATGACATATTAATGATATACAAACATATTTAGTTTGACTTTAGGGTATTCGAATTAACAATTATCAACTAACTTTGTATAAAGTCATTTTCCATATTTTGAAAATAGCAGCGGGACCAATATTGAGCCTTATGGAATCCCTTCAATGAAGTACTTTATGTTTCACTAGAAATGAATGTGTTTGGTAAAGAAGTCTCCCTGGTTTCGTTATACACCTTGTGATACTAATGACTGAGTAAACCGCAGACGTATCAGCACCGTTATAGCTGATTAATCTTTTTTCTCTCACAAATGTTTTTTTCTCTTCCTCGTACGATGGGATGCCTGTGTTTCTGCAATAACAGTTTTACTTCTTCTTTCAATTAACAGAATATGTTCAGTGTGGTATTCGTGCTTTTCCTCTCTTAAACGTGGCAGCTCTGTTCATTAATCCTTCTGTCAACGAGTCAGTAAAGCAAACAGCTGAACTGAAACACGCTGTAAAGCCGAGCGGAGCTGCAGGATATCGTCTGCAGATCGGGTCTGGATGGGCTGGATGAAACTAAAGTGTGTGAATCTCGCCGTTCTCAGGTGTGCGACTGGTATCCGTTCTGGGACAGCGACAGGGAGCAGAAAGGAAACAGTCTGCAGGTTCACCTCATGATGGAACAGTATCAGGGTTTATATTACTGCAGAGTCCAGTACCAGAGGAGGAACCAAACACTCAACTTCACCAGGAGCATCAACGTCACGGCCATCTGTGAGACACCGTTTCTGCTAACTCGCATACAGAGATTACAGGCAGTAACTGTGCAGGTAACCGGTGCTCTCATTTACTCTCAGTGCCCCTCTCGCTGCCCAAAGAGCCCAGCATCATGAACCCCACACATGACCAGATTTTCACAGTCAAAACAGGTACGTGAACAAACCCCCCGAGCGCTGTTCAGTCGTCTTTGTCTTTGCACGTTTCTCCTGTTTGTACTGCAGCATACAGCTGTACAGCTCAGAGGCCTCGAGGACGTGTTAAACGCTCCTATGTGTAGATTTAAAGATTTGCATAAACTTCATGAGCATTTGACCGTCCCTGCCGTGACTTGGAGATGGCGGTCAAACGTGCCTTGGGCTTTACCTTGGGGCCCATTGTTTGGTTCATATTGCTGGCACTAAGTCAGAGTCCTGGTGGGCTGTGGGTTCAGTGGCCTCATGGTCTTTCTGGCTCTGCGGAGCGATGACCTCCAGCTTCAGCACCTCTCAGTCTGAGACCAGGTTCCCATCAGGAACAGGCTGGAGTGCCCGTTCCTTCGGGAACAGTGTGGAGGAGACCCCGGGGCAGACCCTGAATGAGAGAAAATGTCTGTTGGCTGGAATGTGTCATGATGAGGACCGGAAGGAAAAATCCAGTTTTTAAGGGTTTTCTTTGTGTCGTCGTTCACCCTGAGCTGCTGCAGTCGTGCATTGTGGAGACCCTGTTTGTATGCGAGGCAGCAGACGCATTGATCGGTGCAGATGACAGCCGGAGGTCGCTGTTGACGGAGCGATAGTGTTAATTTGTTATTGATCAGAAACGATTGGTCAAAATGGAAAACGTGCAGACGAATAAAAAATTGAAAGAACAGAAAAACCAAAACCAACAGAGCTCACATGTTAAACAAATAACTTGATGTGATTGGCTGTCCTGTGACTTCTTCACAGCAGGAACATAAATCCTGCTTGAATAAAACGTGCTGCACAGATATCTTTGAACCCATTAAGAACATTTTGAGTGTAATGAGGTTGATCTACAGCAGCCTTCAGTCCTGCTCACACTGATGAACACAAAGGTCTGCACAGACGCCACGTCTCTCATTAACACAGAGGACGGGGACAGGGGTGAATCTAACCAGGCTGATTTGTCCAGATGTGCATGGACAACATCAGCAGTTGATGGAAGAGTCGTGTGGCTCTGCGGAGGAAGTTCTTCCACCTGCAGCTGGACTCTGAGGACGTGACGGAGACGGACGGGCGGCACTTCGTCTGCCAGCAGCTTCTTTCAAACTGGCTCTCTGAGACTTCCACAAAGTTAATCGTCCGCTCAGAATTAGTGGAAGCTGCGGGAGAACGTCTCATAAAACAGAACGAGCTGCTAACGGCGTGCACGGACACGCGCTCCATCAACGCACGCGACATGCACACACAGTGTGAGTCGTGCCGATGGAGGCGAGCAGGACCGCAGCCAGCAGGCTGATAAATGTCTGAAGGAAACGACTGCCGCAGCGCCGTCATCAGCAGCAGTTTAAGACTTCAATATCAGCGTCATTGTCTGTGAAAGGAAAAGAAAGTCATGAAACTGCAGCTGCGTTTTCCAAAGCTGCAAACACTGCGACTCCAAAAAGTTTGAACGGGTCGTTAATTAGACCGAATTACTGCATTTATGAACCTGCGCAGCAAAGAAACATCGAGATATAAAAACACGCTCGGGAACATGTGTTCTGCACGGATCGTTTAATGAACCGCAAATGTTCAACAGAAATGAATCCAGAGAATACACTAAAATCACTGTGAGTCATGTCCGTCACCAAGTTGGACGTGTGCCGCTCATTTCCAGCTCCACGTGCAGCTTTGCGCGAGTCGCAGTTCAAAACGACCACATTAGGATATTCCCACTCTATGACATCGTGCAGATCCACGAGTGGAGTGAACTGTTTAACGTGAACATCCACGCCTGCAGGAGGAAACACTTTACCTTCATCCTGCACTGAAATGAATATCCTTCTGTCTCTTCAGGCACCGAGGTGCGTCTGGTGTGCAGAGGTCAGCTTCCGTTCGTCCTGGACAAACCGTGGCGGGAGATCTGGTGGACAGTTGATGGGAAGACGCTGGACAAACTTCCTGATCGATTCACACAAATTAACAGGTGCGAACAGAGCGCGTGCGCCAGCGGCCGCTCTGCACGGCGCTTGTTATAAAGTCACATCTCCAAATAAACTTGATGATAAGAGCGCTGACCACTGCTAAGGTTTTTGCTTTTTCATTTTAAATGACGCCTCCTTCACTTTCATCAGCGTCTCCTATTTTTGCACCGTTGGAATTAACTCCAAACCTTTCAGTAAAAAGCTCAAAATAGTGAATTAAAGTTCAACTCAAAGAGTGTTTTACAAAAACAAGATAAAATGTGTAAAGTGCATCTGTAGCCTCAGTGCTTATAATGTGAAAGGAGCTGTTTAAATGTAACAAACTTGAAACACTACTTTATTGATATATATACTAGGCTGCGAGACATCAGCAGCACAGCATATTTAAAACAACTCGAACTATCAGACGAAAGCAGCGGAGAGTAAATTCCTGCAGAAAGCGTGCTTTTATTTTGAAATGTCACTTCTTTTTGTGCTTTGAGGGTGGTGAGAGACCACTTCAGGGACCTGACTATCGAGAACATCCTCGTGATCCAGGACTTCCAGTCCAAAGACCTGAAGCGAGAGTTTTACTGCTCCGTGAAGAACGAGCGAGGCTTCGATACCCGCAGAGCTCAGCTGGAGGAGGAAGGTGAGGAAGCGCTGCTCACGCCGTGTGGATGTTTCACATTAAAGGCTCGTCATGCATCTGAAACTCAAGCTCAGTAAACACTTTCCAGATGAGCTTCAGGTCTCAGTGAACAAACAGGAAGTTCGATTTGGGAATTATGGTCCTGGGTGATCCCCACCCAACACCTGTGACGTCTTTAGTAGACCAAGGTGTCGATGACAAAACCATAGATAACGTCCAGCGTAATGTAGAACTCCCACTGTGGACTCCCACAGGGGGCGCTCTTGAGCTCGAGCAGCGTTAGATAGAAAGCATCAAAAGCACAGGTGTCGTTCCATTTCTTACAGGTTTGTTACAATGAAATGATGAAGACCCCCTGCCCTGTGTTGTTTTCTGTCCGTGGGGGCGTGGCTTAGCCGTCACTGAGGCCTCAGGTGTGTTTGTGTTGCAGTGTCGCTGCCCACCTTGGAGCTGGGCTGCGGCCTCGGCGTCACTCTGCTCCTCATGCTGATCCTCTTCGTGGTTTATCACGTCTTCTGGCTGGAGCTGCTGCTGCTCTATCGCTCCTGGTTTGGCACAGACGAGCGGCACACAGGTGAGACCCCGCCCCCAGCTCCCTCCACCTGCTCGCCCGTTCCCTTTATGACCCGCAGTCAGATGAACCCTCAGACGCACCGTTTTTATCACCTTTTTGTGCGATTATGATTCTGCATATTCGGGGTGTAAAACACGAGGTAATAAAGCTACAGCCTTGTTTTTGGCCAGGTAACTGAAATATCTGCAGTGTCACTTCACTTTTTATGCCCTGACACTAAATTTCTTCTCTACGAGTCGCGCTGCCTGGCTGCGCTTGCAGCATTTAGTTTATTAAAGGAGAACGTTTGTGACCCTAAAATCACTCCAGAGCTACATGTTTGCGTTCGAGGACACTCGGTCAGCTTCTCACAGAAAAATCCCCTCGCTTTATCTCGATCGGAGGCAAAATTTGACATTTTTCACATGTCGTGGTAGAAAAAGATTGTATCTTATCTGCAAATGAAACTTGTGCATACCAGAAATGTCACACAGGACGTCTGAGCAGTGTGTGCAGGGACGTTTTCATGTCATGTGGAAAAATGGGAACAGACGTGGAGAGCAGCGATTCACTGAAACATGCAGCATATTTGAAAAGTCCAAAACCTTGAGTGAGACTGTTCAGTTTAGTTTTGTAGAGAATGAAGAAGAAGGAGGAGGAGGAGGCGCTTTATCAGATCAGTTTCCACTCACTTTTATCTCGCTGACTCGACATGTGTGGGTGACATTTACGCCCTGACTTCCTGACGACTGAAGCTCAGAAGTTTCCCCTCTGTAATGGTGTGTGTGTGTGTGTGTGTGTGTGCGTGTGTTCAGATGATAAGGAGTTCGACGTGTACATTTCGTATGCGAGGAACAGTGAGGAGGAGCAGTTTGTTCTGTTGACGCTGCGCAGAGTCCTGGAGAACGAGCTCGGGTACTCGGTGTGCATCTTCGACCGAGACAGCCTGCCCGGCGGGAGTGAGTACTCACGTGTGCTGTCACACACACCACACACACACACTGAACAGGTGAACCAAAACACACGTCATCCATCCATCCGTCCATCCTTCATTATCCCTCTCTCCCTGCAGCCATCACAGATGAGACTCTGAGTTTCGTGGCTCGCAGCAGGCGCCTCCTGGTGGTCGTCAGTCCCGGCTACGCCTCGCAGGGCTCCCAGGCTCTGCTGGAGCTTAAGGCCGGCATTGACACCATGGCGCTAGCTGGGCACCTGCGGGTGATCCTGGTCCAGTACAAGCCGGTCCGGAGGAAGGGCTGGGTCAGGGAGCTGAGGCGGGCCCGGGTGGCTCTGGCGCTGGTCCGATGGCAGGGGGACAAGTCCAGAGAGCTGTCATCACGCTTCTGGAAGAGGCTGAGGGTGGAGTTGCCCGTGAGGAGGGTTAGCAGCCGAGGGGAGGACGAAGAAGAGAGCAGTAAGGAGGTGGCGCTGATGAGGCTTCACAGTCAGAACAGTACAAACTCCCAAACGGGGCTGATCAGCAACACCGTCAAAGACCCGCAGAAAGTCCTGAATTCTGCAGCGTAGCAGCAGCTCTCTGAGAACAGTTACAGCTGGTGGAGCTCAGCCTGGGGAAGGCTCGTGGTTTCTCTGAATGACAGTTATTATAGTCATGCTTTTGACCAGGACTGACTCAGATTTATTCATTTTATGAAACAAAGTTTCATTTTCCCTTTAAGGATATGAAAAAGTCCACAGCCATGCTAGCAGCTCTGTCAGTATTTACACCAGAAAACATTTCCCATCAACAAGCTAATGTTTTTATCAGTGTCGCATTATGAACAAATGGCACGTTTCAGCATCCTGGGTTAATGAGACTGTGCTCCACCTTGTTTCCTCTTCAGGTGATGTTTGGCCAAAACCCGCACGTGCAGCTCAGAGGACAGACGTCCATGTATGTGCGAGTCATATTTCACACTAATCCTCTAACAGCTGTGCAGATATTTAAAAAGGAAAATGTAAATCTCCCTGATAGGTTTGTAGCATAAACCTATTCGCTGAAACGTTGAAGACAATATAATTACACAGCAAGCAAGACACGAAGTAGACAAAGTTCTTCATGTTTCTCGTGCACGGGAGAGAACCGGACAAACGCCGTTCCTTCGCTTGACCCCAGTTGCTCTCGTCCGCTCCCCCGTAACACTGCCCTTTTATTGAGGTTACATGAATATGCATAGGTTCATTAACATATGACGTCTACATACAACAAAGAGTACCTTGCCTGTGTGTGTGTGTGTGTGTGTGTGTGTGTGTGTGTGTGTGTGTGTGGTGTGTGTGTGTTGTGTGTGTGTGTGTGAGTCGTGTGTGTGTGTGTGTGTGTGTGTGTGTGTGGGGTCAGAGTGTGACCCCATAAATGACTTCCCTAAACCTGCTGGTCTGGAAGTCCAGCAGTTCATCTAAACAAAAGGCACGTAGCCTAAAACAGATATAGATACGTTTATCCTACCATGAAACAATAAGACAAGGTACGACCTCTCCCAGGATGTAGGTGTGCACACAAAGTTTGCAGACTATTAAGGCTCAAACCTCTACCAATCTACAACTAATTATAAAACTCTAAGCATATATAAGTAAATATTTCTAAGCATAAATGACAATCAACAATACAAACTCTAACATTCCCCCGTTTTTGACCTTTATGCTAGAAAAGTTCCCAGGTATGATCACCTCATGTCTGACAGTTTCAATGCAAACATTTTTATACTCAGCATATGTCAAATCACCCTAAATTACTGTAAAAGTACTCCTCATTGATCTCATCCAATGGCAAACTGCATCCTACGAGCAAACAAATGAATTTTTAATTTAATAGTTAAAATAAGAAAGTAACATTTTCAAAAACATCCAGCTTTGCGGTGATCACCCATCATCTATGCAGAGTGGTTTGAGTTCTGCAGGGCGTCATGATAGTCTCTTCCAGTTGTTTCCATCACTGTCCATAGGACCAGAGTCCAAATGTATGTAGAATAAACATTCAAACATACCAGTTGGTTTTGTTGTTTGTCAACATGGGTCTCAGCTATCATGAAAGCTGCAGACCTCTTCAGCACTCTAGTTTTATGGCCTCTATCAACCCCCATCACCTCACTTCAGGCCTTCGTCCTGCGAGGGGGGTACTTATGACCCCTCCACTGTCCACGCTCTGCAGAAAAACCCCTCTGTGGAAAGGGTGCTGGGTCCAGTTATCTTACTGCTGTTATGATCCCAGCAGTCTTCAGAGTGTCATCATATGCACAGTGCAGTGGCACAGCATTAGGTGATGTTCATAGGAAACTGCTGTCATCACCACCATAGCTTCTGGTTCATGTGCTTTTCATAGAATCATGATGCTGATGCTATGAACGCTCTACACACATGAGTCAAGATGCAGAAAAACTGCTGCACATCTGAAAGAAGAAGCTGAACTCACAGAAACGCTGCACACTCCAGTTATCACAGTTATCATAGTTCTGTTTCCCTCTCTTTGATGAGTTCTCAGCCAGCTCTCGATCTGATAATGTGTAGCTTGCTCATCAGCTCAGAAGAGACCACAACGCAACCTCACACAGTGGTTGCGTGCTTTGCCCACAGTGGCAAAGACGTGCACTTTCATATTCAATTCAGCTTCTCCATCATGTACTTTTAGATGTTTCATACAGGGTTCAGCATATTAGTTGTTTTCACAGGTGTGCTCTATATCTCAACAATGGCTCATAATAAGACGACAGTCTTTCACACAGGTCAAGTGCCTCTATGCACATCATTTGTTTAAATATTTACCTACCAACCCAAAGAATAATCTAAGCATTTTGTGTCAGCAAGGGGTGGGGGAAAGCCATTCACCAGAGCATATCTTAACTGCTGCTGATGTGGGCTGGCCTTCTCCACACACTCTTCAAGGCTGCTATGTTTTCTGAAAATTTCTAAGACTTGAATCTAAACATTTTACAGCAACCAATTTACCCTCAAAATCACAGTTTTGTATTAGAATATGAATATCTCGCGCTGCTGGGAGTGAATTCTTGCATGAATGCGTTGTCTCCCTGTGATGCAGTCTTACTTGCTCGGGAAGCTATGATAACAACAACAACCGTGTCACAGACCACACCTGCTCCGCAGCATTCACACAAACGCATATGACAACAACAACAACACAAATTAGGCCTACTTCGAACTCTCACCGTTACACTCGGGACACCGACCCAATCTTTCGGGACCCTAACCCAGTCGCGCGACAAAACCCCAATGAAGGGACACTCGGGACACAAACCCAGGGTGATTTCTCGGGACACAAACCCAGTTGCGGGACACAAACCCAGCTTCTGGAGACAAACCCAGTTGCGATTATAGAGTCACTCTCCAACTTACTTGGCGTTGCTTAGCGTCTCGGGACTTTACTACAGGAACTTCCTGACTGACGTCAGTCTTACAGCGTGTCTCTTCTCCCCTCGGTGAATGTCGATTCCAGGGCTCCGGCTCTCGAAGGACCAATTAATCGTGCTTTGGGGAAATGAGTTCATCTTTGTGGAAACCGTGATTGTTTGAAGTGGTTCATTGAACATCAACGTTCAAGCGTGGATGTTACCGTCCTTACTGCAAAGCTGCTAGCATGGCTAAAAACGAGCTCCAGACTAACATTTTTAAAGGGTTAGTTCGTTAGTTAAAATGCTGAAAGCGCCCCTAGAGGCTGCAGTGTTCATTACAACAGGAAGTCTGTGTTGTCAGTCCTGGAGCTGAAGTCACGATGCCGTTAAAGCTGGTCGCCCTCGAGAGCGGGAGGAGGACGATGCAGATGCTTCGATAGAAGTGTTTGTTTTACAGGTTTTCAATTTCACTCATTTTCATTTAACTTTGATATTAGCTGCCATTTCATCATCTACAGTATCCACTCATTATCACACGTGTCATTATCACATTTATGTATTTCATTTTTTTTGTTTGTCCAGAGTTAAAAACTTTTGTGTTTTCTAAACTGGTGCTTTATAAAAGAGGTCTGGTTTTACTTTACAGTGTTTTGTGCAAACATGCACAAAATAGCCTTAAACACATGTTATTCAAATCGTAACACACAGTTAACACACTAATAGACTATAGAGGTGGATTAAAATCAAGTCCTATATCTGTATCATGTTAGCATTCAGTGTTAGGTTCATATGGGTTCTATCGTTTTTTTCTACATATCTGTTAAAAACCAAAGGTCACCTGTTGGTGGGACTCGTGGAGAGGTGTCAGGATAACAAAGTGGGTAAGAGTCATCCTCGGGGAGGGGGGGGCCATGACCATCTATACAAAATTTATTCAAATCCATACAATGGATGCTAACACATCACATGTGCCACAGACGGGGAGCATTTCCATTTATATATCTGTATGTCCTCTGTAGCTGAATGTAGTCGTCATTTTAATTGGTTACAAAGAGCACAACACCTGCCTAATGAGCAGGTCACTACACAATCACCTGTAGTGTGTATGAAAGATACTGACTTATCTGAAAATACCCACTAAATAACCACCAGACAGTCGTAAAACTTAAAGTGCGAAATGAATAGTTTGCCTTCAAAGACAAAGTTCTGCCTTAGAACTGAAATCCACTCAAAAAGTACAACTTTTACTTTGAAGGCAAACATGGCAACAAGTGATTTCATTACCGCTCAGTAGTTGACAGTGTTTTCAGACAAATCGGACACTTTCATTCAACGTAGGTACAGCTACAGCAATCTGTTAGCATCCAAGGTCTTTGGTACAACCAGTTTCACCCAGTAACAGCAACCTCCAGGAACCAGTCAGGGAACACCCACATTTTCTTAAAGACTGGTGGGTACGGTTCCCTGTGTGATTTGTGCGTGCACACATGTGACATCGCTTGGATAGTTGTGACGTTGAGGAGTTTTTGCACAGACGCCAGCAGAGAGGTAAAGCTGGGTGTCATCTGCATAGAGGAGTTATCGTACCTGCTAAACAACACAAGAAAAACCAAGTATGGATTCATGCTTCATGCACTGCAGGTTTTAGATATCAGCATTGAGTAACCTGTTATTTGTTTGTTAATTACTGTGCACTTTCTTTATTTTCCACTTTATATTTGATATTTCAACAAAAAATCAGCTCTCATTGTATATTTTTCTTACTAAAATATGCTACGCTATTTATCTCTAACCTGAACAATCAGTATTGTAATGAGAGAATGCATCCTGCACTTTGTCACGCTGTGAACTGTGGTTATTTTATTTCTGTTTTTGGTATAAAAGTCTTTTCCTTTCACCATCATTATTCATGTCAGTGTTTTTTATTTGATGTCTTCCATTTTCAGAATCACACACACAAAAATAAAACTATGCCTCGGTCACACCATGAATGAATGAAGCCCCTGATATCTGATATTTTGTGGAGAACATAAAGACAATGTCTCCCAGTTTGATGTGTCTTCATGAAGATTTGCAACTAAATGTCCAACATTGACATATCTCAGGTGAAGAATCCCTTTAATGTTATGGTGAAATGTTTATGCAGATCTATCCGTAACATTTTCAGTAACTCTGGAACGATCAGACAAACTAAAGTTGCCACGTCTCCTTCGTGGCAGAGCTAAAAGTACCCGTGTACGTGTGGATGTAAGCTGAACCTTGAGCTGCAGTCCTTGAGTCTTTTTGTCTGTCCCCTGTCAGACCTATCAGAGGCCATCCTGCAGTCAATGCAGCGGAGCCGCCGCCTCCTCTTGGTTCTCAGCCCAAACTTCCTGGCAGAAAAGAGCTTCAGTCTCCTGGAGTGTCGTCTCGGTCTGTACCTCGAGAATAGTCTCCGAGCCTCTATTATCGCTGTGGTTTACCGCTCAGTCAGCAAACTGGCCTGCGTGGAGGTCCCTCAGCTCCGTCAGGCCACCATCACCACCGTCACATGGCGAGGAACCCGATCTGAACCGCGGCGCTCTCGCTTCTGGCTCAGGCTGAGGCTGGCACTGCCCGTCCGCCCACTCGCTCTGGGCAGGAGGTTGATCGACAGCACATCATCGCACTCAGACCTGGCTGCCATGGCCCTGCAGAGGGCTCAACGGATCCAGAGCCAGAGCGACAGAACCAATCAGGGCCACCGAAACGGGCGTACCAATGTTAGCCGCAGAGACAGGCGGACGCGGCCCAGAGGGTACCTCAAGAGAGGGGTCATAAATATGGAGGAGGGGCCACAGCACAGCAGGAGTTGCTCAGGGTGCGCTGGGTTTATGGGTAATGTAGAGGGGGCAGGGGTGGAGCTTACAGTAGAGACGCAAACACAGCAGGAACCATGCGATAGGACAGAGGTTCGTTCAGACCCGGTCCCAGAAACACACCCCAACCCAGTTCCTAACTCCGCCCATGATGCTCACTGCTCTCCTAACCCCACCCCCATACACCACCTAGATTCTGACTCCGCCCTCACTATCAGTCCGGAGAACAAAATGGGGAAACACAACCAGCAGCAGGCGGTGAGCAGTTCAAGGACGTCTGAGGAAGTTCTTCCATCGTAGAGGGAAAAGGGGTGGAGCTAGTGGTGAAAATGGCACCAACTCCACCCTTTGATAAAGACCTTTATTTCTAACTCAAAGGAGATGCTGCATTCAAATGACGTCAGGAAAATACAAGTGTTTGGGAGGTCAGAAGAAACATTAAGATGGGTTTGTCCTGAGGGAGGCGATAGACAGCAAAGTCCAGGGGTAATTCAAATCTTTAGAGTTCATCCTCTGGAGAGCAGGAGATCCGTATATTTCAGGATGATCTAAATCAGCGGTCCCCAACCTTTTTTGCGCCACGGACCGGTTTATGCCCGACAATATTTTCATGGACCGGCCTTTAAAGTGTCGCGGATAAATACAACAAAATAAAACTAGTACCGGTACCGAAAAAAAGATTTATTCATATCACACGTGAAAAGACCCAGGAAAACCGAGTTAACGATAAAAACGATAACAAAATAACGCTGAACACCGATAAAAACCCTGAAAACCAGACATTTCACACCTGAGCCTCAACTCTCGCGGCCCGGTACCAAACGACTCACGGACCGGTACCGGGCCGAGGCCCGGGGGTTGGGGACCGCTGATCTAAATGGCAGATCTTGAAGGTTTCAGAACTTCTGCAATAGTACAAGAACTACGCTTATGAACAAAAGTACTGGGTCACATCTCCTAATTATTGAATTCAGGGGTTGTCAGTTTGAATTGAAGTAGGTGCTGTAACAGGAAACCATTGTTGCATCAAGTCCGACTTCCCTCCTAAATGTTTCACCACGCTTTCGGGGGTATTATTTCAAAGTGGAAGCTTTTAGGCACTCGGCCATGCAGTGACAGACTGTGTAAAGTAATTGAACGAGGTCTCGAGTGTTCGGGCGCACAGTTTGCAAAAGTCGCCGACGCTCTGTTGAGTCAAAGGCTGCAGCGCTCCAAAGTTCCTCTTGCATGGCCAAGCAGCTCTTACAGCTGTCTTACGTAGGTGGTCCCGTACTTTTGTCCATATTGAGGAAGCTAATACACCTTTTAATAAACCAGAGTATTGTTTCCCTTATTTGGTCTCTAGTAAAACTGCATCGAGGCCACAGAGAAACGCTGCCTTAAGGACAAACTCAGGGACAAAGTTTTCAGTGTCTTTCCTTAATTCACAAGATTTACAGCTCACAGTGAAAATATGAAACCAACACATCAAAACACTTTGAATCTTTAAGGCTTTTATACGAGAATCAACCTCAAAATTGAGCTAATGCTAAAGTGCCAAAATCTGCAGTTCCTCTAATGGCCTCTTGAGGCTCCAGCAGTGAGTCAGTCCCCACAGATGTTGAAATGTCTGATCTTACAGCAGAAATCAACGTGTTTACAAACGGTTTCGTTCTCTTTGGCTAACTCTCCTGTTTAAATGATCTTAAGGCTTAAAATTTGCATTGTTGGGGGTGTGGCCTCTTTGATTGACAGGTGGACAAAGGGGCTGCTGCTGCTACACCCACTGACGATAAATGACAAGAACATGAGAACAATCCAGGTTCATGTATCATGGATGAAAGTAGCTCATCAGCCCGCCACCACACGACAGGTGACGACACTAGCTGCTAACAAAATCACAGTTCACCTATAAAATAACTGGAAATGCCTTATTTTTATATATCTTACTTTAGTCTCTGTGTTTTCTAATAGAAAAGGAGTCCCTCGTTATTTATGTTGATTTCATAATGTTTCCACAGCCCCGGCTGTTTTCACCCGAGACCTTTAATCAGTGTTATCTCCTCTTGTAGCTTTGCTGTTTCTGCATGTCAGCGGCTGTTCTCAGATCAAACCCTGCTTTTCTTTGATGACTAATAAAGAGATGGCACTGCTCATCTTTACGTGGACAGACTGAACGTGCTTGTACGTGATGTGATACCATTTCTATAAAGAGACACTGGTTAATAAAAATCTGTGTTGACGATGATAATTGTTTGGCATCTGAAATTTCTTTTAATTATTCATTTTTAGTGGATTGTGGAAAACGTGCTGAAACAGTTGAGGTGATTGTTTTTTCCACCTCTGCTGGAGGAATGTGTTTCACCGTCAGATGTCTTGGCTCTTTGGGAGCACATGTTTAATGCTAATGATTGTGAGCTTCTTCTGTGCTTCACTGACTGAGGCTCAGAAATAGTCACTGAGCAGCTAAAATGTAGTTGCAGGACTTTTATTTTGACATTCTCATCAAACGTCTTTTCTTAATCACTTTTCCTGACACAGGTTCAAACATGTTATGGCATGAAATGGAAAACACATTATCATTAATGAACATGTTGGTCCACAGCTATGAATTGTGGGATGTCATTACCTGCTTTCCTTTACAAAGGATCCTCCAGCGCATCCTTTGCTGATGTGATTAAGAAAGCACTTCTGAGTCATTTACACAACTTCCTAAACAAATCTGATCCGTTGACGGTAACAAGTGACTTCAGGTGGGAAAATCAGCACAAACCAGCAGGTGTCGCTGTTCGACCACCAGCCTGAGTGTGGGAGTTCCTGTGTGTCCAGAGTTAGTACGCACAGTCTGCGTATCGCCTCTGTTTTCATGAGGTTTATATATTTATCAGGGCAGCACGCATGGATTAATAAAAAACCTGAATTCTTACTGTCAACTGTCACAACCCCCAGAAAGTCTTTCTACACATCACGTCCCGCCTAACTAAAAAGAGTGAAGTGGTTCCAAGAAATCTGTCAGTTATTAACATCTAAGAAGAAGCAAAAGAAATTAACCATGGCCAACAGAAGGCGCGCCAAAGTTACCAAAGAGAAGGGAAGCCACTCAGCTGGGAGATCTGAGCCTTCCCTCTGACATAAACCAACATCAGAGCTGAACCCAACAGGAACAGAGCCACGAGAAACTAAGTAACAGGAAAGTGAAGCAAACACAGGAAGGCTTGTTATTAATCTCTGGCTCCACAGAGTGTCTTTGTACTGTCTTCGTGCTCTCCCTGTTGGTCACTGGGAATGTAGACAGGCCACATGCTTCTGCGGGAGGTTTCTTCCTGTTAAAAGGGAGTTTTTCCTTCCCACTGTTGCCAAAGTGCTGCTCATAGGGGGTCATATGATTGTTGGGTTTTTCTCTGTATTACTGTAAGTTCGTTACAATGTAAAGTGACTTGAGTTGTTGTGTTTTGATGCTATGTAAATAAAATTGAATCAATTGGGTGAGATTAGGTGGCTGGTTTCAGGGAGTTTCAGTTATTGGTCTGCTGGCCTGCTCTTGTTTTGTGCATCTTTTAATAAACTGCTCCTGAGAATTACTGGTTGGACTCTGGTTTAACTTTTCATGTGATTCCTTACTGTTAGAAATTATCACCAAAGTACAAATGTAAGCACAAACTTTACTGACACAACCGTCTCATTCACCGGAGAATAGCCCGACGTCCAGGGACCAGGATGTGAGTGTATCCGTCCTGCGGTCCAGCTCCTCTCCTGGTGATCAGGTGAGCTCGACCTTCATCCAGCAGGTATCTACCAAACTGCACAAACACGCTGTTTCCTCACTGCACAGGGAAGGCTTTGGCAGTTCACACGCCACCTTCAGCTGAGACACAAACCGCTGAACCCGGTCAGAGACGTATGAGCCAGAGACCAGTGACATTAGCTGTTTTTGAACTGCTGCAGTTGTTTTCTAATGAATTAATGTTTAAGTGGCGTCTTTGGCTGAAGCCCTGAAACACAAAAAACCTGAGTGTTAAATTTAAATCATCCATCATCTCCTGCTGTGTGCACGCAGAGATCAATAGCAGCTCATTGATGGTGTTCGACAGCTCGTCTGCAGAGAGCAGCAAACGCACCTCCGTGTATTTTAACAATGATTTGTGGCACAGTCTCACAGAAATGTGTTCCAGGAAACAGCGGCGTGAGAATCTATGCTCCGCCCAAAACAGCCAACAACACAGTCACAAGCAAACAGTTGGACTGGTGCTGCTTCACTGTCTGTCAGAACAATGCAGGTATGCTGCAGGGGGGCGACTGCTCCGCCTCCTCGCTGTGACAACGACGCTGTGTGGACTATGAAGTATGATCATTTCATGCTACAGTATTTAAGTATTTGCAGTTACTAAACCTTCACATTCATAGACAACAGCAGAAAGGCCGATGACTATAACAAACAGGCTCTATTCCAGGTCACTTCCACTAACAAACAGGGTGTTTCCACACGAAGAAACTTCCGTATCTCCGTCTCTTTTCTTTGCTTATCTCAGCAGCTGTTAAACCAATCCACTTCAAACTCGCTGGCTGTGTTTGGGGGGCTCTGATGAAGAGTAGCGCTGAGGTACTCTGGATAAGTGGTTGTCATACTTTGGCTGCTTCCCGCTCCGGTCCATGAGTAGGGGAAGGAACAGCCGTGACATTAATGCATTCACAGGCCTCTTAACTCTAATTTTAATCATTTTAACAAAGTGTCAAAGCCTAACTTACCTAAACTTAAATTTTACTCCCAAACCCCTAAAAGAGTCTGATGAGCTAAAAGCCCAGTGCAGTGTTCCTGCTACCACGGTCTCAGACTAAAGCCTGAAATAATGGCGTGACTGTGACTGGTTGTATTAGCAGAGGGATTAGCTGGAGATATGCTCTATGAGCGCCACTGAGCATCACTGTCACCATGACCTTTACCCGCTCCTCTCATCTGTCTCTACCTGTCGCTCTTTACTCTGCTCGCACTAATAAAGCAGAAATGGCTTTTAAAGAAAAACAGGCTCATCAGCGTTTATTAATGCGAGCCGCTGCTCAGTCAGACCCTCTCGTCCCTGCCAGCAGGACGCCGCCGCAGCAGCAGGACATCGATTAAAAGTTTAGTTAGAGGAGTTTCCTCTGGCAGCGTCACAGATCCTCTGCATGCATGTTGGATTTATAAAAGATGAGCACGACAGCTGAACGCTGCAGTCTTCAAACTTTATTTACAGCTGCGCGTTAGCCTGAATAAACATGCATCAGAGCCCCCAGCAGCCCCGACAGAGGAAAGTTTCACCATCACGTCACTCGCCGCTTTGAACCCTTTTGACTGCTGCCATGTTGGTTTGTGGGAGCCATACATCACCGTATTTACAGTGGAACGCTATCAGATAATGCTAGCTAGCTTCTATGGCTGCAACAAACTGGAGCTCTGACGTCTTGGACAGTTTATCAGAGGAACTGACCAAACAGCCGTCACATCATTGGTCAGATACAGAAGAAACACAATCAGTTCTTTTATAGCTGACGTGCTAAGGACAGGTGGAGGAAAGTGTAAAGGAAACAGAGCTGCACACACCCCATCAACCCCCCAACCACAGCGTTACCAGCTTAGATATTTATGTGTAATCCAGTCTGATGTTCCCAGTGTGGACTGGTTCAACTGGTTATTAATTACAGTGTGTGTGTGTGTTCCCTACTGTACCAAAGGTCGTCTCTGCAAATTTACATTCAATGCACGCTTGCAACACGCGACCGCCGTTATTTGATCCACCATTGACTGAAAATTCCTTCGCCCGCCTCCTCGACCTCCTCCGCCGCATTTCTTTTCACTTTGACTTTGATCAGTTTACTCTGATTTTCTCTGAGAGTCTACGGAAACACGAAGACACGAATATACAGTCAGATGATCAAATAAGTACTTCAGGGCCTAACGTGCCAGTTTTGATATATCCGGATGTGGCGTTAGATGCTTGTATTGACTTCTGTCTCCTTACTTTTGCACAGTTGCTTCACTTCCGCATGTTTTTAGTCCATATCGAATGCTCGTTCATCTTTCCTGAGCTTTGATCAGACCATAACTCTCTGTGTCCACTTTCGTCTTCCAGTCCTCTGTGACAGGAAGCAGAATTCAGAGCTGACTCCTCGAACCACAGCGGTGTGCTTGGATCCTCTGTAACGTCACTCTGTGGTGGTGGAAGAACTCGGACTGTTTGACATCATGAAATGACAAGAATAAAAATTGAGGGTTGTTCGATCGTTAACCTGTTACAGCTGAAGCAGGGGAAGCTGATGGACATTTACAGGTTTTTTCAGCATCTTTATGTGTACAGCACACTCACACCAGCTCCATAAAATAAGCTAATGTCCTCTGACATCAATGACTTGTAGGTGACAGGTTTGTCCCCGTCCACCAGACACTTGCCCTCCAGCCCTTCCTCCTGGATCCAGGGCGGGGCCCCAGTCGCCCTGGCCTGGGCAGGGTGAACTGGTCCTTTGATTTTGTAATCATCAGAGAGGTTTTCTGATCTCACTGATTTTCCCTGATCAGTGATAGGGCTCACTGATAGGCACCCAAACCACTCCACTGCTATAAGCTCTCTGCCCTCAGCCTGCAGTCACAAGCTGTGAGCAGTGACTGAAAGAATGAAAGTGGATGAAATCAGTGGAAACGAGCTTCTTCACAAGGGCTCTCAGAGAGGGAGAGGGCCTTGATCATTTAGCAGGGACTCGGGGTTAGCATCTGACCAGGGTGCCTCCTGGACAAGATGTTTTGGGCGTGTACAGCTGGGAGGACAAGCGCCCGGTGGACCAGAGACCAGGGGTAGAGATTATGTTTCTGGGGTTGTTTGGGAGTCCTTGGAAGAGCTGGAGGAAGTGACCAGGAAGGGGACGTCTGGGCATCTCCGCTCAGACTAACCCCCGACCTGGATGAGACGGAGAAACCTGTCATTTCCACAGTAAGCCAACATGGAGGCTGTTAGCCAGTTAGCTACAGAGCGTGGATCTGGCAGCTCCATGGATGGTAGCTCACGGGGACCTTTAACCTTTTGTCCAAATACGATTCAGTGATGGTTCCACCTCATTGTCTGTGTGTGTGTGTGTGTGTGTGTGTGTGTGTGTTTTTTTGTGTGTGTGTGTGTCTGTGTGTGTGACACGTGAGTTAATTGTACAGAAGACAGTTGGCTGTGTAGTTACTTATCATCACACAGAATGCCATTAGGACTCATCAACCATTAAACTCAGCGCACGTGCGCACACACACACACACACACACACACACACACACACACACACACACACACACACACTCATCTATATTTAATATGCTGATTTCTGTTCCTTAACACAAATTTTACCATTTTGCACTTTTTCAGATTGTCTCATATCGATTTTCCTCTTACTTTGGTTTTTATTTATTAATTATTATTAATATAAATAAGAGTGAGAGAGTCACAGTGTCTCTGCTCAGGTGTTACAATAAAGTTAGGCATCCATGCCAAACAGGATTATCTCTTATTAAATCCATCAGCTACAGATTATAAACCCATGATAAACCAATGAAAACACTCGCTGTGCACCAACAGAGGCGACTGTGTAGTCTTTATTTTCATTTCTATTTTTTCATCTATTTTCTCCTGGCTGGCTGTTTGATCCTCGGCGTGTCCACTCGCCCTTCACTTCCTCATTGTTCTCTAAACGCACATTAACCCGACGCAGCGGCAGGACTCTCATCACATCTCATCAGGTTTTCTCTCTCACTGATCACTCCATCCAGAGGTCAGAGGTCAGCATCATCCATACACTTATACATGACGCATTACCTAAAAGCAATTAGTGCGACAACATGGCGGATGCTCGGTCAGTCTGTCACCGTGTGTGTGTGTGTGTGTGTGTGTGTGTGCAGTCCTGACTGTGAAGCTCCCTCATCAATCAGCTAATTACTGTTAGAGAAGAATCGATAACGTTTAAACACACACACACAGTCCAGAGCAGTGTGTGCAGGCGTTCTTTATCTCGCCACTCTTCCTTCATTAATTGTTGTGTTTAAACAGGAGGTTAACGTCGCCTGCAGATTCATATTCCAAATGAATTTCTAATTAAAAGTCTCTCTGTTATTCTTATGGCACTCATACACTGAATCGTGTTGTACTTGTGTGCATCAGCAGGAAACTGGGACTGTCCTTCACTTTTAGCCTGGGTGTACAGCTCTGGCTCTGCTCTGGTTTTATGTATCTGAACATAACTGTAGTTAGCAGGTCTTTAAATCAGGTGAATAAAAATGCACTAAAACACATGAGATACTACACTGTGTCATTATCTGTTTAACATAAACTGAGGCAAAATGCTGAAACACTGTGAATCACTGGCTGCAGCTCCGGAGGTCGTCTGCTAATCAGGAGGTTCGATCCCTGGCTGATCCTCAGGCCAGATACTGAACACAGAGTTCCTCTCCGTGTGTGCACAAAGCTGCAGTCTTCCCAGGAGTGGACGTCCAACCCTGAGTTCAGACCGTGCAGGCCTCAGTTCGCATGTTAAAGGTTAAAGTTCATTACAGTAATATTAGACAAAGACTGAACACGTAAGGCTGTGTGACCTGACTGATGCTTCAGAGACTTTGAAAAGGTTCTTCGTGCCTTTATTTCATCCCAGCTTAACTGATGTAAAGCACTTGTTCAGGTGTCAGTGTGTAGTTGTAGCTGCTGCAGCTCAGTGGCTCAGTGACGCTGAGTGTTGCTGCGGAGGGCAGGTGGAGGTTTAGTGGGTGTAGAAGATGAAAAACCCCAGAAACCTGAGCTCAGGTCCTCCGTCCAGAAACTGAAACAAGTGGCGAGCTGAGAAAGCTTACCTGTGTGAAATGTGTCGACTCATTAGCTGCAGCAATCTGAGGCGAGCCAAGCTGTCGGGTTGTTTCCCGGGTAAGCCGGTGTGGATCGAGTTTCAGCCGGCCGCCCTCTTTAATGACCCCTCTCCCTGGCCGACACTCAGAGCCTGTGATCCAGAGCGACCCTCCTTTCACATTCCTGCCAGATTCCGGGTCCCTCCAGCCCTAAAAGAGCCTCCAATCTGTCGGACATCTGCAGCCAGTCTTAACCTTCTCATTAGAGATACCCTCCTCGGTCGGCCCGCCACGGACACGGCTCGCTCCCATCTTTCCCTCGGTCCTGCTTCGCTCTCAGGGGACCCGTGGCAGGGCCAGGACCCCATGTTGAGAACCCCCAGGGAGAAAGTAAAACCCATCATCTTTACCTGCGTGGGCGGATCGGGGTGGAGGAGGATGTGAGGGGGGGCGTCTCTGGGGAGTCGCAGGCCTCCTTTTGTTCCTGAGAAGAGAGGGAGGTGAGGGCGAGGAGGAGGACGGTCAGACTGGTTTAACTGGTAACAGACGAAGAGCAAACTCACAAAACTTTAATTCTTAGCGTGCCTCGAATCAGAAAGCTTCCTGAAAACTCATCACACCTGCTACATCTGAATACAGCATCACTCCAAAGTTTTTAGTGTTTCCAGGAGTGCAGGAGACGCCCGCGTGACCAAAAGTATGTGGACACCCTCTGCTGTCCTCAACACAGGACAGGGAAGTTTGGATTCAGGAGACAGACACTATCTCTACTTTCAAGATTAGGCCTCAAACTTTCCTTTTG
>NW_024582484.1:969201-977920 GCF_018398535.1 Haplochromis burtoni
CAGATGGCCCCGCCCCTCCCTGAGCCTGGTTCTGCTGGAGGTTTCTTCCTGTTAAAAGGGAGTTTTTCCTTCCCACTGTCACCAAAGTGTTTGCTCATAGGGGGTCATATGATTGTTGGTTTTTTCTCTGTTTGTATTATTGTAGGGTTATAGTATAAAACGCCTTGAGGTGACTGTTGTTGTGAGTTGGTGTATAAATAAAACTGAATTGAATTGAAAGGCAGGCGTCTCTCGGTGGTTGTCTGGGTGAAAACAGCTTGTGGAGTGTCTCAGTGAACAAACTCTTGGACAGATAATCTCTGAGATTTGAACCTCTAAAGTGTCCACGTCTTTGGTTCGGAACCAAACACCTCCAAGGAAATGAGCTTTTGTGGCGACTGAGCTAATGTCAGCTGATGTTGGGGTCAGACTACGCTATGGGCCAAATCTGTGCCCTGACATCCTAAAGGGAAAAATAAAGCTCATAAAAAGCTTTAGTTTGGCCCACACACCTTCTAATAAATAACTGTGTTTGCTGTTTGACATGTTTGACATTTAGAGTCCAACACTTAGAAATGAAGCACATTTTATTTTTACGTTGGATAATGCTTTCACATGTAAACATATCTGATAGTTTAAACCATGGGTTAAGAAAATGTTTTTCCAAATAATATGAAAACAATTTCATGTTAATTGGACTCACATGTAGGCAGACGGTGTTATCAGACACGTTTTTATAGATATGGTAGAAAAATGAGATTTTAAAGTAAAACTTTGCATTTGAAAACAAAACAGCTACATGATAACATAAACAACAACAGCTTTGGGCACATTTGAATCAATTGTAATTTCAGTGATCATTGAAAAACTTTTGCTGAATTTATTGGTAGAATGTTCCTAAAAACACACCAGTATGGAAAACATGTGAAATATGGTTAACACCATCCACTGTGAACCATAAAAACGAACTTTTTCTGTTGTTTATTTAAACCCCAAGTTTAAAACAGCAGTGATTTGTTTTAGTGATCATTTAAAGCTGGCTCAGAAAGTGAATCAGACCCCAATGACTCTTATGTTAAACACTGCGAGAAGGTTGGAGGGATGATGGCAATCGTCATAATTAGTGTTTGAACTTGGTTTTGTTTTTTGATTCAGAGTAGTTTTACTTTTACTTGCTTTTACTTTTATTTCCACCCACTGGTTCTTTTAAGGCACCAAAGTCTAGTGGGGTAGAGTTTGAAAAGGATGGTGGTTTGGGGTGAAATACACTCCTTTACAACAGTAACCTTTACCAGTTGCGAAATATGACCATGTGACAAGTTTGTGCACAACTGTGAACATGTTTGTAACTGTCGGCATGATGACGTTGTATATAATTTGGATTTTTTTTTTTTATCTTGTCAAGATCCATGTCATGATTGTAAATTGTTTAAGCTGTACATTACTTTGTTTGTTTTTTGTAGTCAACGTTTTGGTGCTTTTATTTTGAAAGTCAAGTTCGCTTACAAGTTGCGCTAGTTTCCTCTTTGGGTAGAACGAAGAAAAACACCTGTAAGCGCGCAGAAAGAATGGTTTTATTGAAAGACATGTTAAGTGGACTTTAACTACACACGGTTAAACGGTTAAAGGAAACCTCAGAAGAACGGCGGCTAATCCCCTTTTTGCAGCATGCAGCCAACAAGGTATTTATTTATAGTGTTTGTTGTACAGTGTTTTTACTGCTGTGTCTTACGCTGAGTTTTATTTTGTTAATGCTGTATAATTTTCACGGTGGCTTTGGAGAGAAGTCTTCAAATAAACCAGTGACAGAAAACCACTTGCGTCTGCCTGTGCTTCGAGGGAATTATAATGTTTATTTCTGCTGTAATGTTGGACATTTTAACATGACAGTCTTTAAGTGATGACGTATGAATACTGCTCTGTGTTTATTAACGTTGTTGTGTTTATAACATGTTTTAATGCTTTGTATGTTGTTCTATTGAATCTGAACAAGCCCCTAAAAACAGTCAGTGATCACTGTCGGCCTCTCTCTGTTTTTATTACCACTGCCTCAGTTTTGGAGCCTCTGGTGGACATTAGAGGAACTGCAGTTTTTGGCACTTTGGATTTGGCTTAATTTCCAGCCCCAGGGCTTAATGTTGGCTTCAGCACATTTCCAATGCCGTGGTCCATTTAAAAGTCCCTCTTGAACCATAGTCAGTAGGTCCTCAGCTAACTCGCAGGAGCCAAAAAGATTTCAGAAATGAACTTGTCATCTGGTCATAATGGCTCTGGTCCCTCACTGACGTTCATGTGATACACATATATGTATGTAGAAAATACAGACTCAAAGCAGCAAAAGTTTCAGTACTATTATTTTTATGTGGCAGTTTCAAATACAGACTAAACGCTTACAGGTGTTATTTTAGGCAGTTTTGTTAATTTGAATGTTTCATTAAGTTAAGATTAAGTTTTTTATTAGATCTATACTTAATAAATGGTTTGGTTGCTCAGGCTCGTGTTTTTCTTTTCCAGTTGCTACTGTACTCTTAGCTTTTGGATTATTGAGTAAACAGAATGCAATCAAGTAACCGTCATTAATATAGGCATCATAAAGGCGACTTAAAGAGGTGTTTCCTTCAAGCTGTCATAGGACAAAGGTCTCTGAGCTGTTTAAACATCTGTCCGTGTGGTCTTCAAAATTAATCTTAGGGTCCTTCAAGGCATTTTTTGATACTCAGTCCAGAACATTGTCTAAAAGCCATAGTGAGTCCACTTGAACTTGCTGTTCTAAAGGATCAGCCTGAGATGTTTATGCAGTAAGACAACGTGAGGCTTTTGATTGTCTTTCAGAGTAAGGACCATCTGGTTTCCTACGGTTCTTGTCTGGGAACCCAGGTAAAGTTCCACCGGCCCTCCACGTCCTTTCTGACAAAGGCCTGTCCCTGGGGGAAGCTGTGGGTCTTGACGCTGCTGGACGGACTGAGGGACATGCTGAATGCCAAATCTGTCCGGTTGCGAGGCGTATGTGGTGCTGCCGGAGGATGACATGGGCTCGTTGGAATGAAGCCACTAGCAGAACTCCTGGGTTGGTCTGCACCTGAAGGCAACACGGGGGTGGGGAAGACTCTTTCCGCTGGTGGGTTGAACTGGATCGTGTGTTGTGATGGTGTCTGGGTTTCTTGTAGTGAAGACCAGTAAGAGTGATGGTCAGCAGGATTTCCCTCCAAAGTCTGGACTTGACTGAAGGCAGTGAGAGAACAGGTCTCAGCAGACGGGGCGCTGTAGGTCCTGGTCGTGGCTTCAGGAAACTCGTAATGTGTGCTCACTCGAGTGGCAGTGAAGTCGTCTGGGCAGTTTGAAGCTGACTCAGGAGGATTTTCACAGTTTGCTTCTTGGCATTCAGCAGCACTGTACCTACAGCTGGTTCCATGTGTTGCTCTTTGACAGTAACTGTGGACTGAAGTATCTGTGGATATGATGACAGGAGGGCCGAAAGAAGAGTTGGGATTGCATTCTGGGAATGAGGATGGATTGACGGCAGTATCGTAAACCAAACTCCTGAGGCTCCACTCAGAGGAGGACTCCTCGGATGTATCGATGGTGTCCCGATCCTTCAGTCCCAGAGTTCGAAGGACCCAGAGGTCCAGGTTTGGTTCTGAGCAAGCAGATGTCTCTAAAGACTCCGAGCAGAACTGGGCAGTGAGGTTCCTGCAGACTCTTTTGCTGATTTGTTGGGGGGGCGCTCGCTGATCCCCACAGAAACTGTCAAAGCAAGCCAGGCTTCTCTTCAGCTTCCTCCTCCCATCAGCAGTTAGTTTCTATAAGAAACAAGGACCGAATAACAGCAGCGTGTTATTATCTTCTTTATCGGTGGCAAACATTTAATGCTTTGATAGAGCAAAAGACATTTTGGACTGATATAAAAGTGAACTTTGAAAGACTTGAGATGTCTCCAGGATTAGTGATCCATGGTTTCATTAACAGTGTCTGAATGTTTCAGTTGGCATAATTTGTTTTACATAATTTTTCTACTTCTGTACAAAACATATTCATGTTAGAGCTACAGGGTGACGATGGATCTGAAGGCTGATAGGGTTGGTATGAAGTCAGCAGTGATGTGGACCCATACCAGTTTTTGTGTTAACGTGAGAGCTGAGGCTGAGGGCATACCTGGTAGTTTACTGAATAGTTCCTACCTTCAACTACGACCACAAGATAGGCGTTACAAGCAGTCCAGCCTTAGATATAAGGTGAGGAGGTCGGCCATTTGGAAGACTAGAGCGTCCACATCGAAAGGAGGCAGCTAAAGTGGTTTGGGCGTCTAACTAGTTTCTCCTAGGCAAGTTATTTTTTCTCTTTTTGGGGGGCTATGACTAACAAGGAGAATCCCCCGGGCACACCCAGGACACGTGAAATATGTCTTTATGACTCTCAGCTCAGTAGATGAAGATCTGAGTGTCTTTGTTTAGACTGCTGGTTTATTTCTGTCTTATTGCTGTCAGTGCGTCTGATGCTGCACGGACCTTTGCCTTTTGTTCCAGGTTTCTCACAAAGGAGGAATTGAGGAATGCTCTGAGCTTGTTGTTCTCCTCCTGCAGCCTGGCCAGCTCCTCCTCCCTCTGCAGCAGAGTGTCCTGGAGCTGGAAGGATACAATCACATCACAGCAATGCAGATTATAAGGACGCGGGTATATGAACTGCAGAGGTTCAGTGGCACACATCGACCGGTTCTTTTGAAATGTGTTACGGTTTACTGAATACACAGCGGATCATCTGCCTCCGTCACACCAACCCTCTGCATTGTCCTTGTTCACTACATCCATGAACCTCCTCTGAGGTCTTCCTCTTCTCCTCCTGCCTGGCAGCTCCGTCTTCATCATCCTCTGTCCCTCCTCTGCACATGTCCAAACCATCTCAGCCTCTCTGACTCTGAGCTGTCCCTCTGATGGACTCATTTCTGACCCTGTGCATGCTCTCTAACAAATATTGCTGTCAGTTAGACGTGCTAGATGTTTACGTTCACAGTGTACCAGCTGAAATAAGAAGTGTTACAGTAGCTTACTCAAAAAGGACAAAAAGGAACTGCTATACGTTGAGGGTCAGGTTGTGTCTTTTGCACTCCATGTTTAACCTCAGCTGCTGAGCTAACTGTAGTTCGTGTGCACTAAAACAATAATAAATTAATTGTGAGAACCTGTTGGTACCTGTTTGTTTCTCTGGAGGTGAGGAGAGAGATCTTCCGTCCACATCAGAGCAGCCGGAGGCGTGGAGTCAAAGACACAATGAGACTCTGAGAGGAAGACACACAGCAGACTTTAAACTGGTGGCAGTGGAGGATTTAGTCAGACTATTTGCCCGGCTGAAGTTCTGGATTCAAAACCATGCTCTCAAAGTCAGAGAAGGCTTTTTATTACATTTTAACACAGGAGTGTATGCTCAAGATTGGAGCAACCTCCAGCTGAGCATTAGAGATTTGGTTCTTTTGAAACTTGTGTCCACATAACCAAATAAATAGATTTGTCTTAATGTTTCAGGCCCAGAGGCTTCCACCTGTGAGACCACCCATTAGTTGCTGAGGTCCAATTTTAAACCCTCAAACTGAGGACTGATAGCTTGATTTAGACTTCTGCAGGAAATCTGGGTCCTAACTGACGTAACCAGAAACTCATTTTTCTCCTACACCACAACCTTGCACGACATTCAAGTCTTTGTGGTATGCACCGACCCGACGTCTAGTTACATTTCTCTGGAGGTGCACATCAGGTTACATAGAAGGTTCCGGTTAATTACGGCGTAATTCTGACACAGAAGTATAATTCATGTGTTAGCTGCCGCTATCTTAGCTTTTTGAAACCAGATGTGACAGGTGAGGGGCGGGGCTGACCTTTCATTCCATGGTAAACCATGGCTCACTTTAAGCTGACTCTAATGTGACCCTAATTTAAAACACGTTGGATTTAAAAGGACTTGAAACCAACTGCCGCGACCATAAATGAGCAGAAGGCTTTTATCCTCATAGACTTCTAGAGGGAGGTCTGGGCCTCTTTGCTTAGGCTGCTGCCCCCGCGACCCGACCTCGGATAAAGCGGATGAAGATGGATGGATGGATGGAGACTTCTATATAATGACACTTCTATTTAAGCCAGAGGAGCTGCCCCCTGCTGGCCATTAGTAAGAATGCAGGTTTCTTCCATTTCATCAGTACTGGTTTCACTTCTACCACATCGAAACTTCCTTTAATTGTTATTAAAAGTCTTCACAACAATGCGTGGATGGTTATAAAGCCCTTGGTTTTTGGTCTTGAGGCTCTGATTTCACATCAGCAGCATCTAGTGGTCGTTAGAGGAGCTGCAGTGTGGAGAAACCAGGGCAGGACATTCTTGACAAATTGGACTCTTGGAGAAAGAAGAGCCTGAGAAAATTAAAAGATGAATCTTAATATAAACTGTTCTGGATGTTTCCATCTGCAGCAAAGAGAGCTGAGACAGATCGCTCATGTTGAACATGCCGGGAGCTTCTTGTGTTTGATGAATGATCCTCCAGCTCGCTGATTCTCACTCTGCTGAATGTGGCATTTATAGAAATGTAGAATAATTCCTTCCATGAAGAATACATCGCAGTCAGCAGAGTACAGCTGCCTTCTGCATCCTCGGCCTCTCACTAACTGTTACTATCTGATGCTGTTAGTTGGACTCACCCCATTCGGGCGATGACTCGTCACGCTGCTCTCCGAGGTCGCTGAGGTCAACGGGGTCATGGACCCAAACAGAGGCCAGGGTTTCCATGGAACAGTCAACAGTGTCTGGGCCGAGAGCCAGGGCCTGGAGCATGAGATGGTGATGGTGAAGAAATGGAGAAGGACGGGGAATCCCTACAGAGAAACAAATGAAGGGAGGGAGGGAGTGTGTTTTTATACTTGTGTATCTATCTTTGTGGCGGCTGTTTAATCCTTGTGGGGACACGTTAGCTGCTCCACACTTTGGCTCACGGTTTCAAAGAGTTGTTTGAGGTTCAGACTAGTGTTGATATGGTGACGATCAACACTTCAGAACGCAAAAGTATATGGACACCTGAACACTGAGATATCTGTACAACATTTATTCAGTGATGCTGTCTGCCCCCTACAGGCAACAAGAGGGACTGCAGAAACTGCAAGGCTGTTCTCGAGAATAAAAAATGTACCTAAAGAAGTGTGGCTACTCTTACAGAACAGAAGAAATCTTTTCTCCTCACCATGAAAAATAGAGCCAACAAATGCCCCTACAGGTCACAGATCACAAAACAGGAGCAGTAAAACTACTGCCTGCAGCAATGCACAATGGGAAAAGTGCACACACTCCAATTAGTTGTTCTTTTTTTGTTTTGTTTTTTAGCTCATTCTGCACTTAAAATGAATTTAATACAACATTTTAAAATAAAATCCAAGTATTGGAGCTTTATAAATTGGATTTAGTTAACCTGGAACTAAATCATCTGATATTTAGCGTTAACTTTTGGGGGCAGTTCAGCAGGGACTAGAAGATATTTCACCCAATGCTGCGCATGTTTTTAATATTCTTGCAGCCATCACAACCTTCTTCATGGTTTATTTCCTTTGAAAGCGCTTCTGCAAACCAGAGTGTCCACTTTAATTATTACCCCATCACCCATAATCCCCCCCCCCAAAATGTAAATATGTAAATCCTGTCATCCTGTCAAGCATGTGTGCTACTTGTGGATAGAAAGCAATTAAAAAAGTTAAGTTCTGAAATATCACAGTAATGTCCCCGCAAGGGACATGGGAGAAAAAAAATTAAGACGGACTTTTGCGAGATCTCGCAAAACAAACTCGGGATCTCGCAAAAGTTTTGCGAGATCTCACAAAAGTTTTAGCCGCATTCTTCGGAGGCCGCCAGCTCGAAGCCGACCAGGAGGTCGAGGCACGATGTGCCGGGAAAGCGGTGTTCCTCCCGGCTGTAGTAGGTCTCGACCTCCCGTTAGCTTCGAGCTAGTGGGTGTCAGATCTCCGAAAACATCGGAGCACTTTTGCAAATATGTGATGTCTTGTAAACCAAGCAGGTATCTGACGTTTACACAGCTACATTCACGCCTCAAAATATCTTAAAAGTGTATTTTGTGACCCAGAAAGAGTAATATTACAACTAAGTAGCTGCCGCCATTGTTGGAATTCAACTTTTGCGAGATCTCGCAAAAGTTTTGCGAGATCTCGCAAAAGTCCGTCTTAATTTTTTTTTTCTCCCATGTCCCCTGCAGGGCTCTGTAAAAATTAATGTATATAAGGTTAACTTCATTTATACATTAATGTTCTGTTACTTTTTTAACTGCATGTAAACTGACTGCCATGATGTTCAATCTGAACATATTCAGTAAAAGGACGAGATGTTACAATCCCTGATAATGCATCCAGTCCTTTTACTGAATATGTTCAGAATGACTGTCATTCTGAACATATTCAGATCTGATTCATAATAATAATTAAAAAAAACATAGATATAACAAAAACCTTGTAAAATATTAACTGAGTGTGTGCCATGCATCATAGAGCTCAGATATTTTACACAGAAACTCTTCAAAAAACATCAGAGATCTGCTTCTTATAGATTTGATTAGATTTAATGTTCTACATGCAGAACCGTTGCTTAACAGAAATCCCACCACTGTGTTGTTTTGGTTTTTGTGCCACCCCATTTAAAAACGCCCGGAGACTCCCCCGTGTCCCTTTGAATCTCTTAATTCAGACAATTCAGGGGAAAATGGA
>NW_024582484.1:977940-980440 GCF_018398535.1 Haplochromis burtoni
TACTTTAGTCAAAATACTCTCACTACTTTGTAAAACTCTTATTTAACACAACACTGTATTTAAAGTCTTTGTAATCCATCTGAATGAGTGCATGAAAATCAACTCATAAGTCTTTTTTTACATTTCTGATTAAATATCCCCACTTCCTGTGGGCTCCCTCATTTTTAAAAGCCCTGGAAACGCCCCTGGCTGTAACTGTTATAATCATTAAATGTGTAAAGTACCGGCATAAGAATGGATAGTTACAAAACTGAACACTGGATTAAAATAACTGCACCTTTCTCAGTAAGCACAATCATTTTAACCGCACAGATATGAAGCTGTGTCCAAAGCTCCCCCCAAACCTTTTAAATAAACCTGTTTAATAAAACCTTTTCAAATCTGCGGTCTGCGCCTCTCACTGCACCTGCCTGCGTTAAAAAAGTCCACACTTTAAAGCAGCTGCGTGTTCATCGTGTTTTCTACCTGCAGAGACTCAGAGCGCAGGAGAGCCGCGGGGCGCAGAAGTCTTCCCGGGATTTCGGAGTGCGTGTTGCGCGTAAAGCTCAGCGGACTCTCGCTCGGGTCCCGAAAGAAGCGGTGACGGGCTGAAATGTCGCGATGCCCGGTTGAGGGTCCGGCCAGACTGCAGCCGACTGCAGCTCTCACACAGACAGGTGTGCGTGTGCAGATCCGTCTGTGCAGTCAGCTGTCGGGACGGAGCTGAGGGTCCCCCCTGCAGGCACGGCGCGGAAAAACTCCAGTTCTGAGTTCATTCATTCAGGCGAAAGCGGGCTCAGTGCACTTTGTGGAATATTCAGAAAAAGAGCCACACGTGACAGGATCAGTGGGCAGACTGCAAACACCATTATGTGATACTGTAGGGGTGTCAAACACAAGGCTCTGGGTCAGATTTTCTACATGTTAAAGAAACACAGCTGTAGTAAAGGAAAACAATCTCAGCCAGATTTGCGCTATAACTGTGTAAAATTACAGAAAATGTGTTTTTCTGTAGTAAAAGTGTCGCAGTGGGACCAGAGAGAAAAGGTGAGAAGCTTTCAGTCCGTTAATTGTTTATTACTCATTACTTTGGTGGGGTGTGAATGGGAGTACGGGGGTTGTTCTCAGCAGGACAAAAATCATGAAAATTAAAAGTTGGAAGTCCAAAATGTTTGCGCTCTTTCATATTTTAAAAATGTCGTCCAGATGGTCACGTTGGAGTCTCTGCTGGGCTGGTTCTGGCCCTGGGCCTCATGTTTGACACTCATAAGGCCCAGTCTTTAAGCAGTCCTGGATAACTAAGACTTCTGCTCCTGCCGTGGAGGCGAGCGATGGGAGGGAAGAGATGTTTTCAGATGTGGTTGATGGAGCTGGAATGAAAATGGATGAATGGATCAGGTTTTAGGTATTAGGTACACCTGTTCACCTGGTCTCCTTAAGACAAACCTTTCATTAGCCAATCACACGGCAGCAGCTCAGTGCATTTAGGCATGACCAGGATGCATGTTCACAGGTTTGACTGCAGAGACGGAGCAAGTGTAACCTGTCTGCAGCTGCTAGTGCTGAGATTCATCACTGACACACACACACACACACACACACACACACACACAGAGTTAATCTGCAGTCTGACAGCAGGTCTGTTAAACTGCAGCAACAATTAGGAGTCTAATTCACAGACCGGCATTCCAGCGAGGTGACACATTAACGGAGGAAGAGGGACGAAGAAGAAAGGGAGGAGGAAAAAAAGAAGAGGTGCAGGGAGATACATGATTTATTTTTATTTGAGTACAATACAGCAGATTATGGAGCGACCTTTGAGCTCTCTGCTGGGTCAGAGGTCAGAGGTCGGCTGCAGCAATGGCTCTCAGGCTCAGATCGTTTACTCTGGTCTTGAAAGTCAAGATCAGGCGTCCGATGAGCGTCAGGCAGCTCTTCACCACCAGCCGAGGGACAAATCTGTTCCCCCACCCCTGCTGTGAGACCGCTAAACCATTAAAAATGACTTTCCCCATCAGCTTTTGTGGCTGGTTAAGCACTTGTAGATGGGGTGGAGGCTGGGGGGTTAATGAGCTCCACCAGCAGACCTGCTGCTCATCAAATAGCAGCAGTGTGAACACAGTGGCCATATGCCGAGCCTGCAGGAGAGGGCAGGTCCAGCACACTCATGGAGGAGGCAGTTAAAGGAGCTTAAGAGTTAAGATTTCAAAGTTTCCCAGAATGAATGAAAAAACTAAAACTAAAACTAGGCGTGACAAACATTTTATTCACTGAATTAAGAATAAAAAGTAGAAGCAGAACTAAAACTGTTGTGTTATATAATTGTTGCTTACCTGCTGAGGCTCTGGTCATTTTATTTACTGACATCTGAAAAATACCATTAAAATATAATAAAGACTTAAAATAACACTGAAACTGATCAAAACTAAACCAATAAAAGCTGAAGTGAAACGAGCAGCCAGTACAGACAGGACAGTCTCAGATTAACTCCAAATTTATGGATTGATTTGCATCACAGGTG
>NW_024582484.1:985440-1022933 GCF_018398535.1 Haplochromis burtoni
TGTGTGTGTGTGTGTGTGTGTGTGTGTGTGTGTGTGTGTGTGTGTGTACACCGAGGTAAAAAGAGAGGTCATCAAGGTTAGTTTATGTTTATTAACTCCAACCTCTGATTCTGCATTGTGGGTCTGCTTTCTGTTTAAGCAGACCCACAATGCAGAATGACTCTACTTCACGTTATTCCTGTGCACCAGCTCGAGGTAAAACATCTCATATTCTCTTCCTTAAAGGTTTGTTGAAAAATAAAGAATTTCCTTCAATCAAATCAATCATCTAAAGATAGAAAGTGAGGGTTCCTACACAAAGCATACTTTCAGTGATGATACCATCTTCTATGAGAGCATATTTATGTTTCAGAAGAATAAAGAGCCATGACAGCACATCACCCCGCAGTAATGTTTGTCTTGACCATCTGCGATTTATCTTTGATGATGTTTTTTCACATTTATTTCAACAACCTGCAATAAAAACAGGTCAAAATGACAGCTTATGTTCCAAACACCACTAACAGCACAGAGGAGTCAGGTGTCACCCAGGCAGCGTGCCGATCCCTCATTCAGAACAATATACCAACACACCTGGTGACATCAGCACCAGCAGTCCCTCTGATTGGCCGTCTGTATGAGCGAGCTGATTAGAAGAGGTCAGCAAGTGTTTGAGTGTGTGAATGAAAGTGTGCCACTACTGAAGCGTGTTAAACGTTTGTACAAAGCGTTCTTCCTGTTGCTGAAAGGAGGGGAGATTTGATCCTCCTGTAAGTGAGGCAAACCTGTATGTTGTCAGTCAGTTTCAGGTGGTGTAACTGAATCGCTGTAACACGATGCTGTTTGTTCTCTAAACACTGGAGACGATCACAGAACCATTCAAATGTGTCTCCGTTTAGTGGAGACAGAAAAGCAAAAAAAGCTCAAACTGTTCTGAGAAATTTCAGATTTTAGTTTCAACAGTTTAACTTCCTCACTTTGAAAAAATGAATTCAAATTTTCAAGTTGTTACATTATATTTAGTAAATCTTTGAAATGAAGAGGTTAATAGATGGTTAAATGATGCCACTGTTATTTAGAAACTTACTGAATTGAATATCCATCCATCCATCCATCGTCATCCGCTTTGTCCGGGGTCGGGTCGCGGGGGCAGCAGCCTAAGCAAAGAGGCCCAGACCTCCCTCTCCCCAGCCACCTCCTCCAGCTTGTCCGGGGGAATACCAAGGCGTTCCCAGGCCAGCCGAGAGATATAATCTCTCCAGCGTGTCCTGGGTCTGCCCCGGGGCCTCCTCCCGGTGGGACATGCCCGGAACACCTCACCCAGGAGGCGCCCAGGAGGCATCCTTGTCAGATGCCCGAACCACCTCAACTGGCTCCTTTCGATGTGGAGCAGCAGCTGCTCTACTCTGAGCCCCTCCCGGATGGCCGAACTTCTCACCCCATCTCTAAGGGAGAGGCCAGCCACCCTTCGGAGGAAGCTCATTTTGAATTGAATATTTCCAGTGAAATTATTCATATTGAAAAATTCCTTCTAAGAGTTAGAGTTAGGTTACTGAGCTATGTGCAACCCATAGCAGCAGGTTTGGAAATCATGCCTCACACTCGACTAATCTGCTAATCGAATCACCCCGCCCAAATCAGTTGATGAGTTTGTATAGTTTTTATATGTTCCTCCTAATTATACATATTTCTCCTGTTTGTCACTTGCTGTTTCCGTAGCAGTTGGAGTTTTTACAGGGTGGGGTTGCTAGCCCCACGCCCAACCCTCCTCCTTTCTCATCCGGGCTTGGGACCGGCAATGGCAGAGCCGGTCCCAACAACCAACCAGCAACGTGCTGAAGAGGTGGAGAATTTTACATATCTTG
The DNA here is from genome assembly GCF_018398535.1 of Haplochromis burtoni. NCBI lineage: Eukaryota > Metazoa > Chordata > Actinopteri > Cichliformes > Cichlidae > Haplochromis > Haplochromis burtoni. The sequence continues at coordinate 987,285 of NW_024582484.1, forward strand.
GCAGCATCATCTCGAATGACGGGGTCTCTGATTGGGATGTCGACGCCAGAGTAGGGAAGGCGGTTGGTGTCCTGCGACGTCTCCAACCTAACCCTGAATGTTAGGGTCAAGATCAGACTGCTGAACTCTATCGTCTTCGCTACTGCATTTTACGCTAGTGAAACCTGGCGCTCAACAAGTGCAATTATTCAACACCTGAACGTGCTTCAACAACGTGGCCTGCGGCGAATCCTGAGAATTTGCTACCACATGGCGTCGAACATTCATGGACGATCTGAGAACTGTCGACATTGCCTGGGACGAAGCTGAAGCAGTCGCTGCTGACCGACATCGATGGAGATCACTAGCTGCCCGATGCGCCGCCCGGCGTAGGAGGAACTAAGTGCTAAGTGCTCCTGTTTGTCATTTATTCCTGCACAGTTGGTGTGGAGCACCCATCATTTCGATGTACATGACAATCACAATAAACGGCGATTCTATTCTATTCTATTCTATTCTATTCTATTCTATTCTATTCTATTCTAAACGTAGCTTTGTCTCGTAGTTTGGGTTCTGTTCACACAGAGGAAAATCCAGGTGAACTCCAAGCCAATCAAAAAGCCAAACTGCAAACCACGTGAGAATGTTCCGTCCACTGATTGGCTGGATGTGTTGGAGAGCAACAAACTAAATACAGGAAGAAGATGCTCTTTTCTACACTATTGGAGAACCCAAGAATTTACACCCATTTCATGGCTGGATGTTAGTCAGTGCAGACTTTTGCACATCTACAGTACGTTTCCTCATCGTGGCCAATGGAAGCTTTTTAGTTTAGACTTGCAATGTACACCTGGGAACTGGTTTGGATCTGTTTTCTATCTTTTCAAGTCAAATATCTCAGCTTTACTTTAAATTACAGTTAAAACAGTGACCAAAGCTGCAAACGCAACCTTTAACATTCAAACTGTGCCGTTTTGTGCATGTTTTTTTTGCTCCAAGCCACATGCAGCATCCACACGGCCAATCCTCTCATGACGATACACAGCAGGGTGATTAAACGTTTATATAAGAAGCAACTACAGCTGATGTAATGTTAACAACTGACATGTTTGAAACTGATCATTTGTCTTCGTGTGTCTTCCATTGTAAACCTACTAATCAGTGCTAACATTGATAACATTAACAGTGTTCAGTTTCATAAATCATAAACTGTCACGATCTATGCTAACGGTCCCTATGATGTTCCAGTTACCAAAGCAGCGGAGATAGTAATAAACCACTGGACCACCAAATATGCCTCCTCGTGGAGCCGTATCTTCAATCCACGTATTTCCTCAGAAGCATGAGTTCCCCAAACGCACCGACAGAGGTGGAAACTGTTTTTGCAAACTGTTCCTTTATACATAAATATAATACTGAGACACAAAATGATACAAACTAAAAGAGAACGTCGTGAAGCATTCGGTGCAGTTTTCCTCAGTAAAACCGTCGTCAGCCCATAAAAGCTGAAGGTTTTTGATATTTCAGTCAAACAGCAGCAGGTCGGACTCACGGACTGCTGTCGGTCTGTTGTTCGCTCCACTCCCCAAACTAATCTGGTTTAATCCCAACAGGAATCCAGCAAACTAACGCCTCTACATCTAAAATCTGAGCACGCAGCTTTTCATTACTTCCATATTAGAGCTCTGTGCTAATACGGCTCGATTTAACACAGCGGCTAATGTCCCCAAAACAGCTCCGAGTGTCTCAGGTTGTTAACGTCTGCAGCACACATCGAGTTCACGAAGGCCTAAAAGTTTGCAAACACCAGTTTATGAAGACAGGATTCACCAGGATTCATCTTCCACAAGTTTCCTGTTGGAATCTTAGTTCAGATTTAAAATTGACAGACATGACAGCACAGCAGTAAATACTGAAAACCAAAGAAGACACTGACACAGTGAGGTGTTTCACTCTCCTAACCCTGAACAGGTGAGCTGAGACCAGCTCGAGGTTAACGGGGAAGCAGTGACGCCGTCCTCACCCTGCTATGAGGATCTAGATGTTTCGGTCAGTTTTGAAGTCTTTGTTTTTCTTCTTCACATTAAAAATAAAGAAAATCCTTTAAATCATTTGATGCCCGAGTAGTTTTGGACTGAGAACCAGTATTCATGCTGTCGTTGTGTTTCTTCAAACTTATTTGATCTCCTTCGGCCATCCGTCAGAGTGCGAAGCCTCCGATCTCTGGTGTCACCTAAGGACAAACTGCTGGGCTTAAAAATGTGACGGGAGGTTTGTAAACCTGAAAACCTTCTTTTAAACACAAACACTCCTCTGAAAGACGAGTGTAGCCACCGCCACCACAAAAGCACCCAAACATGAGCAGAATGGGCCGAGAGCGGGGCTGCCGGTGGCTGTTGTGTCTCTAAACCAAACACTGAGTGTCTGAACAGCAGCCAAGCCTGAAGGGGCAACCGGCGAGCCAACAACGCCGGTCCTCATGGCAACCGTAGTAGTAGTAGCAGCGAAAGAAAGAAAATCGAGCTATTCAGAGAATGCACAACAACTTTTAATGTGTTACTCCACTGTGTGTCTAACACTGGAGGTGGGTGGAGTTTGGTGATACGTAACAGCTGGTGTGAGAGGACGCGTGGCTGCAGCGTTCAAAGAACACAAACGTGCAGACTTTAAAAATGGAGCAGCGACTGAACGACATCTACGAACGCCACAAGGAGGATGATGTCATCATCACAGACTGTATATAAAAGATGGATGAAACTTCCTGGTTGGAAATGTAGAGCAAACGTCTGAAACCTGCAGTCACGACAGAGTCACCATAAAACAGCTTCCCCACCTCACAGAGTGTCATTTACAAAAAGAAGACAGGACTCAAGGGACGAAGGAGCAGAGAAAGGATGGAAGGAAGGAAGGAAGGAAAGGAAAAGACAAAAAGAAACAAGGAAACGAAGGAAGGAAGGTTTTGAAAGCATTACTCAAAACATATATTTAGAAGAACATTTAGAAAGAAGTTTTTCTTTGAAACATTTTTAAAACTGGTTTAAAAATCAGAGATTTGTGTAAATATTTGTTAGGAGTTCATCAGCCTTCAGTGTCGGTCCTCAGAAGGGCAGACAGATATGTGTGTGTCTGTGTGTGTGTCTGTGTGTGTGAGTGTGTGTCTGTGTGTGTGTCTGTGTGTGTGTTCACACTGTAGCGATGGACACAGGCCAGAGCGTCCCCAATGAGCACGCACAGACCAGGGAAGAGCCCACCAATCAGAGCGCTGCTGCCACAGTTTTGCTGTCGCGGGGGGCCACTGGCATCAATCAGGTCCTCAGGTACCTGCCAATAAAACACACACACACACACACACACACACACACACACACACACACACACACACACACTGTTTACTTGTTGTTTACCTCCTTCACTCTGCAGCAGCCAATTAGGGTTCAAAGAGAGACTCAAAAAGTTGCATCACTTAAAGGGTCAGTGAACCCAAGTTAATCAAATCAAAGCTTTTGTGCTTCAAAGAATCATTTTATGTAAAAAACACAAACTCTGTGAACTTCAGATAAAAAAACAAGATTTTAGCAGCTTCATAATCAGAGCAGACGGCGAAGACACCGAGAGACAGAAGTACAGCACACTCACCCTGAGACAGCGAGGGTCTGCACCTGAGACACACTGCAGGGATTCAGCTCACACTGAGCATCAAAGTTTCATTCAACACAAACCAGAAAGTTTTTACATCTATGTTTCTTCTTCAGGGATCTTTTGTTTTTTTAATTAACACAACAATTAAACAAAAAACCTTGACAAAAACAACACAAACCAAACATAACAATGTGCACAAAGGATGTAAAATTACAAAAGCATGTCAAAACTTTTAATGCAGTTATTAAAATGTGATGAAAAAACAACAAAATCACGATCAGAACAAACAAAAAGAAATCAAAAGCCACAAACTGATGTAAAATTGCACAAGAATAAATACATAAAGGTCCTTTATTGTAAATGTCATAAATGTCACTTCAGGTCAGAACATGATGTGAGATGACAAACAGTTGGCCAAAAAGATGCAACATGTGGACACAAAATAACAAAATGACCTCAAAGAGCGATGAAATTCCCCCAAGACAAAAGTGAAATGGACACAAAGTCACGTGAAATTACCTCCAAAAAGGCACCGAGACATAAAACCAAAAACTGTCCAAAAACAGATGTAATTACACACACGAAAAGACCGTAAAATGATGTGAAATCACAAAACTTTAAAGGATGACCAGAAGTGACAAAAGCAGGAGCAAAAGCGCCAAAATGACGTCAAATAATATAAAATTAGAGAAAAAAGACAGAAGATGCTATGAAACAACCGAGAGACATAAAAGCTGCTTTAATATACTTCCACCTTGTGGCCACAGGAGGAACTACAGCTGTGGGGTGACGGGTTAACACTGGAGGAGCCTTTTACACTAAAGTGTTTCCTCCTTCTGACTGACCACAGTTTTTGTTTCACCTCAGCCTCTGCCGGGTTGGAAACACGCACAGAGTCAGAATGTCAGCTTCAATGTGCACAAACTGACACAAAATACCCACAAACACAAACAAACACACAAAACAACCAAAAGCAGCATCAAAATCGCCACAAAGTGGTTTAAAATATCTGCAAACACGTAGAAAATGGTCCAAAGGGCAGAAAATGAAAACAAACTGATGCAGCATCAGCCAATCAAATCCCACAGAGACATAAAAGAACCAAAAACATCACAAAGAGACAAAAAATTATAATTAACAGTTGAGAAATCACAAAAAACGACCACAAAATGAACCATCTTACATCATTTAATCCTCACTGTGCACTAAGGGCTCCACAATGATGTAGAAAGCAAAGATAAACGACAGATGACAATAAAAGTAATTCACAGCATCTTCTTCAGTCCTGAAGGACACGATGAACGACCCCGAGCGCCTCCTCTGGCGCCACCTGGAGGACAGGCACACACTTGAGGTACTGCTTCTTCACCAGCTGCTTCTCATCACGCTCGTCACCCCGCGTGTGTCAGTGAGCCGTGTGATTGGCTCATTAGTCGGTATAAAAACAAAGGCAAGCAGCCAGCCAATCAGCACAAAGAAAACAGACCTCTGCTGCTTTCCCAGCATGCCTTGGGAGCGTGGTGGTCCGGCGAGTTGGACCTGAACAGGAAGATCAAAACCTAAAATAATAAACGGGACACAAATTAAATTAAAGATTTAAAGTTAAACACCAACAGCTCGGTGAGTCCGAAGGATCAGAGCCGATATTCTGATATATGAGCCGATGTTGTCTTTCAGGCACATTAATCATAGTCAGAATTATTAGTGAGTTGTCATTAAGGCCGTAAGGAAGCGTGAACACTGTGTAAATAAGAGAGAGTTTATGTGTGGGCTCTGTGGGGAGCTGTAACCATCTGCTTGGTGGTTTCGTCCCTTTAGTCGCAGCCGTGTTGCTGTCGGTGAGACCGAGAGCAGCTGATGGCTTTCGCAGGTCTGCTGTGTGGGACGGGTCGAGTCCAGGTCACAACCGCAAAGTCATGACTGGAACACTTTCAACGGGAGTGTGAGGGAGCTCCAGCAGGTCAGAGATACTGGAAACTGGGAACACCACCCCACCACACCCGCCCACCGGCTGTGTGTTAAATTAATTTGTTCTTTTCCACCAGCTCGTCCCTGCAGCTGTCGTTGCCACAGACGCACAAAACAAGCGCTCCTCTGTCTGCTGAGACGTCACTATGGTTGTTTCCGTCTGTTGGCCGCATCAGGTAACAAAGGGCCGTCCAAGGAGACGTGCACGGTCGTTAGCAGGAATCAAACCTGAGACCTCTGTCGTCCGTCAAACAGCAACAAACCTCTGTCAGCGGATCAGATTCTCGGCTCGTCTGGCCTCAGACAAACTTCCCCACCGGCCTCGTGTTTATTTTAAGCTTTTTCTCACGAGTGCAGGTTAACATCGCCGCAGCTGCTACTGTGCACTTTACTTTATTTTTTTACTTTATTTTCATGGCTTCTGTGCTTCAAAAAGAAGTCCAGCTGTATAAAAATAACTCACTGCTCACTTGATCATTAAAGGTGGACATTGCCACGCCCCCTAGTTATCAAACTTAATACACAGCGAGACCGTGGCTGTTTTTGTACCAGGCCGTAAACATGATTATTCCTGCTGTAAAGTTTTAACGAGGACAGACTCACTGCCGGAGCCTCAAGTGGACATTAGAGGAACTGCAGCTTTTGACACGCCTGCGTTGTCCCTTGCTTCAACATCAGCGTGACTTTTATTTTGAAACTTCCTTTCAATCAAGACCGGACTCAGTTATTCAGAGGTGCCTGTAACTTCTTTATTGCAATAATGTGAACAATGTTTTCTTCTTTGCAAACAGAGACAGTATAAAAGATGCCAAAGTGAAGCTAACACAAAGGTGCCTTCTTTTAACAGCCAGCAGGGGGCGACTCATCTGGTTAAACAGGCTTGCTGTATAAAAACGACCCTTGCTCTGCGAACACAGGAAAGTCTCTCTGAGAGCTCTCGTACCGAAACCTTCAGACGACAGAAAAACTTTGGTCCAAACTCTAAACACTGCAGTACTACTAGAGACTACGAGATACATGTGCGTGTATTTTAACTCATGTTAACTCTTATTTCCATTCATATAGATTCATGATGCCTGCACCGCTCCGAGAGATGCTTCACATTGCATCGTTCACCTGTACATTAACAAAGGCCTTCTGTTCTATTCATTTTGTGAATTTTGCTCATTTTAAGATTATCCGGGTTTGTTCACTGGCTAAGCACTGTTTTGTTTTTGGACTGCTGTTTGAGACACGTCTGCTGAGCTCTTCAGCTTTTGAAACTTAGACTCGTTTTTGTACTTGAACTTTTGTGTTTCCCAGCTCTGTGCCGAGTCCTCCCGTCTTTAGCCCAAGCCTGGTAAATATCCTGCAACCTTCAGCTGTTATTCAGGCACCGGTGGCTGCTCTCACTTCCCTCCATAAAAAAGCAGAGCTGAGTCTGTGCTTCGCCAACTGTCCCCTTAAAGGAGATTAGAGTTCTCGGAGCGGAAAAGAAAGTGTTGCTCATTTGTCTCCCTGCAGGATTTTCTGTCCCGTCGGTCCGCCGTCCTGCTGACTCTGCGGTAACGGCGTAAAGCTCCAGCTGATGATTCATGGATCGGATGACTCAGATCTTGTGAGTGAAGCTTCTCTGGGCCAAATCAAGCCGGTAGGATTCCCCCTGGATATTCCCTGCCGTCCTCGGTCTCACGCCTCCGGCTTTCCTGGATCTCACTGTTTACTCAGTCAGCTCTCACAGTGAAAGCTGAGCCGCGGCTCTGTGTGGATCTGCTCTGAAGGTTATCGGGAGGTCTGAAGGTAGTCAGACACCAAAACAAAGACACACAAAACTCTCATCACAGGAGTTTACCAATCCAGGAGCTGCTCTTAGCTACACCACCACCACATCAGCAGTCGAAACACTTAAACCTGCGAAGGTTCATCAGACATGTGACCATGGGCCTGTTCTGCTTCTCCTTGTTTCCTGTTATAAACATCTCCTGCTCATGTTCCACATGGCCAAAGTTTCTAATAAAGAGCTCAGACGGCTGTAAACAGTCAGTTTATCGCTGATGTCATATAGAGGTCACATCCCTAATATGGCCGGTGGGCACTGAAGCTCCACCCACCAAGCTTTTAGTTTATGAGGGGCATCCAATCAGAAGAGCATTACCTTAAAGACGAGCTAAAACTGCTCATTTGAGACAGAGGATGAACTGAGAGGACTGGTATATGATTCTATAAAGTAATGATTATTTTGATGCTGTCCTTGTGTTGTTCAGCATCCATCTTCTACCTTTAAGACTCCACATGGCTGAGTTATTTTAAAAAAAAAACACAATAAGTGTGTGTTTACTCAGGTAATTTCTGCTGTAAAGTTTGAACATTTTAAATATTTTTTACATGGGTGTGTATGAGGACGGACTCTAGTGGACATTATCAGGCTGCTGCTTTGATGGACAGATTTCAACAGCTGATTGTGAACAAACTAAAGAGCTTCAGAGCCTCTGCAGGCTCTGAAGCTTTGATGCGGCGTCACCATCGCGAGTCAGGCTTTGAATACGTCAGCTGACCTGATTTGCTAATAACCTTTTTAATTACATTTGTGACAACTGAATTCTTGGCATGATGCATCTTTGCCCAGGCGTTTCGTCAGCCATGTTGGCTCCACAAGCCCGCTCCCTGACCCTTGCTGCAGGTAACTGTGTTGTCTCTGTTGCCAGGGTGACGTTACTGATGAACGGTCCAAAAAGGGCAAATAATGACTCACCTGAAGCGTCACTTATTTCTCACCTTTAAATGTTCCTGTTAGTTTAACCGCTCCTGATTCCCGTTCAGCCAAGTGAATCAGCTGACAGCGCCTAACTGTTTCCACGTAACGTACAAGAACAGCAGCTCAACCGACAATAAGTTATATGAGCATTCAAGGAAGTAATCAAATAACCAGCACTCGGACATCACACCACAAAATCAGTAAAATAACTGCGACACAGATCCACTGTGATGGAGTCACACTTGAAACACTCCAAGAAATGCTAGCTAACTTTAGCGTAGAAATAGAGTTGGATGCTAAAGGCCTTTTCAGGCATGTAGCAAACATGTTTAGACAAACTTGAGCATGCCAGGTTTGTTTAGACAGTAAAGTAGCTTCTTGTATTTAGGTAGGCAAAGTGTGTCATTTAGACAGGGGTTGTGTCTTATTAGTGGGCGATAAAAAATCACACAAACAATGAAGCTAGCAATTAGCACAGCATATGCTACTGCCTGTGTTAAAGGGCCATAACACCACCAAACACCAGACGCTGTTCTCCCAGCACAACACAGACTCCAGCATAAACTGCACATGAGGACAGAAACTAAATCTCTCACAGGCTTCGACGGAAACAGAGAACATTAAGGTTAGTCGGCTAGCTTGGCTAACCATAACGTCATTGCTAGAAAATCATAGTTAACTTTTGTTTTAACTGGCTCATAACACAATTTTGTGACTATTTGTTTTTCATTCAATAATTTAAAGAAAATAAAATTGGTTACAGCGTCTGCTCGTTCAGATCCAGTTTGGTATTGGACCTGGTTTGACTTCACAGAACCGCCACAGAAGATGGGACTCTGTGCAGTCCTGTGGAAAACTAAGAACACCTTCACTGCTTCTATAGGAATTAAAACCACCTCGGGTGGATTTAGGTGTGATAACATAATTCCACAATCTTCCCACCAGTGGTCTCAGCAAAGTCACCCTATCAAACCCAAAAGCTCCATTTCGTACTATACAGGTCTCAGTTAGCATGTTAAAGGTTAAAGTTCATGACGGCACGGTTAGAGATAGAGCGAACAAATATGGCTCTTTTGTAAATCCATAGAGCACAAAACCAACATTTCAGGCACCTCACAGTCCCTAAGTGGACCATGAACTCCTCTGTATACCAGTGTGAGCCTGTCTGTCCCACAGCTAAAGCTCTGACCATGAACAGGACAATGGTCCAAGCACAGCAACAGATCTCCAACAGAACGGCTGAAAAAGAAAAGTGCTGCAGAGCTCAGAGAGCTATGCATGGATAAATGCTGCACATGTCAATGAACTGAAGCAACACTGTGAAGACGAGTGGACCAGAAGTCCTCAACCATAATGCAACAGACACATAGAGCCACACTTTACTTTTATATCAGGTTATTTGTGCTTAAGCAGGTTCTGTGGGCTCAGTTATTCACAGCACTGCAGACTTACAGGCTCCTGTATTTAGACTTGTGTGTGCTGCTGAAAGGGCAACAGGAAGAAAAAAACGAGTGCTAAGATGACATCACCTCGAGCAGAGAAGGCCGTGGACTAATTAAAGGGTGATTGGTTGGGGGATGGTGGGCTTATTATTAGCATATTAGCTGCAGTGTCATTACCGTTATTAACCCAGGTGTGTTTTCTCAATGACCAAATTCTCCATCCCGAACGGACGGATGGGTGGAACGGAGGTCGTACGATCCCGAGAGGATAAGTGGGAGAGAGCCCTGTCGCCATAGCAACAGAAACACAAAGAAGATGGGGATCAACTTCGAGTTCACGGCAGGACAGAAAAACATGTCGCCGTATGACCTCATCCTAACTCCTGTCACGAAACTGCACGCCAGCAGAGGAATGTGATTGGTTCTACTTCTGCAGCCACTTCCTGTCCAAGATGGCTTCTCTTTATTATTAATACTGTAAACATAACTGCAGCAGTCAGTGTGGCAGCAGCTTGTTTCTGTTACTCATCAAAGAGTCTGACAGAAGTTTGGGTTTTGTTGTTTTTTGTATCACTTTGTGTTTCTTTGTTGTTATTTGTGATGCAAAAGCACTACAAATTGTTTGGTTTCAAAACTATTTGTATCTTTTTTTCTTATTTTTGCATCTCTGTTGTTACTTTTTATTGTTATTTAGTAACTATTCATGTCTTTGACGTTTGTTGTCATTTTCTCTTTGTTTGCATCTTTGTGCTCATTTTGTTGTTGCCTTGCTACATCTTTTGACTTTGCTTTGTGTGTCTTGGTGGGAGTTTTGTCTCTTTTTGCCATTGTTTTGCAGCAGTGGTGAACTTTATGCACAGTTTCATTGGCGGCCCATTCTCGTGTTTGCTTTCTGTTTCTTGCACTTCCAAAGTCTGCCTCGGTGAACCTGCAGACCCACTCAGGTTGCAGACATTTAATGTTTCTCTGGGAGAGATCTGATGTCTCGTGTGGAGTGCGATCGGAGCACACGGATGGTGCAGTTGGAGAACAGAGACGAGTCTGAATGTGTTTATTTTAAAAACTGACCTTCAGGAGGAAACTGAGAGCGGGGAGGACGGAGGGAGGCGTGATTGCTCCCAGGAGCTTTCATTAACAGGTAATGGACCTAATGATGACATCTTACACACATGATGGTGGAAAAGAAGAACAGGAAGTGATGCCACTGGAGCAGAGGCTGCTGATTGGATAGGAGATTCCCAGGCAGCTGCAATAAAACTTGATGTGTGAAGCCAGAAGAAGACACAGAAACAGAGCGAGGCAACGCAGCAGAGATCAGCTCCACACTGAAGGTACAAACATGCATGTGTGTGTGTGTGAGAGAGAGACACAGGTGTGCACAGGTGCAAATTAATGCCACTTCCCAACATTTTCTATTTAAATTTAAATTCCTTTCAGAGTCGAAGTTTTCTGCTCGCAGTTTTCTGTGTGTGAGTTGTTTGCTGCTTCTTTTTGTCATCTTTGATTCTTTCTGCCAACTTTCTGTGAAACTGAAAACCTTGTGTGTGCATGATCTCATTTATGATTTCTGGCTAAGAAAACAGAGACTTGGACAGGTGAACATGAATTAAATATGTCTTTAAATCTTCACACGAGCAGCGTTTAGCACTGAAAATAAGACCTGGAGATGAACGAGAACTCTCTTCTCAGAGGAAGTCTAAAAAATGTGATGCTGATGTTCAGTCTGCTGCTGGGCTGCAAGAAGATTTTTGTGAATGGAAGGATTTGCAGTGTAAGAGTGTGTGTGTGTGTGTTTGTCCTCACACGTGCATGAATGAGAGAGCTGCAGCTCCTCAGCATCAGCAGCAGGTGTGAACAAGAGCGTGCACAAACCTTTGTGCATCGTCAGGAATGTATGTGAGTGACGCAACACGACAACAAGTGTTTGTTTCTGCGTGTCTGCTTGCAGGGGACACTGTGTGTGAGTGTGTGTGCAGGAGTGTCAGTGAGTGTGCATGTGACGGTCAAAAAGGCGTTTATTTGCAGGGATGGAAAATGCTAAAATTAGCCGATGTTGCTGGACAATACACTTACAGCCATCAGCCGAGCTAAAAGTGCCCCCCTCCTCATGTGTGTGTATTTAAAACCATTGTTGTGAGGACGCTTCGGTTCCTCTGAGAGGTCAGACCCGGTTTGGGGGGCCTGAAACTGTCAGACTGAGCTCTTTCTGATGATGTCACAGAGCCGTCATTAACGTCTTTGTGAAAAACCACCCTCTGTAAACAAAAGATGGACATGTGCACATGACATCACTCACGCTCAAATGTGGAGGAGAATGTTTCGATCACGTTAACGCTGCAGCTGAGCTGGTTTTAAATAAATAAATAAATAAATTTTTATTTATATAGCACCTTTCAAGACAGAATCACAAAGTGCTGCACATAAGATTACAAGTCATAAAAAGATTTAAAAAGAGAAAATAAAACAGGCAAAAAATTAACCAAAAGCAGTTTTAAAAAGGTGAGTTTTGAGTTGTTTTTTAAAAACAGCTGCTGAGTCCACAGTTCTTAATGTTTGTGGGAGAGGTCCACAGTCTGGGGGCCACAGTGGCAAAAGCTCTGTCACCCTGAGTCCTCCTCTTAGTATTTTTAAAGCAAGTAAGCCCTGATCAGATGACCTCAAAGACCTGCTAGGGACATCGGGCTGTAGCAGATCAAAGATGTAGGCAGGTGCCAGTCCGTGCACAGCTCTGTAGGTCAAGACCAGGATCTTAAAATTGACTCTAAATTCAACAGGAAGCCAGTGTAGCTGAGATAACAACAGTGTCACATGTGAGTACTTGCAGGATTTTGTCAAAAGCCGCGCTGCAGCGTTTTGCACAACCTGCAGACGATCCAGAGAACTTTTGCTTAGACACATAAACAGCGAATTACAATAATCCAAGCATGACGACATAAATGCACGTATAGCAATCTCCAGTTCCGAGCGAGATAAAATCGGCCTCAGCTTAGCCACATTTCTGAAATGATAAAAACAAGACCGAACCAGAGATTTCAACACCTAAATTCCTGATAGAGGATTTAACATAAAGTGAGAGAGGACCAAGGGCTTTCACTATCTGCGATAGAAACCTATGTACAGGCTATGAACAGGATATAAATATGAAAACTATACAGAAGATGGATGGAGATAAGAGGAGAACCACTCCAAGGCAGTTCCAGATACACCAACCCAATTTTTCAGCCTTTCAATGAGGATGTGATGGTCAACTGTGTCGAAAGCTGATGTGAGGTCCAACATGAGTAGAACAGAGCATTTTCCTGCATCATTATCCATCAAGATATCGCTTGAGACCCTAAGAAGAGCTGTCTCCGTGGAGTGAAATCGACGAAAACCGGACTGAAACTTATCGTAAATGCCATGTTTATCAGGAGCTGCCATAAGTTGCTTAGCCACTCATTACATGCTTATGCAGAAGAGAAAAGGTAAAACTGTAAGTTAGATAGTAATGTAATTACTCTGTGTTTTTGAGGTCCTTTATGCCAGTTCATTGAAGCATTACATTTACCTGACTGATCGTTTCAGATGCAGTTCTGCTTCTGTTTGCTGCTCCCCGGCCTCCTGTCCTTCACTCTGCTCCGCTGCAGCGTCGACGGCCTCAGAGTCCAACCGCAACCTGCTCGGGTCAGTGTGCGTGCACACACACACACACACACACACACACACACACACACACACACACACACACACACACACACAAGCCCTCTCATTTGACTCCTAAAACCCATTTTCAGCAGCCCTGTACAAAAAGCCCTCACAGTGCTCTAATGTCCCCGTAATGCATAAACGTCATCACAGTTCATAGTTCGCACTGATCCACTCACACGCGTGCATGTCTTTCTATCTTTGTGAGGACCAGACGTTCGTGTTTCACCAGTGGGAAAAGGACATTTACTTTCTTTCAAATACTTCCATTCTGTGCGCTTTAATGTAACCTGTGAGGAAGTACTTTTACATCATGTACTTCAGGTAAACTTTATAAGTACTTTTATTAGGCAGGATCCCGTCACACCATCACGAGAGCCAAAACAAGCAGCTCCTCCCTCGAGGGCTCGGTGGTGATATCAGATGGCGTGAGGCGGCGGGGAGGGAAAGCCGAAACGTTTTTCTGTTTAGTCTGGATGACATGAGATCTGTCGGAGTCATCTGAGGCAGCAGGCGGACAGGAAGTGAGACACCGCTCGCTGCCGGGGCCGTGGCGTGAGAGACAGGCTTCAGTGTGGAGGCGTAACATACAAAAACACAGTTCAGTGTTTTCCATACGGAGACTCCCTCATTGAAAATAAAGATGGAGGCGGCGTCGGAGGCTTTTCACAGCATCCCCTTGATTTACGTTTTTATCAGCAGACCAAAGTTCCCAGTAATCAGGAGGCATACGGGTTCACGTGTTAAAGGACAGGAAGTCCTTAAAACTGGACAGGAAGCACTGGATCAGACTCACACTCCTTTCCTTGGATATCATGTACAAAACCTTCAGCTCTAAGCCTTATCCCAGGTAATTTCACACATCCTCTCATACTCGCCTCATTTTCAGTAGATAAACTTGCCTTTATCTGATCCAGCAGGTAGACCAGCCCATTTTGAGATTTCATGCAGCCCCTCAGTCCCGCCCTGTAGGTGTGAAGGTGGGGGAGGAGCTGACGGCAAAACTGCTCCAATCGGATCACCTGATGAGGATGGAAAATGATGTCATGGAGCCAAAGAGGAAGAGGAGCTTTCCCATCAACAACGTACCGCTGGACCGCCTGTCCATCAGCTCCATGGAAACGAAGCAGCAAGGGTCAGACAAGCAGAGGTAGTCACCTGTGAGAATACCTGAGAACACCTGAGACGCAGGGATGAGTCTAACGCCTCCATGTTCTTCTGTCTGCAGTAAGGTGGTGGAGTCGCCACGGCGACGACTCAATCCACCGCCCATTGACAGAATCGGGATGGGTCGTCTGCCAAACGGCAGAGGGTAGGCCACATCCCCTCCGTCTGAAAGCCCACCCTCTCTCCACAGCGCTCTCACTGGGCAGGTGCAGAACTGCATGTGACTCATTTTCATAAAAGTATCAGTAAAAACACTAAAATGGTCATTTATCTCTACAGATGCATGAAACCGCCAATCACCTGCTGAACCACGCCCACCCTCACTTCACCTGGACACGCCCACCTGACACCCTCACTTCACCTGGACAGCCCAACACAAAGCATGACTGTTCAATGATGGTGCGTTCAAATGCAGCTCCGTAAAGTCGGCACACATAGAGAGGAAGTGATTTCAACAACACCTGCGATTTGCTTCCATGGCAACTCGTTTTAACAAGCATTTTATTTACCTGTAAAACTTACAGGTAAATAAAACTTTTTTAAAATACTGAATTTAATCAAGGTGAAATCTGTAATGTGAGCAAATCTCGAATTAGCAGCACCAACAAATATCCTGACGTGTGAGATTAAATATACTTATTAGTTTCCACCAATGAGAAGCTTTGATTTCAGATTTATTAAGAAATAAATATGTTACAACTTCAAAATTTGTATTTGGATAAAATCAGAGCCTGATCCCAGAAAGATCAAATCATCAGAATCGAGCAACTTTGACTATAATAAGAATAATTTGGATGTTTTGAGTTTTTTCATTTATAATTTTTTCATCTTTTTGATTCTTTGCATTTAATATATAATTAAAAAAATTAAAGGTTAGAGTTTGAACATTTTAACCTCATTAGGATTAGTGTTAGGGAACAATAATGCTGCAGTTTTCCGAGTGTCACCTGAATGCACCATCGCCGGCTCCTGCTGTTGGGACCCTGACTGGAGGCGTTGTTGCCTCGACTGCCCTCGCAAACGTCCAACACCAATCGAGTTTCGTCCTCGCACGTTTGTCTCAGAGTTGTGCCGCAGGACTGTTTCCACAGCAACGGCACATTTCTACTGCGACCGTAAACAGTGGACAAAGCTACTGTTACGTCATCTCAAAGTCATGAGATTAGCATTTTCATCATCAACACCTTAGTCGCAAAGCAGACTTCCTGTTCAATATGACCCAAGATGAGTGACTGAGTCCATCAGCAGCAAAGTGTTTACAGAGGTCAGAGGTCAAGCTTCTACAGCACTGGAAGTCTTTTTGCAACTGCAGCAGTCGCCACCTGGTGGCTTTTTGATAGAATGCAGGTTTAACTCTCCTGGATTAGCTTTATTTTCCTCACCAGGAAACTACGTCCATGTTTTATACCATCTATGACTGAGAAAAAAAATAAAATAATAGTCCAAAAACAGGTTTAAGCGTCCGAGTGGCGCTGCAGTGGAAACCGTCCTGCTCACTGATTCTGTTCTGATGTGCTTCTTCCTGCCCGAGTTTAACTGTGCTTAATAAAAAGAAAATGACAATGAAGTTCTGAGTGTGACTGATTTTTTCTCTTTTTCAACCCCTTGAGGATTTTAGATCATGTGCTAAAGGCTACAGTTCCACTAATGTCCACTAGAGGCTCCACCAGTAAGTCCCTCCCCATGCTCCCAGAAATAAACATGCGTACAGCCAGGTGAGTTTTTGTTGAGTCTTTATTAAGAAAAGATCATGTGATCCGAAACAGTGCACACAGAACGTCTGGTTCACACAATCCACGAATGATCCGGATCAATCAGAGTCCCGGCATTTCCTGTGTGAACTCATCCACTGAGGACTTCTGTACAGCTGCTATGGGAGCAGAGAAGGGAGATAATGGACCAGACTATCAGCAAAATACAAACACCTTCACATTCAGAGACGGAGAGCGCAGACGAGACTTCACCCTCAAATCCAAACCAGAGAACTTGAATGTACTCTGGACAAGAAACTCCAAAATGATCCTCTGATTACACAACACGTTCATCTTTAACCCAGCAACTGTCAGCATGGCAGTTTACAAAATATATTAAAAAAAAGAAAGAAAGAAAGAAAACAAGCTAACTACTAATACAAGCTAATACCACAGAGCAATTTAGTCTTTAAATGTAGGCAAATGGCTTGAAGATTACATAAGAATACAGATGTTTAGGACAATGCTAGCTCACAGCTAACATTAGCTATTGTTAAGAACACAGCCAGTTAAATCAGATGACATTATGCTAATGTTAGCCAAAAATGCTCAAACGCTTAAAATCAACATTTTATCTGCAATGCTACCTTCAAAAATCAGTGCCTTTGTTAAATTAGCTTTCCCTAAGGTCAGTGTTATCATGCTAACTTCCAAAACTGGGCTAAGAGATAAATATAAATAAAATTAGCTTCACCTCCAAACCAGCTAAGATAATAACAGTGTAATTTGCTGACAGCTAAAAATAGCTGTCACCTCTAAGGTGAAGCTAACATTAGCTAATATGATAGCATTTGTTTAATTAATTTGTTTTTTCTGATGTAGCTCAATGCTAGCTACCAAAACAGCCAGTTAACAAAGCTAAAATGACTTTGATGTTAGTTTCACTTTGAAGTTATCTATGTTAACCATTCCTTAGAACTATTAAGGTTTATAGCATTAGCTTAAATTACTGATGTCTGCATTATTGATAGCTAGAAACTATTATGGTTTACTTTAAAACATGTGATCACTAACTCCGCCCAATGAACCGTGCATCACCACCAATTTAAAGGCGAACAACGATGTTCTACTCAAAAGAACACAAGAAAGTAAAGTGACAGGGCTGATAATAATATGTGGCCATAGTTCAATATTCACTGTTAGCATATAGATAAACATGAATGTTGGCTTAGAAGGCTTACAGACCTTAATAGTTTTGACATAAGGCTAACATAGCTAGCTAATATAAGCTATTGCTGCACTTTTTTTTTTCAAGACAAAGCTAATGTAGATTGCTAACAATAACATCATAATTTTTGTTGTGCTAGCTTTACAGCCAACTCACTCTGAGCCGAGGTAAAGCTAAAACAGTAGGCTATTTTTACAGATTTTATTAGCTCCGTAGCATAGCAAATGTAGATGACTGCTAACATGACTCAGCTTTTGATACAACATCATCATAAATAACAGCTTCATCTTAAAGAAATACAAACACTCGCTAACATTTTAGACTTTGAGATAAAAATGCTGCCAATAATAAACAACAACAAAATAAAAAAAAGAAAAGAAAAGAAAATACTATGTGATGCCAGTATTTGTTAACACTGCGACTATCGCTGATTTTCTGGTCAAGCTAATCAAGCTAACTGCTAACACAAGTTGAACAATAAAGCAAATAATTAAACTGTTAGCATTAGGAAACGTTATTTTTGGATCATTTTGGAGTCTTTCATGCATTTTGTTCAGAGGACAGACAAGTTTACAGCAGATAACACATTTGGACTGAAGCCAACACGGTCTGACAACAGCCCCTTTTTTCAGTAAGGCAGAGCTGGACCTGAGGAGGGCAAAGCTGCGGGTTTGTTCAGAAACAAAACAATAAAAAGTAAAAACGATAAATCCTACTGAGTTTAGAGCAGAAAAAAAATGAATCAGAGTGGCATTCGATTGCCTTCCACGCTGATTTTAACAGCGTGACCCGTCTTCGTCAGGCGCCGGATGTCAGCAAATCTACGCATCTGTTTATCAACACGGGACAAACTCTTCCTCACCGGACCCTGGAGGCAGACAGACACACAGAACAGGAAGTTACAAGATTTACATCTTGTAATCACACACTGAGGTAACAACACAAAGAGAACCGGTTTGTTTCGCACACTTCACTGCTCATGCAGGAAGATGTTTCACAAACACCTCGTTCAGAGCCATCAGATGGGAAGACTGTTCCTAAAGACCATTTACAGTTCAAAATAAGCTTTATTTGTCTCATTCTGCCCCCTCGCTCTGTGTGAAACAAGCTGCTTTAACTCCCCTCCTCCCTGAACATCTATTTGCTTCTGATTGGACAGCTTCTGGAAGCCTGCTGCTGGACGTGTGGCTGATTCCATATCAAAGTGAAAACATTTCTTCCTCCGTGTCAGCTGACTCATTTCTACAGTAAATGTATTTTATTTAATGAAGCCATGCAAATTACAGGTACACTGTCCCACACACTGCACACCTTCTCACCTGTGGAACGTTACTTCCCGTCTCTTAGTGATTATCTCTCTCTAGTGCATGAGTTTGGTGTTTATTAGGCTCAGAGGTGCTCGACGGCTGCAGCAGAGATGTTCATGTGTTCATACAGCAGGAAGGAAAATGATTCAACCCCGGGCACTGCGTATGAAGTCATATGACCTCTGAGTACATTAAGGTTTTGTCCGTTGGTTATGACACGATCAGAAGGTTTATCAGCGATTGGTCTGACGTTAGAGGTCTGAATGACTGAAGTGTGATCGATCGTGTGCTCTTCGCTGTGTTCAGTGAACTCTGTTTGGGGGTTGGATAACTTTGCCTCCACTGTACGTCTGCACACTGCCGGTGAGTCAGGCTCTTCACACCATGCAGACAGACTTACTGCCCCCTGCAGGGGAGCAGGGGAGCTACAGGGGCATTCTGTTTCCCTCTATGCTGATCTTCACAGCTCCCTGCGGCCGCCCCAATTTTCTCTGCTCGGCGAAACGCCGTTTGTGCTTCTCCAGCAGGCTGATGGCCTTCTTACAGCCGCTCTACAGAGGACCAATCACAGCTCAGCTCCTGACCTGACAGCAGGTAAACTCCTCTTTCAGAGCTTTACAATCAAATAGAAGCAGAAAATAACCCGATGTCTGTTCCAGCACAAAAGTGTTGAAGTGTTTGTTTCAACTTTATTTAAACTTCAGAAAACTGACTGTTTATATAAAAGTTCTTTATTGTTATTCGTATTGTTTTTTCTTTAAAAACGCGTTTGCTCTTAGAGAGGTTTAAAATATATTTGTTTAATTTTGTATTTGTGATTCATTTTGTAAATCGTGAGTAAATAATTTGTTTGACTCAATTACGAAAAAACTGAAACCAAATGTTAAACTCTGGATATTTCATAGGACTGTGCCTAAAGGGGGCGCTCTGCTGTTTAGTTGAAGTGTAGCCACGCCCTGAAGCACACGCCATCGGCCCGTGTGACCACTCACCCTGCTGGAGTCCCCCTCCACGTTCCATTTGGGCCGAACCACGTAGTCTTTGTTCGAGGGCATCGGGACTCGAGCCCGGGCGCAGAACCCGGGGTCTCCGGGCCGCAGAGCTCTGTTGGGAGCAGGCGTTCAGGTTAATGAGGGTGGAATTTAAACACGGCACAAAATTCCAGACGATAGAGGAGCAAGTTATGACAAATCCCGCCCCCCGACCCCAGATGTCTGAGAACTTACTTCTCCTCTCCGGTCAGCTGCTTCTCCAGGTCTCTGCGAGGCGTCTGACCTCCAGAACTACAAACAGAAGAAGAAGACACGAATTCAACTTCGAGTGTGAAGTAGCTCCGCCGCACCGAGGCGCCTCGCAGGTTTCTGAGTGATGTTCTTCACCGGCTGAGCCTCCATGCTGTTAGCAGCACGTCACTCCGAACGGGTTAGTCGGCGCCAAAACCTCCCGCACGGAACAAACTCAGCCCTGCCCGAGCTCCACATCGTTAGGGCAGTAAAACACACACGGCTAACACTGCCGTTACAGAAACAGGCTCCAGTCTCTGCTCTGTTTAACCCCTCTGTGCAGCAGCGCCCCCTAATGTCTACAGTGGATATTAAAAGTATCAGCAGCTGTGACTGTATTAGTTTGTGTCGCAGATATGGACCGAAGCTGAAATAAAGCAGTCCTCCACTCCGGTGCAGTACCAGTTTCAACCACCGGGTGGCATCCAGTCCGCCTGAAACGCACCCAAGCTAATGTTAGCGTTTCTAAGCTGACTTATTTTGATAGCTAGATGAGCTCAGAGTGGAGGTGGTAAAAACAGAGTTACAAGAAGGGCTTGAATCAAATATAAAATCTCAGCTTCAGTCATTTTCTTTAGTTGAATCACTCTGAAATAAATGC
Organism: Haplochromis burtoni; assembly: GCF_018398535.1. Taxonomy (NCBI): domain Eukaryota; kingdom Metazoa; phylum Chordata; class Actinopteri; order Cichliformes; family Cichlidae; genus Haplochromis; species Haplochromis burtoni. The sequence goes on from NW_024582484.1 coordinate 1,008,008, forward strand.
AAAGTATTCAAACCGGCCAATTCTGCTTCATCTCACAAGCTCCACCCACCTGTTTGTGAGGAGCAGCCAATCAGAAGATACTTAGAGGCTAATTTTATACTGCAAATTATGCAAACAGACTCTATTAGAGTCCAACAATGAAAAAGGAGCTGGAAATGAGCAGAACGGGTCACCTTTAAATCGTGCAGCTGCACTCATGAAGTCATTTAAGTCTCAGGGATTCATTCTGGTCACTTTGGTGCTGCTGTGGGTATCTGAGGAGTTACTAAGCTTTAGACAGAGGGATGTAAAACCTGCAGAGACGCGTTAAAGAAGGTAAACCTGGTCACTCGATGCAACCATGCAACGTCAGGACTGAACCTGGTTGGTGGAGAAAAGACATCAGGTTCCTCTGCCCTCTCCACCTTCTGAGGCTGACTGGGGATGAGACGGAGGAAGAGGAGTGAAAGAGGAAAAACTACGCCTCACGCTAACTACGACCTTTAGAAATCATCTCACAATATTCAGAGAGAAGATCGAGAAAGGCGAAGCTTTCAAATGGGTTTCAGGTAAAGCCGTGCTGAGTGACTTTAGAGTGAACAGCGGTGGAAATGCGGCGCACAGATATAGCAAACGCACTGAGGGGGGCGGGGTTTCCACCTGTACAAAACACCTGACACACTCTGACACAAGCAGAAGATGGAGAATGAGGGTTAAACTGTTCTCAGGTGAGAGACAAACATCATCACATGACAGGAAGAGGACGCTGAAAACAGAGCAGACATCAGCCCGGGGGGTCGGTCAGTATTGTAGCTACTGCATGGTTCGGACGACTCGCTGTGGAAAAGGTCTGAAACCTAACGACGGCTGACAGCGATTCTAATAAAGTCAAATATGAGTAATTTTATGAATAATGTAAATAAAATCGCTGCAGATATGAAGCAGAAACAAGAACGTTAGTGTCGTCTGGGTGACGATGGAATCAGAGGAGGTCGGACGTTGCGATCATCGTTACCTTAGGCGCCGTCTCTGAGGCATCTGCTGATCCAGATCTCTCTGCTGCCGCTCCTCTCTCGTCATCCCCTTATAGTTCGACGTCAGACCGAAGATCGGCCGCGACCACTCGTCTGGAGATGAGAAAGAGTTCAGAAACCGCGGCCCGACAGGGAAACTACAGAAAAGGAGCTTGGCCTTACTGATGAGTTTGAGAGCGAGGTCTTTGTTGGCTCGAGACTCTTTGGGATGTTTGTACAGGAACATGACGGCCCGCCCGATGCCGCTGTGCTTCAGCGTCTCCTGACTCACGCTGGGCAGCTGCAGGACGAAACACACCGTGAACGACTGAATCTTAGAGACGCAGCTGAAGAACGACGCGCCGCGTTCAGCGCTCACCTCCTGTAGTATCCTGAGCAGCTCCTCTCTGATCCTGAGAGCGGGCAGAGATTTGTCAGGAAGAGGGCTGATCCACTCTTTAATGGCCGACATCACGCCGCTGTCGATGAACGTCTCCTTCAAGTCCTGCCTGAGGGACAAACGATAAGAGTCTTCAATGCAGTCACGGAGGAGAAGGACCTGCTTTTTTTTGGCGCTGGTCTCAGCACGTAAGCCTTCAACTATAAGCCAACACGGAGCGCTTACTTCTTCAGGTGCATGACGACCTGCGGCAGCAGCATGAGCTTCTTCAGCGCTGGTTTCTTCTGGCTGTTCAGAGCTCGATCTTCCTGCAAATAAAAACAAATGCACACAGAGTCGGTGAGGATCACAGCTCAGAGTTTTGTGAGGCTTTTATTTTGACAGGGCGAGAGCAGCGTGCGCACCTCCGCAGCCTCGTTCATCTTGGTGATCATGGCGTTGACCACGTCGTCGGCGTCGCTGATGAACGTGCCTCCATCGCGGTGCCGCCTCTTCTTGCTGTTCATGGCTTTCCTCCGGGCGAGCATGATGTCGAAGTCTGACATCATGCTGGTGATACTCTCACACACACACACACACACACACACACACACACACACACTCACTTAATAGCAGAAACAACAACGCTTGTTTAAAATCGTGTTGCTGATCAGCAGACTCACTCTTGGCCGCTGCGGTCGACGCCCTCGTCAGAGTCTGACTCCTCCTCCGCCTGCACCTTCTGCTTCGCCTTGCCGTCGCCCTCCAGGTCCTCCTGATTGAAACCCTGCAGGACAACAGTTTGTGAAACGGGAACTGCTCGCAGCTGATCTCGCTTTTGTCTTTGAACGGAGACGCGACATCGAGGCTTACCGTGAACTCCTCCTCATCTCCAGACTCGCCAAAGATGTCTGCGATCATCTTCCTGCAACAGAACAGGCACATCAGCTCCTGGCAGCCACAGAATTAAACTCTTTATTTTGAAATTAAAACTCTGCATGTGTGTCTTCTTGCAGGGGTGGTAGCTGCCTCCCTCAGGCTGTCCTGTAGGGGGGTTTGAGTTTTCTGCGAGGTGTTTCCACGTCAGCACTCACTCCTCCTGGTCTTCTCCGGAGTCGCTGTCGCTGCCAAACAGCGCTTTCTCGTCCTTGTTCCCCGCCGCCTTCGCTCGGTCGTCCTCCTCGCTCTCGCTGTCTGAGCCGAGCTCTCTCAGTTTGGCCGCCAAACTTTTATCGGGACCCCCGAAGTCGGCGTCACTGTCTGAGTTCTCGTCGTCCGACACCGCCCGGTTCCTCTTCGCCACTGAGGAGACCGTCGAGAGCGACAAACGTCACACAACAGCGCTGCTTTACCTCGCAGCATCAACTTTTACTTTCAGCAGAGAATCCAAACAAAGATCCTGCTCCAGCCGTCAGGTCTGCGTTACCTGGTTTCTCCGCCTTCTCCTCGTCCTCGTCCTCGCTGTCGGACAGGATGGCCTTCTTCCTCTTCACTGCAAACACAAAGCTCACTGGTTACTCACACAGCATCTAAAACGGAACTGAAATATTAACAGAACCGGCGAACGTGGCGGGTGACTCCGTCTGACCACGAACACAACGAGCAGCTCGCCAAAGGAAAGCCTGTGAGAGCACGTGTTTACCATTACTAAAAGTGATCACATGTTCTTTAGTCGGTGAAGCAGGCGTGTGTCACGTGTGTGATCACTGTGGCCCTGCTGGACGGGTACACCTTACCACAGACTTGCTTCACGACAGCAGCGACGTTTACCTCGCAAACCCGGACAGTGTTGGGAAAGTTACTTTGAAAAAGTAATTACTTAAAGTTACTTCTTGAAAAAAGTAACTGAATTACTATATTATCACAGTAACTAATTACTAGGAAAAGTAACTATTGCATTATTAAAAAAACCAAAACAAAAAAAGTTGAACCCTCTCAGAGCGCAGACTTGAAAAGCATCTCGCCTCGTTTCATCCTGTTCAACCTCGCAACCTGTAACCACCACAAACATGGTTAACGGATCATTTTCATAACTCGAAATATAAATTGGACATTTTTAAAACCTTTGCAGCTATTTACCTAAAAATGCAGCCAAGGTGTTTTCATTAAGATGTCACAAATGATTTGTGTCTGTGTCCACTGCACGATGCAGGAGAACGCCACCTGACACCTGCAGCTGTGTCACTCCAGTGTTTACACTGTAATCTGTCTTTTTTTGGCAAAACTGTGACGTTCAGCAGTCACCTCATTGTTCTGACACACAACAAAACTACACACCAACTACACACTCCAAACACGCTAAACGTCACAAATCTCTCACCGCCGTCACTCCTAAAACTCCGCCTTCTTCCTAAACAACCAAATACCATGTTGTCATATCATTTCTTGATTGGTCGACATGGTACATTTTTCCACCAATAGGAAAGGAGTGTTTTTTCCTTTTCTTGGTGCTTTCGAGCTCTTTCCTTAGAAACAGTTTTTGTGTTTCTTCTAAACTTCACCCGCGTACCTGGCTTCTCGTCGTCCTCGTCACTGTCACCTCTCTGCTGCCTCTCCTCTTCCTCCTGCTGCTCTCCATCACTTCCTGCTGCAGCCTTCCTCCGCCCTTCCTCTTCCTCCTCCTCGCTGTCTGACTGCATGACCCCCTTCCACTTCTCCCCTCCTCCTTCCTCCTCCCGTTTCTCCTCCTCATCCGAGTCTATCTGCGCCGCCTTGCGTCTGGCAGGCGTCTCTGTGTCAGAGTCACTGTCAGCGTTGGAGCGGCGCTCTGGGGACGCCGCGGCTTTGGCATCCTCGTTGTCAGAATCGCTTTCTGCCGCCGCTTTGGGCCGCTCCTCCACATCCGAGCTGCTCCCTCTCCGCTTGGGCAGCGGCGACGCCCCCTCCTCGTTGTCAGATGCTCCGTGTTTGAGCGGCGATGAGGCCTCGTTATCTGAGCCGCTCGTCCTGCGTTTCTCTGGCGGCGACTCCTCCTCCTCGGACGCGCTCACCCTGCGTTTCACTGAAGATGAGCCATCCTCATCGTCGCTGTCGGCGGGCCTCGGCGCCTCCGCCTCAGAGTCACTTTTGTCATCACGGCCCCCGGGGCCCTCGCCCTCCGAGTCGCTGTCGGCCCTGCGGCAGTCCTCGTTGTCAGAGCCGCTGGCCCCGCCACCTGTCACCATGGCGTCGTCCTCGTCGTTGCTGCCCTCGTCCTGACAAAAACAAAGAAAGTTTATCAGCCCGATCACGGCGGTCTGCAGACGGTGTTTGTCATATTTACAGTCCGAACAGACCGGAGCCGCCATTGTTCCAGCAAACGTAACAAATACTGACAGCGTCCACATCACTGCAGCTGCAGCACCAATCCATGTGTCGACCTCATGTTTTCCAGCTGTTGCAACATCTGTCTCTCTAACCTGTGACTCTTTCAGCTCCGGTACTGATCAATCACTGACATGCTGGGAAAAACAACACTCTCATAATATCATACATAGAGCTCATCCCACACGGGTCCAAACATGGAAGATCAGCTGTCCATGTCCGTGTAAATCCGCCTGATTTGAAGTATGAATTTCAGGCACTACTTAAAATGCAAAGACGAAACGGCTCAGAATAAACGTTTGAAAACTGATGATGTCAATGAATTATCTGCAGAATCAATGAGATGAATTCTGACCTCAGACCGGCGCCCGGCGCTCCTCATCTCCTCGCCATCTGATGCTGGGTGTTCATCCTGAACCGGCGTGCCGCCTCCATCATCTACAAGAACACATCGTTAAATTCAGTCCTTTTTAAAAGCATTTATAGGAGCTGCAAAAAGTATGCAGTAACTTTACCAAGCTGCCAAAGTAAAACTGAATAAAACTACACAACAGCTTTCTCTGCATTCCCTTCGATAAACTGCCTTTCAAAGAAATAATCGTGCTTTTCAAGGATCATGGCTTATTAGGACTGGATAGAACATATGACAGCAGCAGTGAGAAGTAGAAGATTACACTACAGTCACATCAGAATATCCACCGTTCGGCACATTAACGGTCAAACAGGCTACAGCTTAGGAAACGTTTCTAGTGTTAAAAAGTCTCCGTAATGATCACACGATGTCATCAGCTGGTCTGTAAACAGCTCAAAAACAAACACTTGGATCCTCTACAGCTGCTCGCCAAACTTCACTTTAAAAGTGACTAATTTTAGGTTCATGGCTAACCGCGTGACAAAAACATCATAAAGTCCACCTACATGAGCAGACTTCATCTTTAAGGCTTTCGTATTGATTCGGCTCTCTTTGGTGTATCATGTCTAACCGGTTATATTGATTATGAAACGTTTGTTATGTAATCAGGCCAACAAACACTGATGGTTTAGCTTGGCTCGGTGGAAGGCCGCTTTCTGCCGGGTTCGTGTTGGATGGCTCCGCTGGTTTCCTCCACGGATATAACGTTGAAATATCACCGCGTGTTTCAGTCTTTTGGAGGTAAATGTGACGGAGAGCTCAGGAGATGTTTGCCTGAGACATGTTTCCTGGAAACTGGCGCTGATGCTGTCGCTAACCCCGAAACACAAACAACGATCCCTCCGCGTGATCACAACCCACCTCTGCATCATGTATATCTAGGACGCGCTCATGGTGCTCGAATTCAGTTAGTATTCAGTTAGCTACTACAGTTGGTCAGTACTGTCCTGTTAGTCGTTTAAATAGGAAACAAAGCAGAAGCGTTACCGGAGCGGTTCCCGGACATTAGATCGTCCTCCTCTCCGTCCATTTCCCCGACGAAGAAAGCTTTGAGTTTGGGCTTGAGGGCGGAAACCCCCCTCTGTCCACTGGAAGAAATAAACCTGAACGAAGTAACGACGGTCTGAGGAAGATTACACCCACAGCTAGCCTCTGCTAGCCCACACAGCCAAAATGGTGACTACCTGCATCATATGAGCATGCGCAAAGGGATCGGTCGCTTCCTAATGACGTAAACCGTCTTTTTGGAAAAAAGAAACTTTATTAGTATGACAAATGATTCTAGAAAAAACAATACCAGAACATTGGTCGTGTAAGTATTTTTTATTTATACTGTTTTGATTTTAATTGTACTGCCGAAAGTTTTTCTTAGCTTTGAACCGCGTGACACTGTCTGTTAAAAACTCCAGCTGTAGTGTGACGACTTAGACACGCGCCACAGTCTACAGAAGATCCACGCGGACCCGGAGCTGTCCTGTTTTTTTTCGGCTGGTTTGGTGTGTGTGAGTCCGGTGTGATGGGGGACCGGAGCCGGTTGTGCTCCGTGTGGCTCGGCTCGGAGACCGGGATCCTGAAGGGGGTCAGCCTGTCCCGGAAACAGGCCTTCAACTTCTGCAACACGAGCCACCTGAGCCGAGACCAGGAGGTCCGCGCGCTGTGCTGGGGGGACGCGGCGGAGAGCGAGCTGCTGGTGGGCTGCGTGGACGCCACCGTGAAGACGTTCAGCTTGGAGAAGGGCGCGTTCACCGAGAGCCGGCGCTGCGGGGACCCGGCGGAGGGCTGCTTCTCCGGGCTAGCGGCGCTGGGCGGCGACGCACTGGTCACCTGCGCGGAGAGCGGCGCGCTGCGCGTGTGGAGGCAAGAGGGCGGCGACGAGCCCGTGACACAGGTGGACGCCGGGAAGAACGTGTGCAGGATGCGGCAGAGCCCGGCGAACCCAAACAAGGTGGCCACCGGAGGGAAGGAGAACGGCCTGAAGATCTGGGACCTCCAGAGGCCCGAGCAGCCCGCGTTCAGCGCCAAGAACCTCCGGGACGACTGGCTGGACCTCCGGCGGCCCTACTGGGTCCGGGACATGGCCTTCATCCCGGACTCCGACAAAGTGGTCACCTGCACGGGTTACCACCAGGTGTGTAGCTGTGACTCACCCTCAGCAGGACAAAACGTGTTTTTAAAGAAGACCCATTTAAAGTTTACTTTGGCCCGGGTTAAAGGTCAAGCTTATCACAAACATCTGGTTTGTGTGATCTGTAAACGTTCGTCTGGCTCAGAATTGGCTCGAAAGTCAGACCAGACTCCGTTCAAAAAGTGTTTAATTTTAAGTTTTCTTAAGTCTATGACAAAATTAAAGCTCGTGTAAATCCTCCGCTCTCTACATGTATTATATTTTTTTCTCTAAGTCGGCTAACATTTGAGCAATATTAAAGGACAACAACAAACTGTCTGAGTAAAACAAACTAAGGCTAAAATTATGGATGATTTTATTATCAAAGCCATCGTCAGTTTGGTTTCGGACCGATTCCTCATCAGTTTTCTCTCCATTCAGAAGGTGTTTGATTTAAGGTTTACTTTCTCTTCTCTCATACATTTATGATCTTTAAAATTTCCTCCAGGTTTACAAGTTTAAAGGGATATTCCATAAAATTATTAAGACAAAAACAACACAACTGAAGTTAAAGTTGTGGATAATTTCTAAAGTGTTTCTAAAAAAGAAACAATAATAGTGATTTCCCTTTGAGGTCTTTAGTATCCTCGGTGTTGATTCTTGATCAGTGGAAAAAATGCTTTAGGTGTAAAAACAAATACAATAATAATAATTAAGCAGCAGAAAATAAAGTTTAAATCTGTCAATTGATGACCTGCATTGTTTTTTTGTTTTTTTTAATAAAGTTATGTTGAAACTCTCTCTCAGGTGCACGTGTTCGACCCCTCGTCTCCTCAGAGGCGTCCTGTCCTGGAGGTGGAGTACGGCGAGTACCCGCTCACCGCTATCTCTCTGACGCCTGACAGCACAGCGGTGGCGGTGGGCAACACCCAGGGTCACATCGCCCTGCTGGACCTGAGGAAGGGCCTGGTGCGTGGCTGTGTCAAGGGGCTGGCGGGCGGCGTGAGGGGGCTTCAGTGCCACGCCTCCCAGCCGTTGGTGGCGTCCTGCGGCCTGGACCGCTTCCTGCGCATCCACAGCCTGGAGGACCGCAAACTGCAGCACAAAGTCTACCTGAAGTCCCGTCTCAACTGCCTCCTGCTCGCCAGCCAAGACCTGCAGGAGGGAGGGGCAACTGCAGGGGAGGCGGAGTCTGAGGTAAAGGAGGAGGAAGACGAAGGTGATGATGTGTGGGACGCTATGGAGCGGGTGGAGGAGAGGCAGAAGAGGAAAACGACAGAAGACAAAGAGACAACGAAGAAGAGGAAGAAGGCACAGGACTGAGAGGCATTTGAGGTTTTAGAGGACAGTGGGACGTTTAACCGCCATAGCTGGGGGCTTGTAAGCAGCGTTTATTCAGACTGGAGGCCTTTTATTTTGAAAAGCTTCAGGTACTGGGTAGATGTTTCTCACCTGTGAACAGGTAGAGTCTGCGTCTGCCTGGGGAGACAAATGTATGAGTGCTCTAAAACGTCTTTGTGGTTTTTTATGATTGTAATTATTGAAAATACACGTGTAATTATGATTAAAGGAGTTTCTGCTTCCTGTGTCTGATCAAAGAAGTTAAATGTGCTGACGGAGCATCTCAGCTCCTGAGGAAAAACTGCAGCAGAGGAGAAAACGGTGGAAAAACAATCCAGTTGTAATTCTGTGCAGGGCGCTCAAACATGCGGCCCAGTGGATAAGAATGTGGGGGGAAAGGAGGGCTTCCAGTTTTGTCCTTCTGACCTGTCAGGGTTCACAGCCTTAATGCTAACAAATATTACCCAGACCATTTAAATAACAGGCATGAAAAACTTCCTGTTTTCAGGATTTCAGGAACTCAATTTGAGGTTTTTAAGCGATAAATCTACCCGTGTGACCCACTCAGGATCGGAGCTGCGTGTGGCTCATCGGTCAGTGAACGCAGCCCGAGCTGCCCCTACTAAAGGTGCGTTCACTGGCAGCAGCTGCAGGTCTGAGCAGCACACAGAACTTGTTTTCAGTGTCTGATGGAAACATGGGATGAACTACAGTATTGTGCAAAAGTCCTGAGTCAGCAGCATTTGTTTGTGATTGGCTGAAACAAACAGCCCCAGTTTACTGTGACATGTAAATAACAACAGACCCCTCCCAGCTGTGAACACAGGCCTGTGATTTCACACTGAGCGTGCTCTTAATAAATGAAATGTTCACTCAGCCCATCAGAAACATCAGACTTTATTTAAAACAAAAAAACAGACATTTTGAAATGTTAGGCCACACCCCTTCATTCAGGTAAAGTTTTAGTCCCGCCCTGGTTTTTATTTCCACTCATGGGCTCATGTTTGGATGTTTAATTTTTAAATGTTTTTCAGAGAACAACAAACAGAAAGCATATTATTTTTTACATCTGTGCTCGCAGGTGCGCAGACGGTGGGCGGAGCTTGTGAAATCCACAGGTATGAATTACTGTAGCAAACTGTATGTTTCAAACAGCTGGAGCTCAAAGTGCCGCGTGATTGGTGAGAACAAACATCAGAGACTCTTCTTCAGTGGTTTTATTGAGCAGTAGCATCACAGCAGTAACGAACGGCGTGATTCGACGCGTCCTGCTGTGTCAAACATTCAGTCAGAGACGAGCCTCGCGGCCTCGTTCATTCACACAAACAGTCAAAAACAGATGAGCAGCAAAAGTCTGAAATCCCTTTTGGACACACTGTTAAACGCGGGGCATTAAGGGAGGTTATTAAATTCAACCCTGACGCTTCTTCTTCCTCCCACCGTACATCAGACTTTCAGCGAAGCTCATCACGGCTTCACGCTCCGTCACAGCTCGGTAAAAACGTGGAAACGACAGCCAAATATTTACAGTAACAGCTGAAACGTTTACGTTCACAGACACGTTTTTCTGGTTCCAGTTGTAAATCTTACTGTGAAATACAGCAGAAGACTCGAGGTAATAACTATCGTGCATTTACATGACCTTCAAACGAGGGAGAACTTTGGATCAATTTAATCCGAATTTGTCCCAGAATGTAAAAACATGTTAGCACATAAACGTCACTATATTAAAGATTCACCTCCAAATATGAAACATTTTATTGTTCAAAGGGTTTCAGAGTGTTAAAATATTGTCTCTCGTTTCCCCGTCGTTGTATTTGTTATTACATTAAAGACGTTTCAGTCTAATAAACATCTAAAAACCACGATACCAAAACGTGTCTGTTATTACCCTTCACTGTGCGGTTAGGTCACATGTTACTGTTGTTGTATTTCCTCGTTATTACCAAGCTGGGATGTGAAGTGTTTGGACTTTCAAACAGAGACAGATTAAAACAAAAGGTGGAGGCTGTAGCTCCATCAGCTGTCAGAGCTCAAACAGCACCACCTTTCACACATAAAACGCCTTCATTCCCAGCGATCCGCTCCAGCTTTCGGTGATTCCTATTTTTCGATGCAGGAGCGGAAACATCTGGAAACGTTTTCTGGAACGCTGTCTGAATTGTGAGGACATAAAGTGCTGTTGGAAGTTTTTCAGGACGTGTCAGTGTCTTCACAGTAAATTAGTAATGATTAACTGTGCCCAGCAGGGGGCGCTAGCTGTAACTACATCCTGAAGTAAAGTTGCGTGACTGAGGACAAACCTCTGTAACATTGATCTCCTCTCATGAGAGTTAAGACGTGATTATTCAGATAAAATATATTTAGATTCAATAATATGAGGTTAATATGAGAGGAAATATTTTCAGCTGCACTCGTGGTTATCTGAAGGTCGGTAACGGTTCTCCGTCAACGGTAATCCAAGAAGAAGGTGTCTGAGGTCTTCCTCCTGCGTGGGCTGGTACTCGTGACAGAATAATTTACACTGTTACCGTCACCGCTCTCCATCCTTTCAACACTACCCCTCCTCCTCTTCCTCCGCCCCTCCTCGGCTGAAGTGCCGCCGGCTCAGTCGCTCCGGGTCATGTGACGCCATGTCGCTGAAGTCCCGGAAGATGTCCTGAAACGTCTCATCATCTCCTGAGGACAACACGACAGTCACAAGTTAACAGGAGACATCATGGGAGGAGGCCTGGCCTCTCCCCTGCCTCCAAAGAGCCAATCAACAGAGGAAATATAAGCCAATCAGGTTCACAGGTTAACCCCAACCTAACCCAGGTTCAGCTAAAGGTTCGCGACCATTTCAGAAACTGCGAGCACGCCAAACAGGACTCTGCATCACAGGGAAACAGGGTTGAAAGGTCGAGTTGAGAAAAAGCCGACAAACTTTCAAAGCGTTTTGACGTCTCCGTGACGACGAAAGTTACACTTACAGTTCCTGCTCCGGTCATTAAGAGTGCGCCTTTAAAATAACCAATCAGATTTCACCTAGCTACAAAACTTTGATAAAGGACATAATCTTTATTTTCATTTTTGGACTGCAGCAGCTCTGCGTGACGCTCGTTCAGCCATCTGGTTTCACCTTCCTTCTCAGCTGAAGACAAACGTGAGACAAATGTTGGAGTCGACTAACCCGCGGCGCCGAAGACTCCCTCCGAATCCCTCATCTCCTCGTTCATCCGGGCCATCCGGAGCCTGAAACACACGAGCCATGATCACGTTAAAAGAGTTCACAAAGGAATTGAAAGACTCCGTTATCGGTCGTGTGTTTCCACAGCGCTCTGAAGACCCGCCTCGACCAATCAGATCAGTCCCTTGATGTACGAGAAACTTTATGATTGGACTCTGGTCACGGTCTGAAATGTGAAACGTCACGTGTCGACTTTTTCATACATCAGTGGGCTTTTCTGATCTTCAGGATGCCGTGGAAACAATGTTAAGGCTGGAAACACTTCCTGTGACTCACAGAGTGACGATGTCAGCATTGGCCGTTTCCACGGCGATGGCCAGAGGGTCATGACCTCTCTCGTCCACTGCGTACTGATTGGCTCCTCTCTTCAGCAGCAGGCACACCTGTCTGCAACGGCCAATTAAAACCAGCAGCGTTGATTCGAGCTCATGCTGTGTGTGCGTGTGTGTGTGCATGTCTGTGTTCGTGTGGTTACCCGGTGTGACCAGCAGTGGCGGCAGCGTGCAGCGCCCCCTGTCCTCTAAGGTCTCTGTGATTGACGTTTGCGCCGTTCTGCAGCAGGAACTCGCACGCCAACAGCGACCCCTGCAGGCAGCCGAGAGAAACAGTGAAAGCAACGAAGTTTGTATTCTGTTTACATCACAGCTCTCTAAAGGCTCAGAGTGCAGAAATAATATTACTGGTAATAACACTAATAACAACGATGATGATGTCAGTTAGGAGTCAGTGATGTTATTAATGAGTAATAATCAATAAAAGGTGCCTTCAGTAACATTTCCTCTTCTTTGTGCATGCTCACCCCGATCGCTGCTCCGATCAGCGGCGTGCGGCCCTCCTCCTCGCCAACGCTCCCGTTGACCTCCGCCCCCTCGGCCAACATGGACGCCATGGCAACCAGGTCTCCTGCCAAAGACGCCTGATAGAGACGTAGCATGGCTGAGTCCTTATGACGATGATGCTCTGAAACAGAAAACGCAGAAAACATTTTTTTCTAAACACAATAAATTTAAATTAGTGCTGAAGCGCAACAGGACGCCGTAACACGCCGATGCGAGCACTGACAGAGGAAGCCAACCACACAGCTGTCGTGCACGGGACAGGAAGTGAACAGACGGGTGCTGCAGCAGAGAGGCGTGATGGGTCAGGTGTTACAGGGGGCAGTGAGGCTCAGAGCAGCGGCAGGAACGAATCCAGCAGTAAAATGTAAAAGTAATAGATTACTGCAGTGATGAATGCGCTGATAAGGTATCGTTCCAGTTTAAACAAGCTTCTTAAATTCTAGTTACAATGTGCAGACGGTCGGACTTACGAGCGCCGTTGGCCTGGACAAACTTCTTCTCCACGTATTTCTCTTTGATCCACGCCTCCTTCTCGGCCCTGAAAGGGAGAAAAACAGGACGCTGAGTCTCTGCTTCCAACATTCACGTTCAACCAAAGCCGATTCCTTTCAGCGGCTCGTGTTTTTACCGCGGGCTGTCGGCTCGGGGCTTGACTCGTCCCTCCTCTGAACATCGCGCCTCGTAGATCTGGTTCATCACATCGTTTCCCAGAACGCACAGCAGCTGAGGAGGAGCATTCACATTTTAGAATCTGGGCCTGCGATCGATTCTTCATTGATTTTTTTTCAACGTCAGACATGAGCAGCACTGTGAGAGTCTCCCGGTTAGACTCGGGACAGGTGAAGGCAGTTTGGGCTGTTCTGGGATCAGTTTGGTGGGTTTTCAAACATAAAGATCCAGAGAAGCCGGGAACTTCTTGTGTTATTTTCCACAACAGCTGATTGCCTTTTAGAGACTGTTTAGAGCAATTTCCTGAAATGATTCAATGACCGAGCAGCGATTTGTCGGCTTGTTATTAGTTCAGGGTGTTTGGTTCACACAGAGGCAGAAATCTGATTTTCTCGTTTCTCCTCGTGGCGTTATATTTGACAGCTTCCTCACTTTACGGTCTGCTCTTCACTTTATGATGCCGGAGTGTTAAAGCTTCAGTGCAGAGTGTTTCGCTTCTACCTTCAGCTGTTCGGCCTCCCAGGAGTCCAGAGTGAGAGATCGCACCTTCGACAGATGGACTCCGAGGCTCCTGCAGACACAGAGAAAGAAGAACATCGGCCAACGTGTTGCTGGTTTTCATCTTCTGACAGTAAACTATGAAGATCACCAAACACCAGTGAGTACTTCTCATGGTTCCCACAGGCTGTGTGTGGACAGAGAAGGTTGATGAAAGATCAAAGGGCGAGATTAAAGCCTGACACCTGCTAAAAAGCAGTGAAGAAGAAATGAGGAGGAAGTCCTCCTGAAACCTGGGCTGTTACCGGTGTATGCCCGAGCACTCGATGCACATGGTGACTGCCAGGTTGATGGAGGCCCAGCGAGGCTCTTCCTCCCCGCAGTCACAGCACCTCTGGTTCCCAAGGCCCCTCAGGGCCACGCTCAATGCTGCCGGCCTCTGGGCGGGAGGGCCCGGACAGACGTCCCCGCCACAATGCAGAGGGGGGAGCTCCTTAGGCTGCACATAGAGAGGAAGAACTCGTCAGCCAAATGGATGGGGGAGGGGAGTTAGCTGTAATATTCAGAGGTGAGTGTATCGTGGTCGTGGTGTGGACCGGCCTGCGTCAGCTGAGTGTCGCTTCGCTCTCTGTAGGCGAGGTCGATGCTGCCCTGCAGAGCACTGAGCCAGGCCTGCTTCAGCTGCTCCGAGTCGGCCTGCAGAGCACAACACCTGGAAACAAACAGGTCAATTAACGCCATATCACATGACCCTACAGGTGTGAAAACGCCGTGTTCACTGTCTTACTTCTGGACGGAGAGCAGCTCAAAGCAGAAGCGTCGGTCCACGTGATCCAGAGATTTGACAGCACACAGTCGAAGATCCTCAAACAGAACCACAGCTTCCTCCTGCGGCGTGGGATTCAACATGACTCGTCATCATGATCCTCAGCAACATCACCATCCTCAGCAACATCACCATCATCACCATCCTCACCATCCTCAGCAACATCACCATCACCATCATCATGATCCTCACCAACATCACCATCATCATCATCCTCACCAACATCATCACCATCCTCAGAAACATCACCATCACCATCATCATGATCCTCACCAACATCACCATCATCATCATCCTCACCAACATCATCACCATCCTCAGAAACATCACCATC
>NW_024582484.1:1024132-1041992 GCF_018398535.1 Haplochromis burtoni
CATCACCATCCTCAGCATCATCACCATCCTCAGCATCACCATCATCCTCAGTATCACCACCATCCTCAGCAACATCATCACCATCCTCAGCAACATCACCATCCTCACCAACATCATCACCATCCTCAGCAACATCACCATCCTCACCATCCTCAGCACCATCCTCAGCATCATCATCATCATCATAAAATTCATTTTATGCAGTTCTTCCTCCGACTAACATTCATCCATGAAATTCTTTCTTCAAACACTAAAAGCAGAAAACTCACCTAAGTGTGAGGTGGTATAACCGGACGCCTTCCTGTGATTCCAGGACCAGTGGAGTGTAACTTGACTGTCTGGAGGGTTTCTACTTTGTTTTTATTTGAATTTAGCGTCGAATCAGCGTAAGTGAAAAATACTGATTTTTTTTTTTAAAGTGGACCTTTTTCACTTTATTTCATTATTTCCTGTCATGGATGTTCATATCAAACATGACCAAAGGATTAATAATGAGCTCAGTACACAGAGTAAACCCTGTGAGCTCTAAACTCACAGTTTATCACAGCTTCTCCTGCTGAAGTGTCACGGAGCAGGTAATAATCAGAGGAGGTCCACTTTAAAACTGATTTCACTCCAGATTTAAGCTGAACTTTTAATTTTCTGTCATCATGTGAACATTTTGATTTAGAAATGTTAAACTTGAGTTTCTGATGTAAAAATTTGTGAACAGAAAGAAAAAAGTAAATTTTGCAGAATGAATAAACGTAGACAAAAACATGCTAACGATTGTTCTGAATGAAAGCAGGAAGAGCGGTCAGCTTCCAGAGAAATCTCAGGGACACCTGTCACACCAACATGAAGTCACGTGAGGTGTGTTCAGCTGTGATCTCAGCTGGAGCTGGGCAGTAATTTTCTCCCGCAGGTGGATTTAAGGCTGGATTTGATTACATGTAATCAATCCGAGGAGCTGAACTCTGTTTAATGGCTGTAACAGGGTGTGAATCCAATCAGAAGTTAAACCACCATAAACAGAACGTCCAGCTGGGAACAAATTCAGACCTCTTGATTGAGCTGATCAGTTATCAGGCAGTGAAATCGATCCCTTTGATTAGCTGTTCTTTGATTGAGTGGCCGGGTCTCACCTTGTGGGACTTCCTGTATATGAGCTGGTTGTCTCTGATGGTGAACCAGGATCTGAAACAGGTTTACAAGTTAGAAGGATTCACCGAGGTCAAAGGTCAGCAGGCCATGTGACACTGCGGGTCTCTACCTCTTCCACATTTTAGATTTCCTCCTCGAGCGTTTGAACAGGTAACCCCGGATGATGTCATCATTGCCAGGACACGCGCTGACCATCGGCTCACCTGAAGCGTCCTTAGAACAAACACACGCGTGTTTCAGAGCGTTCGTTCTGCTTTGAGTCTAAATGTAGTCGTCCCTCCTTGAACAACATATCTAACATCTGTCTGCAGCGTCTGCTGGGACAGATGTGCTGATCTGTGAGACTCCTTACCCTCTGCTGGACCAGCAGGTGTCTGTTCTCCAGCTCCTTCCTCTTGGCCGTGCAGTCCGCAGACAGCTGTGACAGCTGTGGAGCACACACAAACACATACGTGTACACAGCCGTTACTCCACACCGAGGCTACCACACAAACCAGCACAAAGAGGTCAGAGGTCACAGACCTGCGCTGCCATGGTTTTCATGGTGGGCTCGAGGTCTCTTAGCAGGTCAAAGCCCTGGTGGAAGAAGGTGAACTGAGCGTGGACGAAGGAGAACATCTGGAAACGCAAACTTGAGTCAGTACACGAAGATGGTCGTATCAGGTATGTCCCCCCTCTATGACATCACACAGACCCACGAGTTGTGTTTTCACTCACAGAGTTTAAGATGTCGACCTTCTGCTGAGTCTTGAAGGTGTTGAGCTGAAAATTAGGACACAGAGGATAAAGCATCTGATGTTCCTTCATGTCATCAATGTTAAACACACTCAGGTGTCACACCTGCAGACAGTAATCCAAGGCGAAGTGCTGGTAGCATTTGCGTGTAGCGAGCAGCAGGTGACTTGCCCGCTCGGCGTCGGCGGCTTTATGTCGAGACACCTGAGCGTTCTTCGTCGCTGCCGTCTCCAGATCCTCGCCGATCCGGACAAACTCCTTCCTGGTCTCCGCCAACTGGGGCAGGAACCTCAGAGAGATGAAGAGCAGCAGTGTCATCACCAGAGCAGCTCTGCCGGTGCTCAGAGCTAAACTGTGTTACTGTTACTGTGGCAACGGCCTCTACACTGAACCCGGGAACCCCGACATACTGATCAGCCCCCCGGAGTGATGCCTTACTGCGTGCAGAGGTTAGTGAGCTGCTGGCCGATGGCTCTCTGTGTCTGATCAAACAACATCTGCAGGTGAAACACACACACGAGTCAAACACATGAGTCTCTGCTGGAGCTCAGACGAACAAACACGAGTACAACTGAGCGTGGACTCACAGTGTGGAAGCTGACCATCTCCTGCAGGCCCTGGTGGAACTGGTTCAAGCAGGTCTGAGAGGAAGGAAATAGGAAGTCAGACAGGAAATGCCCCAACACCCCACCGAGAAACTGAGCAGACATGTTAGGTCATTAGTCCTTCCTGGCTTATTAGCTGGTAGTGTTAGATAAATGAACTCAGAGGAAACAGAGCAGACGTTGTGGGGCGTCAGGAGCTGAAAGTAAATTGGACGACCGGATGCAGCGATTTCTTCTTTTTCAGATGCATCGAGGAGCTGCTTACTGTGATCACGCTGTCCTTCGTCTGATTGGTGCACAGCTCAGCTAGGCCGCTCAGTAGCAGCTTATTGGCAGTGCTGTACGCTTGTCCCGCCTCTACCATCTTCCCACACAGCTTCATCACCTGATTGTTTAGAAACAGACAGTACAGACCAATCAGCTTGCCTCACTAATAACAGTTAGCTTCTAACAGTACTTCATCAGTACTAGTGAGTATACAGCTGTATTAACAGTATTTGTAGTACTACTATTAGCTGTGAAATTACAACTAGTATCGTAATAGTATTAGCTACAGTATTTGTACTGTCTAGCAGTATTAGCGCTAGTATATGCAGTATCAGTAGCGTAGTACAAATAGTACTACCACTATTTGTAGTGGAAGTACTTGTGCCTTGTCTCCATGTGTCTCTAACAGTTTTTATTACAGCAGTAGTGGTAGTAAAGTAGTAATAGTAGTAATGGTAGTAATAGTAGTAATGGTAGTAGTACTTGTACCTTGTCCAGTTTTGTCTCCAGCTGTGAAACATCTGTTTCAAACTGATCCAGAGCCAGCCTGAATAAAATAAATAAAGCGTCATCACTACAAGTGAACATGCGCAGATTGGTGTGTGCGTGCGCGCGCGCGCTTACCTGAACTCAGGTGAGTCTTTGACGCAATCCTCAAAGTCCAGCAGGCAGTCCATGACGTCACCCAGCAGTCTCGTGTCCCTGTAGTGAGTGCGAGTGTAAATAAAGTTAGCTGCGGTGCTTCATCCTGCCGTTAGCCGTTAGCTCCGCTCTAATGAATCATTTTTAAACACGCGCCGGGGACGTGGACGGACTCCTTCACGCGCCTGGTCCACAGCCTCACAGCGGGTGGATCCGTCGCGCGCAGCACACGCGCCCCGGTCGGCCCTCCATATTGGCGCGGTTGAGATCAGAGAGTAACTAACCCGGGTCAGCCGCTGTTCTCGGACTAACAGCTGTCCCGCTGCAGCCCGCTGTTGTCAGACTTGTTGCTAACCGACAACGTCCGCCTAATATCCGCTTTGTTTGGCTCGGAGCCAGCCGACAGTCACAGCAACTCCAGCGACCCCCAGCGGCCCGGGGCGGAACCACACCTACCGTGCCCGTTATTTAGGGCTGAGTATCGTCGCTGATTTCTATAACTGATTCGATTCAGTTTTGACAGTCAGAAATATTCTAATTCTGATCATTTATCAGCACACATCCATGTTTTATATCTGTGTATAAACCAAAGCTGACACTGAGACTTCATCAGCGGTGTGAGCATCACAGCAGGTGTAACTGAGGATCCAACAGAGAAACATGAAGCAGGTTTTCTGGAAGTACAGCAGCCAAAGTCAGAGGGAGCTCACGAGCATGGTTATCAAACGTGAAGCGCAGTTTGATCTTCTTTTGCTGCTGGTTCAGTCAGTGTTGGTCAGAGTGACGAAACCTGCAGCTTCAGGATCTGTGAGCCGTCGACTCTCAGCGCCGGCGTCTGTGGACGATCCACGCTCTGCGTTTACATCGTTGTGCTTCTCACTTACTGTTTTAGCTGTTTGGTGGTTGTTGAAATAGTTTTGTAAGCTTTAACCTGAGATTCTGTCAAAATAAATTTATATTTAAAAATCATTCAGGATTTAATGAATCGATATCGTGTTATTCAAGCTAATATCGATCTTTTTGAACCCACACCTACTCCTAATTGTTTTTTGATTTTCTTTCACTGACTGAATTAAAACTCAACATGTAGTAAATAACAGACACTACTACTTAAATGCATAAATATTTAAGGTTTTATGTGTAGTGTATATGCATTTGTTTTAAAATTTAGATTAGAACAAATATATTGACAAAATATAAAAAAAAAAACTATACAAATATTTTTTAGCCCTACAAAATTATGTTATTAGTTTTCTTTTATTAATTGTAGTTTCAAATCTCTTAAAAAAAAGATGTTTGCATGTTTTCAGTGTTTTTCGCTGCTGCAAACCGACTTCTGTGAGGAATAAAATGCATGTAATCTTTCGAGGCCAACAAAGTGAAACGTTTGACTTTCACCAGCATAATTTCACCTTTCGTTTCCTGTTTATTGGCAGAAAAAATGGCGTACATAGCTTTTTATCAGAAGTTACGATGAAACATTGAACATCTAATCGAATCACTTCATCACTAAAAGCATATTTGCACTGCAAAAGACTCTTACAAATGTGGATTGCACAACACTGAACATTATAGTTCTTCATTTCCACTTAATACTGTACAGTTGCTGTTATTGTGTATATATATTTATATTTCTTCATACATTCCTATATATTTCTATACTGTGTATTTTGTTTATACAGTTATTTTATTTTCAACTTTAATTTAGATTTTATTCCTTCCTAGTTAAATTGACCCTTTTTAATTTTCATATTTGTTTCCTATCTTATTCATAGCCTTTTCTTTTCTGTTTCTTTAGGCCACGAGCAGTTGTGTAAGCATTTCACTGCATATCATACTGTGCATGAGACAAATAAAATGAGAATTTGAAAGGTTTTCTTCATCCAGCTGGATTTTTTGTTGCATCACAGAAGAAGAAAAAAACCTGTCCCTGCTGTGTTGTTTAATGATCGGGCTGCACGGTCTGATGCGTTTCCTCTTTATGTCCCGTTTGTGTTAATAAAGTTAACAAATTCAAACACTGACGGGTCAAATCAGCTGATGGAGACGGAAAATAAATGTTTTTATTGTAAAAGAAGCGGACGTTACAGCAGCAAGAACACAGAAACAAAGATGAGGACGATGAGTTCAGTAGCCAATAGAAACCAGGATCACAGTGACGTTGTCAGCGCAGCCTCGTCTGACCGCCTCGCTTGCCAGCTGCTGACAGGCGGCCTCGAACCGCCGCTCCTCCTCCATCTGCCCCGCCCCCTTCTCTTTGCTCCCGTCCTGTAGGCATGAAGAGGAGGATGAAGGTCACCCAGCAGAACTCACATGTTTAACTGGATTAAGGCCAAAACCAGTGGGTGACGTCGCAGTGGGTGTCTCCATCTTTTGCATACAGTCTCTTTTTCTAAAACATACATATAAGTCTAAACTATGAAGCAGAGCCTCGATTGAACATGTAGCCTAAAGGAGCTCAGGAAGGAAAGCGACTGTTTCTTTAAGTGTCATGAAGACGTCTCACTGTGAGATGGTGAAAGATGGACCCTTGGGCCCCCTCCTCGATTCGATTAAGGGTCCAGCTTCCACCATCCTACAGTGAGAGGTCAAACGTCTTCATGAAACGTAAAGAAACGGTTGCTTTTCTTCCTGAGCTCCTTAGATTACCTGGGTGACAGATTACACCCTCACAGATGAAAAACAATCCAAAGTTACATGAAGCTAATCTGCAGACACGCTAACTGCGCTCTTATTTTGTTACACTCATCCGTCGCACTTCCTGCTGACGCAGGAATTGTGGTGTTAAGGAGGACGGGCTGATACCTGGAGGACGCCGAGGACGAACTTCACGGCTTCGTCGGCTGAGAACACTTTGAACAGGCCGTCACAGGCCAGGATGAGGAACCTGCAGAGAGCAGGGACAGTGCTCACACACCTGCCTCCCAGATCACAGCAAACCAAAGCTGTTTAGGTCCAAATCCAGCTGTTTCCAGTTGTTTCTACTGTGCAGCATCTTATGTATTAAACACGTTTTATTTCTAGTTAGTGAACTCTCCATCACTCTCTAATTGGCGCCAACGGGCTGTGCACTGATGTAGCTCCACCTTCACTGTCACTACACTGATGCTCAGGTGAGCTCAGGTCCACAGACCAGGCTGTTTTAAACGTCACGATTCTGTTTCTACATTCGTGGAGCACCTTTTGGTCTCTCCTTACCTGTCATTGGGCGTGAGCTGACACCTCCTCAGGTCGGGGGTCGAAATAACGCCACAGCGTTTGTACTGACCGTCCCCGATGGAGCGAGACACCTCCAGGACACCGAGCACGCGGCCATCCCTGCGGAGACACGAACACATCACCGTTAGCTGAGGCCGAGAGGCGCTGGTGGAGGACGGTAAGGATTCGGACCTGACGGTGCCGCCGGCTCTCTGGATCCTCATCCTCTCCTCGTAGATGGTCGGGTTGTGCTCCTTACTGAGCGCCAGAGTCACCGACCTCCTCTGTCCGTCTGCCGCCGCCTCCATCCGACACATGACTGCCTGCAGACACGGAAACGGCGCAGCAGGAAGCTTAAGACAGGAAGAAAAAGAAGCGCAGGTGGAGGTGAAGAAGCGCCGGCTCACCCTGCTGTCTCCCAGGTTGGCCACGTACACCATGTCGTCCACCACCAGCACGCAGGTGGCCGTGGAGCCGTCCTTCCACGCCGGTTTCCTGTCCACACAAACAGCTCGTCAGCTTTTCCTGCTCCACATTTAAAAACAGCTGCGGCACACTGGCGCTCAGAGTCTTACTGGCTCGAGGCCTTCTTCAGGAAGTCTTCGTCGGTCTGCTTGAACGTGTCCAGGAGACACCTCTTAATCAGCTTGTCTGCGTTTTCAGCATCTCCTGAAAGAGACGACGTGCTTTAACCAATGAGAAGGCACCACGGCTCTCTCGCACGTTTATGTCAAAGTAAACTTACAGATGACTCTGTGTCTCTCTGGACTACTGCGCCCTCTTGTGGACATGACGTGATATTAAAGCAGTTTAATTCTTCTAATAATTAAACATGATTTATGTCAGTTTTCACATCACTATTATTACTGCGGCATTAAAACAAGCAGCTGCCTCATCCATCATCCATCCAATCACGTCTATGACCGCACAGCGAGCAGGGAAACAGGAGACAGCAGCAACTGGACTTTCAAAATAAGAGCGAGGGGGGATTGACCACTGCGGGTCGTGAACAGCGTGGAGGAAACTCACCTGTGGGGAACTTCTTGGCGAGAGTGTGATGGAGGTTCTCAGCAGCGAATCCAGAGGCTCGAGCGCCGCCATGGCCGTCGAACACGGCGAAATACGAAACTCGGGACCTGCAGACAAAGACACGACGTCAGAGAGACCACACGGAGGAGCTGTGACCGATCACGATTGGTGGGCGTGACTTCCTCTTACACGTTTCCTGGCAGCGTGGACAGACAGCCGCTCATGTCCGGCAGCAGCACGTGAGCGTCCTGCATCTCCTCGCGCTCGCCACGCCTCGCCGCCACGTATCCTCTGAGCACTGGGAGGCCTAGACACACAAAGAGAACGTGAGACCGGCGGCGTCCGCCCTCGCCTCTGCGAGTCGTATTCACGTGTGCTCGCGTCTGATTGGAGGAAAAGAAGCAAACAAACATTGTGGTGGAACAGCTGAAGACCTTCTTTGCAAACTTTCTTGACGACCTCCTCCTCCCCCTCCTCCCTGTGTGCTTCATCTCGTTTCCGTTTCAACCTTTTCTCCTCCTCTTCTTCTCTGGTGGTTGGGGGTGGAGTTGTGAGCGGTGCTAGAGCAGGACCTGAGGAGGAATCGCATCAAACATTAGCCCGATGTCCTTCCTGACACAACCCTCGCCATTTACCTGCGTTTGTTCCCGCATTCATCACAGTCTAACATCACCAAAATCAAACACTCCACATCTCAGCTCGTGGAAATTCACACTTTTCTTTATACTTTTATTGAATTCATAGACCTGTTTAGGAGCACCAGCTACGGGTTTTTGTCTGTTTGCAAAGGGTGCTGGTGGAAAACATCCTCCTGCTGGATAAAGATGGAGGAGGAGGAAGAGGAGGAGGAAGGTGTGTTTGAGGGCAGACAGACAGAAAGAAAGGTAGGAGTGTGGAGGTGAGAGCAGGAACGGTAAAGAGCCGCGACTGATATGGAAAGTGAGGCCAGGAGCATCTAAGGGTGAGATGGTCTGCGCATGTGCAGAGGAGGGACGTACATTCAGAGGGGGGGTGAGATGATAAGATGGTGATGATTCAGAGACAGCCTGTCTGGCTGTTCCTCACTGATACCAGTTATTAATAATCAAAGAGATCAATAACTGCGAGTTTACGCGGATATAGCGAGTTTTAGAAAAAAATGTAATTCACTACAACCACGTTATGGAAGGAAATACGTCACTTTTCATTTTCCCGGTGCTTTGCTGACTATTTAGTGTTTTTATACAGTCAGATTTCACATTTTAGAGGTGAAAAACTGTCGCTGAGCTAATGAAACCTGCAGCTGCTGACCGACGAATCGATGCGTAATCGATCAGTCATGTCTGTGGGGTGTGAACTGAAGCACGGCTCCCGCAGCAGTAACGCTAACGTTAGCTCACTCGGCTCTGTGATGGAGCCTTAGCCCTGCTGCTAACGTCAAACCTTCCCGTTAACTCACCGGAGGTCTGAGTCGGTTCCGGCAGATCGTCGAACAGATCCATCCCGCTGCCCCGCAACAAGCTAACGAACCCGGATACCTGAGCGAACCGCCACTCCTGCCCCAGCTCTCCGTGTCCGGGTGTCCGTGTCAGGGTGTGTGAGCTGACCCAGTTCGTGTTAAACCGACACGATTATTAAAGCGGGCCAAACTGTGCTAAAGACCCGCTGTCGCTTCTTTTGCAGCAGGAACTGTTCTTCATCTGCAGCCTCAGAGCTAGCCCTGCATTAGCAACACACGGCTACACACAACCTACTTCCGGCCGCTGCTTTCAAAACAAAAGCTTCAAAATATCCGAGCTGCAAATGTCCGGAAGTCTGTGAAGGAAGCTCTAAAAAAGACAACTTCGTTTCCATAGCATCGTTACGTTTAACCCGCAATAAGGACCTAAAGTTTTAGCAGTTGCACATATTTTGCTACATTAGGTTTTATTTAATTATGTTTTACATGTTTCTGTGAAATAATAAAGAGCATTCACAAACATCAGAATTTACTGTATTTACAGTGTTCTGTGGATCAGCAGGGTGTGTGTATTCGTCTGCTAATCAGAAGGTTGGTGGTCTATCCCTGACTGCACCAGCCAAAGATCCTTGGGCAAGATACTGATGCATCCATCAGAGTGTGAATGCTGGAAAGCACTAATTTGGGAAAAGCAAATGTGCCTGTGTGAATGCGGCGTGCTGTATAAAGTGCTTTGAGTGCTTGACTAGAGAGTAAATAAGAACCAGTCCATCCATAACTCCTGCAGCTGTCCATGTTACAGATCAGTGTTTTGGATCCATAGTCAGGAAACTCCCCGGTCAGATCTTAATCTGATCTTAACTTAAGTAAGTGAGGATAACCTCATGGGTCTGTCAATCACTGACACACAGAGGGGCATCTGAATAAGCGATGGTTCAGCTTCATCCTGACAGAAACTGAGGTTACATGTCATAAAACGAGTAAAACACGCATTTGATAAAAGACTTAAGAACTATTTGTTGATCCCAGGCTGCTGACAGCTTACACAGTAATGCTGAAGTTACGGTGCTGCATTTGTGTCTTATTTGTCTGTGCAGACAGGTGTGCAGCCGACGCAGACGTGCTCGCGTGCAGTCCTGCAGAAGGCTGACAGCCCATTCAGTTCAGTTTTTTTTATGTAGCACCAAATCGCAATAAGCTCTTCGGCCTCCTCAAAAAGCCTATTGTGAGGTGAAGACCCTACAATGATGCAGAGGCTGAATCCTGATTGGTTGAAAAGTGGACATGACCAGAATATAGAGTGAAAGCAGAGATCACTGCATGAAGGGAGAGATGTGAAAAGCAAGTTAAAACACACACACACACACACACACACACACACACACACACACACACACACACACACACACACAGACCATCAGCACAGTCTCTCCACAGCACACTCCTCTCCCTCCTTTCCTTCCCTCCTTGCCTCCTTCGCCCGCCTCTGGCCTCTCATTGGCTGCTTGGCTGCTGCTCTCTTCCAGTTGGCTGGCGGCAGCAGCGGCTGTGGGTGTTCGGATGTCCCACACTGACAGAGAGCCTGAACCTCTCAGCTGCAGCTGATCTCGGAGCTCCTGCGGAGAACATGCGGCTCTGTGAGCTCTGCCTCTGGACCTGCTGGGCTGCAGCGCTCTGCTCCGCAGCACAACAGCACGCGGGACTGGAGACGAGCCCGGCCGGGGGGAGGAGGCTGAGCGCGGGCACAACCACGGCAGCACCGCGGGGGAGCGGAGGGAAGCCCGGGGACCGCCGGAGAGCAGCTCCGAGAGGGTGAGCACCGCACATATGACCATCACCGTCACATTCCACACCACACCACCAACCCAAATAACTCACTTATAATCAGCCGGGCTGCTGTCGGTCTGCGGCTCACTTCATGTCTGAAATCATCTGAGATGAGAGAACAAAAAACTTTGTGTGTCCTGGTCACGGTGACGTCACACCCGTGTGTAAACAGGCTCAGCTGAGTGAGGAGCTTTGGTTGTGTGCTTTGTGTTGGCTTGTCATCACAGCGAGTCCCGCAGGTGTGCTGTCTGCTGTTTAAATCTCTATCATCACAGACACAACAGGACTTCAGCTTCAGGCTGTGCAGGTGTGACCCTCAGGTGAGTGGTTGTGCAGGTATTATTCATCCTGACCGATTTCTCTCTAGTTCTGCTTTGTGCTCTGCTGGTGTCATCCAACTGCTGGGACCTGCTGCACAGGTGCACCGGCTCCTCCTCTGTGTCCACGGAAGCTGTGGAAGAGCATCTCCCTGAGGAGCACTGCACGAATGCTACAGTAAGACCTCCATCGTGCTCCTCGTGCACGTTTCTGACCGACTGACTGTCAGAATCAGACTGCAGGAGGCCAAACCTGCTGCACGGGAATCTTTGCTCACATCACTGTGCAGAACCAACAGGTCCAGCTCTAGTGGATGAGAGCAGGCTCACACTGAGCACAAGAGACAGAGTCTGGAGATGCCGCAGTGAACGTTACGACCCTTCAGCCACATCCAGCAGGACCGGCTCGGCACCCTGGGGAGGAAAATCCTCGGACGGTCCCACAGACCTCCAGGTGTTAGCTACCGGTACCTGAGTGTCCTTAGAAACCAGGATGAAATCCTCAGACTCTGTCAGGCCGGGTCCACCTGCAGCAGGCCCCAGACCCCTCCTGGTGGAGGACGATGCCTGGCCTCAGAGTGTGCAGGCATTTCTTTGATGACGAAGGCATTGATGCCACCGATCGGCGCTCATGCTCCTCAGACCTGAATCCAGAGGTGAGGTTTGTGTATTGCACTGCAGGAGCTCACAGATGCCCTGACCCAGGTCTGGGAGGAGCTGACCACCTCCCATCAGGAGAATGCACAGATGTTTGTGGGAGCACTTTTGGGCACGTAGAGCTGCTTGAAGATGGATTTGGACACCTGTAGGCAGCTCAAGTTTGCAGGAGGGGACTGATATCTTTAAAACAGTCGACATGTGAACAGAATTACAGATATTAAAGCTCAAAAATATTTTTATCAAACTAGATGTTTGATGTCTCTGTTCATATTCGATGCAAAACATGTTATGCTGTTCTTATTTTTGAAATCCTTACATTCATATTTATGGATAAGACCAAAGTCCTGCTTCATCGTGCAGGCCTCAGGTGAGGCTGCTTTCCAGGTGCTGGACACATTAAAACAGCTGGATTACCCTGAACAACATGTCTGAGAGCATCTGGTCTACCTGTCTGTGATGTAGTGTGACCGTAAGGCAGCTCAGGAATGTGTGTGTGTGTGTGTGTGTGTGTGTGTGCGCGCGCGTGCGTGTGTGTGTGTGTGTGTGTGTGTGTGTGTGTTGACCGTGCGGGTTTAGGGGTAGATTCAGGCTCAGGTCGGGGTTATCGTCCTTATAAACAGTGTGATTTAGCGTCATGCTCTCCAAACGCTCTACATGATCAAACGTACACACAACGTTTTTTGGTCCCACACTCTACGTAAAGCTGATTTGCTTTGTTTTTGGTGCTTTGACCCATGAAGTGATCTTTTTAATTTGATTGGAAATAGTTGTCACGTGATGTGATCACATGACCTTCGACATGTATGTAGTGTAATTTTGTGTGTTATTGTGTGGTGAAGTGCAGGTGTGCTCAGGTAAAATGGGAGAGTGCGAGTTGGTAGTCACTCCTGTCGCAGTGAGGTTGGTAGGCTTCCAGAAGCTGGCCAATCAGAAGAAGGTGGGGAGTTTGGTGTTCGTGTTAGCATACATTAGCATCTGCCACTTTGCTTCTGACAAACTCTTTATAACAAACATTGTTTGTTTGCTGTGAGATAAATACATTAAAAGTCTTCTTCTGCTGAGTCTGCAGAGGGTCTTTCTACATAAAACCACAGAAGAAGACAATGCTGCTTATTGCAGAGTTGCATTCATTTCAGCAGCAAACATTCAAAAGTCAAAATCCTT
Organism: Haplochromis burtoni; assembly: GCF_018398535.1. NCBI lineage: Eukaryota > Metazoa > Chordata > Actinopteri > Cichliformes > Cichlidae > Haplochromis > Haplochromis burtoni. The sequence goes on from NW_024582484.1 coordinate 1,037,158, forward strand.
GAAGGATTTTCTGTACAAATCAAAGAAGTTCTGCTGTTAATCTGCCAGACATCACAAAGTCCACTTTTCTTTTCTCACCGTGCACATGCTGCACGTTGAATGATCCGAGTGTCTGCAGCAGGAACCACGTTACAGCAACATCTGCTGAGGAGAGAAGCCGGCTGATGGTGGAGATGCTGTCTGACAGAGTCGTATATAAAACATGTTAATACTTAGCGTGTAGGCCAGCACACGTCTGTCTGTGATTCTGCTGACTCTGAAACATCTTAAAGCCTCCCTGCTGCTGACACCGGTTTAATCTCAAACAGAAGAAGAAGAAGCTGCTGCGACTAAAACCAGCGTAGATCAGTTTAATGACAGCAGCTCTGCTCTGCGTCCACGTAGCAATCAGAAAGTCGAGTTTTTGTTTGATTTTATTTGCGTAATTAAATGCTCAACACTGTGTTTACCTTTATTTTTGTCCTGTATCGATACTTTTACATTTTCCTGCTTATATTAAGTTTCTTTGTATGAATGTGTGTATTAGCACACATATTTCTGTGTGAATCTATTCTGTTTATTTCAGTTCCACATTTTTTTCTTGGACTCTGTTAGAGCAGCTTTGCATGAGTCACAGTTTAAAATAATCCCTCTTTATGTCGTTCTGGGCCTTGATGCAGCCCGTCAGTTCATTCTCTATCTGAAACAAGCTGTTTTCATTTCTGTCCCCACAAAGGATCTTTCTTCTGATTGGTTGCCCCTCATAGATATTAGGTGGGTGGAGCTTCTCAACATGAGGTGACCGTACTAGAGCTATGCCTTTTCTATGACCTCACAGATCCAAGAGTAGAAAAAACTGTAAGAAACTGAGTGTTAAGAGAAGTCTGAAGCTACACCGACATCAGTATTTAAAGTTTGTTTAAAATGAGCGTTTCCCTCTGGAACAGGAGATGTACGACAGGAAATACCAAAAACCCTACACGTTAATAAAGGACGGAGAAAGCTCAGACTGACTGAGGGCGAGCTCTGTGTTTGTAGTTTTCTTTGTGGATGAAATGTGGAGGCCAACAAGCTGCTCAGTGTCTGAAGGCTAAAGCAGATTCTTTGAAGCTCAAAGTGTCTGAGAGCGTAGGAAGCAAACACAGGCTCGTGGTTTCAGAGCAGCTGTGGACTCCCTGACTCGAGCCGACTCGGGCTCCTTCCTGACTTCTGGGTCATTCTTGTAGGTCTTTGGTGTTGGTGAAACTCTGGGATAATGTCCCCGAAAAGTCAGTGAAACAACCGTGTGTGTGTGTGTTTATGCCCCTCCCCCTGCACCTGACGTGGCACAGGTTGTAGTCATTTTAACAGAACAGCTTGTAATGAAAATATAAAAACACTCATTCAGACTCAGCACTGTGCTTCGTCCCCAGAAAGAGTCTCGTATGACCGTCACCGTGTTATTGTTGGCAGCTTAACTTCATTAATCCCTTGTTTCCTTAAAGTGCAGCGATTAGATGACTGATTAGTTGTTTGAGAAACAGTTAATTTTATAAAAGCTGCTGCAAAATGAAATGCTGTCTGCAGGTCTGCATGACCTGGAGGAGGGTCATTACTCTGTTTGTAGGACGATTTGTTCTCAGTCGCTTTCTTGAGGAAAGATTTATTTTTAGCTTCTGATGTGTTTCTACTAAACTGAATGTGTTTCGATTTTTATTTATTCGATTGACTCTGAAAGCAGAGCTTTAACTTTCACTTGCTGGCTATTGTGGATCATCATATTTGATCAGGTGAAAGCTGTTTTAAAGTGGGAGACGCTAAAACACTTGTTTCAGAGAGAGGACACACTAAGTTCCAGTGTAAGATAAAGAAGGATGATTTTAAACCGCAGATCATGCAAATATGGTTCTGGAAATGATCAGACACTTCAGATTATTCTGCAGTTTGGATACTTGGGGATTATTCGATGATTGTGTTGCTCTAAGGCTGCAGGTGAAAGCATCAACAAAACGTATTTACGCTGAGCTTTTTGTCGTGCTTTGCAGACTCAGGAAAATCCTTCGAATGTCTTTGTATTAAAGGTCTTAAAGTCTTAAATTTAATCTGGTGAACCAGCAGAAATCTTGCGCCGTGCTTATTTCTATCAGCTGCCGTTCCTGTATGAAGGGGTCTTTACTCTAACTTGTACCCCTGCGCCTCTCTCCGGACTCACCCGTCTGTGTGTATACAGGTTCAGGACTGTATGTGTGGTAATGCTAAATCTTTGTTTGGACACACACTGATCCCGGTGTGAGTTAGTGGGGCCTCCTGTGCTGCTACAATACGACCGGTACGCTGTGAGTAATGATTAAATCCTCTGCAGAGAAGCTGTGTCCACACTTGGTTGGCTACATTTAACAAACAGCGTCTCATCTCTGCCGCCGCCCCCGAAACCCGAACCAAGACCGAGCCCGGTGTATTCATCGCTGTCAGAGTTATATCTGTTAGACCGCCTTGTTGATTTCATGTCTGAACATCAGAAGATCTCCAGCCTAAACAATATATATAATCAATTTTCTCCCACTTACCCAGGTCACAGAGATACCCTCACATTCCCCTCCACATCCACTTCCTTGGGATACCGAGATGTTCTTGAAGCAAGCCTGCAGCCCGGATTGTTCTTAAGCCTTTTTCAGCTGCATTATAGATGTTTAACATAAAGTTGTGTTTCTGTTACGTTCATGCAAAAAGATGCAAAGCGAGAACTGGATCAGTATTTGATGTTTGATGTTTTCGAAGCTGTCTCCAGGTGCACAAAGACCAGTTTTCAGACTGATCTACGGACTTGGCTTCAAAGGATTGCAGTGAAGTTGCTGCCGAGACAGAAGTTTCTCTGTTAATGAATATTGGAGAACTTCCCACAGTTACCACGACTCCCACAGCGTCCTTTAAAATCTAGAACTAGTTCCACTTATTTTCAGTGGAGAAGCATCAGTGGCATTTCCCAAAAGTGTAGCCTAACACACAAATGTCTCCATCCAAAATATGCACCAGAGAACTTGCCCATTTACTTTTTGGCTGCTCATCTTCGGGTCTTTGTGTGACCTCAGACTGACTCCATAACTTGTGTTGCACAGAGTTTGACCACTTCAGGACTTGGTTTTGGGACCTCTTGGAAACTTGCTGTTCAGACTGTCTCAGTTTCTTCACTTTTAATGTGAATGTGAGTAAAATAGACTTCAATGATATTTAATCTCTGGTTTTGGAGCATCTTGTACCAATGGACAACAGCCTAGAACCAGCTCCCCTGGTGTGGAAGAGTTCTTGGGTGGATTTAAGTGGTCTCGATGCCAGAAAGACTCACAAAGACCTTTTTGTCTTTGGGAAGTGTTTCTAGAGTGATTTCCACTTTGGTTTCATCGTTCTAGATTTGAGTTAATCTCAGACTCAGTTTTGGATTTAGAGCAATTGTCTCGGAAAAAACCCACGAACCCTAATGCTCAGGATTCAGTGTCTTTAGGGCTCTGATTGGCTGTTTGGGATCATGTTTTCTCTGCAGGGTGATCCAACACCTTTGATCAGCTGACTGCTTGTGTTAAGCTTTCAAACAAATCCTTTCTCTGGTTTCCCTCACACTTCCTGTTGCACACAGCTGTGGAGTCACACTGGCCCGTCACTTTGATGAGGGGCAGCGGCTCTTGATCCAAGGTTTGCCTGTGAATTGACTCCTTTTTCCAGAAGACCTGCGAGGTAACGGTTTACTGGGAATGTTTAAATGTTTTATTGGAAGACCGTGAACCCAGCCGCAAATAGCGGACTGCCTGTTTGTAAGGAGGGAATGGTTTTTTACCTTTTATTACTTCTAAATCAAGTGTTAAAGTTTAAAACGCCTCCTTTCTCTGCAGGCCTCGAGTATGTGGAGATCGCTGCTGTGCTGGATGGATGCTGTCGCCTAAAACTAGGAGATGCACCAAACGTGAGTATGACGTGAGGGAACCACCACTAGCATGAATTTTGTTAGAAGTGTTCTTTATTTTAGTCAACATCAGTCATCTTGCTGCGCAGTTTAACATATCTGCAGCGCACACCTGCAACAAGCATGCACACTGATCCATCTGCAGATCTGGTTGATTTTGGTCCTCAGGGTGCAGCCCAGATGGATGCCCATAGCATCCACCCAGCGTCCAGTTGCTGAGTCTGCACAGACGGATCTGATAATGCAGGTCAGGTGGAGCTGCTGTCAGCGTGCATCACAGTTTAAAGTGTGAAATGATGCTGGGTGGTGGAGTCCATATGCAGAGCTGGATTTATGCACTCCACCTGCAGACCTGCAGGCGCTCCCACAGAACAAAGTTTAAAGCAGAGTTGCTTCTCAAAGCTAACGGTTCATTTTTAATTCATAAAATCTGAACCTGCTTCTTCCTGTTAATCAAAGGAAACCTCTGGTGCTGATAAACGAAGCTAACATGGAAACGGCTAAAGCTGCTGAAACGTTAGTGGAGACGATGAGCAGGAAATTCACTTCCTGAGTCCGTAAAAACTGAGCGCTCACTGTTGAACTCAGATTTGAATTCTTAGCTAAAACCTAACAAGTTTTTTCGCCCTCTGTCACAGGGTCACATGATCGATTTGTTCATCCAGATGATGATTTTTTTTTTCCAACACTTATTGTTTAGCAGCTCAGCTCCAAGCGAGAGGAGAATAAACTGGGTGATTGTTCTTCAGCTTTTCTCTTCATATCAGCAAAAACAAATCAGACTGTGAAACATCATCAGGACGTCCCAGACAAAATATCTCAGACTAATCTGGATCCAGGGGCTGAATCCATGCAGGATATAATGGGATATTATATTATGTGTGTGTGTGTGTGTGTGTGTGTGTGTGTGTGTGTGTGTGTG
>NW_024582484.1:1042246-1053758 GCF_018398535.1 Haplochromis burtoni
CACACACACACACACACACACACACACACACACACACACACACAGAGCTCAGGGCGTGCAGAGTGAAGTTTTGTGTTTAGTCACATTGTTGAGCAGTTGGTCTGCAGACTCACAGAGGGAAACGCTGGCGCTGAGTTTCTGTTTGTCAGACAGGAAATGCAGATCAAACCAAAGAGAATAAAAGAATAAAACGCTGGTTATCCTGAGAAACTGCAGAGTTAAAAACCTGTTTTAATCTCAGCCCCCCCCCCCAAATCTGGGTCTGACCTCAGATCAGTTTTAAAGGTGTCTCTCTGAGTGATTGAGTGATGCAGCAGTAACCTGCAGGTCGAGCTGCTCACAGACGCTGGTTTCTGGAAGTGTTCCTCAGCACATGCACTGATGTTTTAATGCAGTGCTGCTGACGCTCACAGAGAGAGATGTGCTATATATATCTATATACATATATATGTTCACAGTGAGGAACATTATTGTGAAACTGTTCTAGTTTGAAGGCGCAGATTTTTGCAGAGTGGTCAGCCTCTGCTCATCTGTCCTTCTAGGAAACTCTGCCTCCTAAACATGCTCTTTTTATACCTGATCATGTTACCAACCCGTCTTTCAGCTACAAAGTGCGTAATGATAAGTGTTACAGCTGCATTCTGCCTGAAAGCCACCAGATGGCAATAACTGTGCAAACAGACATAGAAAACAGCTTTTTGTTGACCCCTGTAGACATCTTCCTGCTGAGTTTGGGGCTCAGACTGTCGTTGTGGGTCACATTGAATAATAATAAGTCTACATTTCAAATGGAGGATTATTTGTGGTATGCCCATTAGCTAATGACTTATGACTGATGGTCCATTAGCCAATGAGCTGCTGGTTTCACAGTGAGATCGGCCCGGCTTTGTTACATCAGGGTGTTTGACTGCTGTCTACGCTGCAGTAATGTTCTGTTAATGAAGCGCGCTCTCCTTCTTCTTCAGCCAGGTGTTCTCCTCCCTGCCGTAACGGGGCGCTGTGTCGACAGTTTAACAGGTGCGTGTGCAGACGAGGTTTCCATGGTTACCGCTGTCAGCTGCCCCTTTCTGCACCAGGACGCCTGCTGACATCCATCCACCCGACAGAGTTCCCGGTCCACCTCAGACCCCTCCGGATCCCACCACAACCAGCTCTGAGCCCCCAGAGAAGCACCAAACCTGCTGCCAGCTCACCTCCACCCGAACCTCCACCTGAACCTTCAGACCCGAACCCGACTTCTGCTCAGGCTGATGGAGAGGAGGACACAAAGGTCCCTGACTCTGGTCCTGCCAAAGCTGTAGGCTTTGGAGGTCAAACTGAAGAGAATGATGGAGCTGACAGTGGAGGAGGTGTTTCCAAGCGGTTTCTGACTCGTGAGGAGAACCAAGCCTCCCCAAAATATCCCACTGTAATCCGGTTCGATCCAGATCCAGATGAAGGGCTGACAGCCTCCAATCAGAGTTCTGATTCTGGATCTGAAGCAGAGGAGAGGAGACCAGGCACTTTCGAAATGCCTCCACCCGAGTTTGATCCAGGACAGGACGAGGAGGATCAGAATGAGGGGAATGAGAAAAAGATGGCGGGAGCAAAAAAGCTGAGGTAACAAAAAACTCATCTTCTTTATCTTCTCATCTCCTCTTTTTCCTTTCCTAACCTCCTTGTTTCCACTCCTCTGTCCTGGGTCACAAAAATAAAATCCCTCCTGAGTCTTTTCTGGTCCACTCTTCTCGACCTTGATGGGAAACTTTAACTCTGTAACTCTCTTTATTTAAGCTCAGAGCGTGTTTAAGGTGGGGGGACAGTCTAATCCCCTCTCCTTTCACAAAGGATCCTCCAGTGTCTCCTTTGCTAAAGGAGATGATGAAGGATGCACTGAGGCACCTTTCCTTAGTATCTGGAGAGTTTAACCAGCTGTTTTGTAGCTCCTCTTTGTCCTTCTCTCTCCTGCTTTTTCTTCTTCCTCATCATCACTGCACAGTCAGTGCCGTTCTCTGTTCAGACACCAGGTGGAGTTCTTTATTTGATTATATACGCTGTACTGTGCACTGTATGTTGTACAAAGATCAGGCACTACTTCCTGAAGCTGCTGGAGGCTCTAAAATTTGTTAAATGTTCCAGAATCAGCTGGGAAAACTTCTCCATCCATCCTGATCTTTGTTCCACAAATCCGTCACCTCAGATCCAGATGAGGAGATGGGAAGAAAGACCTAAGCTTTCACTTCTCTGGAGAGTCTGACCTCTGCTGAAATCCAGATTCACAAACTGAAAGTCAGCACAACCCTTGAGTCATAGGTCAGGTGGTGGAGGTCAAAGGTTAGAGCCATGGTCCCTACAGGCTGTGGGAGAATGTTTTATGTTCTGTCTGCTGCAGATTAAACAGAAGTTTTTCACAGTAAAGACTTTTTTCATCACAACAACAAGAGGGTTACTAAGGATGCCTCTGAGTTTGTGTAGATTTTGGATAAACACCGAACCCCTCTGATCTGGGACAGAGTGTCAGCAATTCATCTCTTTCCTTCTCTGGTTTGAAATCATGGCTTTGGGTATCTGCTGATAATTTCGGTATGACTAAACAAGGATTTAATAATTCATCAACACTTATTTTTCAACAAAAACCTAAAGTTCTTTTTTCTATCTGCACATCAAACCTGCATTAAGATCAGGTCGGTGTTCGGTGTGGTTTCAGTGTCTTAAGCTGACATCATCCTGAGGACGGCTTGAGAAACTTCCTCTTGATGAGGAAGGTTTTTACCAACACCTTACCGTCAGGTGTCTGTTGGTACCTTTGTACTGATGCAGTGTGAAATGAATGAGTTGTTAAAAAAAACATTCAGCATTTCTGATGAAGTAAACTTAGAACAACACGGACTCAGATGTGATAGATCTGGTTGCTGATATCTGATCCAGCATTTTGAGTAAGGATCGGATCAATATTGTCAACATCGTGTCACTTACCAAACGATGTTAACTCATCATTTTGAGCACGCACTCACCTTTACAGGCTACGCTTCAAAAACCCGTTGGTCTAACTAACAATCTTGAAAGTACAGCTTTTTGAATTTACAGCAATTCATTTTACTTTTAATAAATCCAGCACTGATTTACGTGTCTAAACTAAAAGCACGATGAAGTAAAAGGTTAACCCCACAAAATTTAAATTATCAGTCCATACAAGTTTGAAAGAACATCCTATGGACAGGAACTCCAGAAAGTGGGAGTTCTCGAGTATTTAGAGAGTCTTTGGTTGGAAGAAGTTTGACCCCCCCCCCCCAGAGGGTTAAACTGGTTGAAGTTATATTTTTCCTTCTAGTTAAAATAATGTTCAGAAGCTGCATGTTTGGAACAGGCTTTTCAGATCTCTCCAGAGCTCTAAATCTAGAGCCGGTTTTGTCTGTAATGTGCTTTTTGTGGCTCATAAAAAGCGACAAAGTGGCAGCTGTAACATTTAAGTTCAGGAATGAAAAATAAACTTTGCATCAGACTGTAGGGCGTCTCTGTGGTTATCAGCTCCAGCAGATTAATCTGTGCTGTTTGTTCACTCTGCTGCTGCTGCACCACTGTTTTCTATCACTCTATTTATGGCCACTTGAAATCATTCTCTCAGTTTACTGCCCTAGGAAAGCATAACACTGGAGCTACACTGGGTCAGATGTATAATCTGTAACTGACATTCTGTTTGATTTCCTGTGAAAACAGCTTCTTTTTTTTTTCTTCTTTTTTTTAAAAGAAGACTAAAAATATATCAGACACGCTGCCCTCAGTACCTGGCCAGCTGAACAACAACATAATTTTACAAGCTAACATCATGCCAGCTGAAATTAGGCTCCAGCATCCTAAAAGTACTTTTAGTTTGAAAAACAGCTTAATTATATTCTCACATCAAATGAGAGTTTTTAGCTAAGTGGGAATGTGCCCAAGTTAGAGCCACTTCACAAAGGTTTTCAGTAACAACGGCAAACAGGTGCTAACAGCAGCTAACAGGCAAAAACAGCAGTGCTTACTGACAGAAAATTACAACAGTTCTCATCAACAATTTACCTCAGTGTCACTGTCATCAATCAGCGAGGCTGACTCGTCGACAGTGTAAGGAATAATACGCAGAGACATGTCAAAATGTCATAAAAAATCAAGCAAATGTCTAAGCAGTGATCAGTGACCGTGGTCCACTCATTCAAGTGCCTGCAATTCCAGGCAGAGTTCAGTGACTGATGTTTGTTACCTATCTTGACACAAAATACTAGTAAGCGTGCAAAATTTTGTTGGGCTTCAGATCTTCTCCAGTATAATTTGAGGGATCGTTGATAACATAATGATATAAATCATGTGGCATGAAGTCCGGGAAAGTGCCAGGGACTTCACACCAACACTTGTTTACTCATAGTTGCCATAGTTTATCTTATCTGCATAATATTTGGTATGTGTTTCACTAACTTGAGGTGTCAAGATTGTTACACACGCAAAATGGCTGACAAGCACTAAGTGGTCACGTGTCTGCAAAACCTCTCTAAAAACATGCTAACAGTGGCTGAAGTTTTAGAAAGATAGTAAATATGAATAAAATTATTTTAAAAGATGCTAACTACAATTAAAGTTATAAAAGATTAACTTAATAACTTACTATTAACTTACTATTAAATGAACTTATCTAATTAGCTATCTGCTAGCTATCAGTTATTACTGTTCAGCTTGTAGTGCCATTACTGTTCAGCTGTTAGTGTTATTGCTGTTCAGCTGTCAGTGTTATTACTGTTCAGCTGTTAGTGTTATTACTGTTCAGCTGTTAGTGTTATTACTGTTCAGAGTGTTCAGCTGTTAGTGTTATTGCTGTTCAGCTGTTAGTGTTATTGCTGTTCAGCTGTTAGTGTTATTGCTGTTCAGCTGTTAGTGTTATTGCTGTTCAGCTGTTAGTGTTATTGCTGTTCAGCTGTTAGTGTTATTGCTGTTCAGCTGTTAGTGTTCAGCTGTCAGTGTTATTACTGTTCAGCTGTTAGTGTTATTGCTGTTCAGCTGTTAGTGTTATTGCTGTTCAGCTGTTAGTGTTAAGCTGTTAGTGTTATTGCTGTTCAGCTGTTAGTGTTCAGCTGTTAGTGTTATTGCTGTTCAGCTGTTAGTGTTATTGCTGTTCAGCTGTTAGTGTTATTGCTGTTCAGCTGTTAGTGTTATTACTGTTCAGCTGTTAGTGTTATTGCTGTTCAGCTGTTAGTGTTATTACTGTTCAGCTGTTAGTGTTATTGCTGTTCAGCTGTTAGTGTTATTGCTGTTCAGCTGTTAGTGTTATTGCTGTTCAGCTGTTAGTGTTATTGCTGTTCAGCTGTTAGTGTTATTCCTGTTCAGCTGTTAGTGTTATTGCTGTTCAGCTGTTAGTGTTCAGCTGTCAGTGTTATTACTGTTCAGCTGTAGTGTTATTGCTGTTCAGCTGTTAGTGTTATTGCTGTTCAGCTGTTAGTGTTATTGGTGTTCTGTTCAGCTGTTAGTGTTATTGCTGTTCAGCTGTTAGTGTTATTGCTGTTCAGCTGTTAGTGTTATTGCTGTTCAGCTGTTAGTGTTATTGCTGTTCAGCTGTTAGTGTTATTGCTGTTCAGCTGTTAGTGTTATTGCTGTTCAGCTGTTAGTGTTATTGCTGTTCAGCTGTTAGTGTTATTGCTGTTCAGCTGTTAGTGTTATTGACTGTTCAGCTGTTAGTGTTATTACTGTTCAGCTGTTAGTGTTATTGCTGTTCAGCTGTTAGTGTTATTACTGTTCAGCTGTTAGTGTTCAGCTGTCAGTGTATTATGTTAGCTTTGCTTCAGTGTTATTGCTTGTGTCATAGTGATTATCTATCTATATATCAGCTGTTAGTGTTATTTGTTCAGCTGTTAGTGTTATTGCTGTTCAGCTGTTAGTGTTATTGCTGTTCAGCTGTTAGTGTTATTGCTGTTCAGCTGTTAGTGTTATTGCTGTTCAGCTGTTAGTGTTATTGCTGTTCAGCTGTTAGTGTTATTGCTGTTCAGCTGTTAGTGTTATTACCTGTTCAGCTGTTAGTGTTATTGCTGTTCAGCTGTTAGTGTTATTCTGTTCAGCTGTTAGTGTTATTGCTGTTCAGCTGTTAGTGTTATTGCTGTTCAGCTGTTAGTGTTATTGCTGTTCAGCTGTTAGTGTCATTGACTGTTCAGCTGTTAGTGTTATTGCTGTTCAGCTGTTAGTGTTATCGTCAGTGTATTCTGTTCAGCTGTTAGTGTTCAGCTGTTAGTGTTATTGCTGTTCAGCTGTTAGTGTTATTGCTGTTCAGCTGTTAGTGTTATTGCTGTTCAGCTGTTAGTGTTATTGCTGTTCAGCTGTTAGTGTTATTGCTGTTCAGCTGTTAGTGTTATTGCTGTTCAGCTGTTAGTGTTATTGCTGTTCAGCTGTTAGTGTTATTGCTGTTCAGCTGTTAGTGTTATTGCTGTTCAGCTGTTAGTGTTATTGACTGTTCAGCTGTTAGTGTTATTACTGTTCAGCTGTTAGTGTTATTGCTGTTCAGCTGTTAGTGCCATTATTGCTGTTCAGCTGTTAGTGCCTTATTGCTGTTCAGCTGTTAGTGTTATTGCTGTTCAGCTGTTAGTGTTATTGCTGTTCAGCTGTTAGTGTATTACTGTTCAGCTGTTAGTGTTTACTGTTCAGCTGTTAGTGTCTTACTTTAGCTTAGCTGTTCAGCTGTTAGTGTTATTGCTGTTCAGCTGTTAGTGTTATTCTGTTCAGCTGTTAGTGTTATTACTGTTCAGCTGTTAGTGTTATTGCTGTTCAGCTGTTAGTGTTATTGCTGTTCAGCTGTTAGTGTTATTGCTGTTCAGCTGTTAGTGTTATTGCTGTTCAGCTGTTAGTGTTATTGCTGTTCAGCTGTGTTATGTGTTCAGCTATGTTATGTGTTCAGCTATGTTAGCTGTTCAGCTGTGTTACTGTTCAGCTGTTAGTGTTATTGCTGTTCAGCTGTTAGTGTTAATTCAGCTGTTAAGTGTTATTCTGTTCAGCTGTTATATGTTCAGCTGTTAGTGTTATTACTGTTCAGCTGTTAGTGTCTGTTCAGCAGTGTTATGTGTTCAGCGTATGTTATGTGTTCAGCGTTTGTTAGTGTTCAGCTGTTAGTGTTATTCGCTGTTCAGCTGTTAGTGTTATTGCTGTTCAGTGTTAGTTATCTGTTCAGCTTTTAGTGTTATTGCTGTTCAGCTGTTAGTGTTATGCTGTTCAGCTGTTATTTATTGCTGTTCAGCTGTTAGTGTTATTACTGTTCAGCTGTTAGTGTTATTACTGTTCAGCTGTTAGTGTTATTCTGTTCAGCTGTTAGTTGTTCATGTCAGTGTTATTACTGTTCAGCTGTTAGTGTTATTACTGTTCAGCTGTTAGTGTTATTACTGTTCAGCTGTTAGTGTTATTACTGTTCAGCTGTTAGTGTTAGCCTGTTCAGTGTTAGTTATGCTGTTCAGCTGTTAGTGTTATTGCTGTTCAGCTGTTAGTGTTATTGCTGTTCAGCTGTTAGTGTTATTGCTGTTCAGCTGTTAGTGTGATTGCTGTTCAGCTGTTAGTGTTATTGCTGTTCAGCTGTTAGTGTTATTGCTGTTCAGCTGTTAGTGTTATTGCTGTTCAGCTGTTAGTGTTCAGCTGTTAGTGTTAAGCTGTTAGTGTTCAGCTGTTAGTGTTATTGCTGTTCAGCTGTTAGTGTTCAGTCTGTTTGTTCAGCTGTAGTGTTATTCCTGTTCAGCTGTTAGTGTTAGCTGTTCAGTGTTATTCTGTTCAGCTGTTAGTGTTCAGTGTTAGTGTTCAGCTGTCAGTGTTATTACTGTTCAGCTGTTAGTGTTATTGCTGTTCAGCTGTTAGTGTTAGCTGTTAGTGTTATTGCTGTTACAGCTGTTAGTGTTATTCCTGTTCAGCTGTTAGTGTTCAGCTGTTAGTGTTCAGCTGTCAGTGTTATTACTGTTCAGCTGTTAGTGTTATTACTGTTCAGCTGTTAGTGTTATTACTGTTCAGCTGTTAGTGTTATTGCTGTTCAGCTGTTAGTGTTCAGCTGTCAGTGTTATTACTGTTCAGCTTGTAGTGCCATTACTGTTCAGCTTGTAGTGCCATTATTGTTCAGCTGTTAGTGTTATTGCTGTTCAGCTGTTAGTGTTATTGCTGTTCAGCTGTTAGTGTGATTGCTGTTCAGCTGTTAGTGTTATTTAGTCTGATGGTAAAATTGTAATCATATATTCTTACATTGTAAATGATAGTTTTTGTGTATATTTAAAGTAAATTTTTTGTTTATGTATTTTTTGTGTTTATTGACTACATATTATGTGTTCACTGTTATATAATGTATGTAACAGCCTGAGAGAGGTCCAGGCAGTGCTGCTGAGAAAGACTCTGTCACAGGGAGGAAGAGGTGACAAGATGGCCGCCCTGCTGATGAAGCACATTGAGAGGGAGACGAATAAAGTTCACAGTGCAACCTCCCCTTTTAATGCTTCCTCATCCTCCTCGCTGAAAACAAGTGTGAAGACATTCCACACCCAGAAGGGGCAGTACAGCGTCCATTTCAACACCCTGACAGGTCAGTGATGTCAGTTATTTGAATGTTTTTTTTACACTTACATGTCAGACAGTTTTAATATTAGATAAAGCTAACCCAGGTAAATACAAAATGCAGTTTTTTAATGATGATTTTGTTTATGAAGGGAAAAAATCTCCTTAAAGCCCTGTGTGAAAAAGTAACTGCAGCCGCTGTTAAGTTGGAAATTTATTAACTTTACTCTTTGGAAAGGATAGTTTTTCCCCCCTTTAATACATGAAGTTATTGTTAGAAAACTGTGGAAGCAAACCAATATTTCCATCTTGACCAAAATCCGCCTTTTCCGGACGCTGATCCTGCTGATTTTACTCTATGGATCTGAAACATGGACGGTGCTCAAAGAAGACCTCAACAAACTTGAAGTTTTCCAGATACGCTGCCTTCGACAGATATTACGAGTATCACTTCGAGGCCGCCTTCGAAACAAGGACATCCGACGGAGATGCGACAACCAACCGCCAATTGAGGGGCAAATTCAAAAACGCTGATTGCGATGGTTTGGCCATGTGTGTTGAATGGATGGGAGGAAACTACCACATCAACTCCTCTGGCGTAAACGACCCACCCAGTAGAGAATCCATCGAACGGCACCGAAGAAAACATGGCTAAAACAGGTCAAAGATGACATCAGGGGCAGAATAAATCTTGATGAGGCCAGGACAATCGCCAACGATCGCCATGCATGGCAACGAGTTGTGAAGGAAATTCTACAACCATTGGCACCCGCAGCAGTGTATGGGCTTAGGAGTCGATCCAGACCCAACGCCAGCTAGGGATCAAAGAGAAAGAGAACAGAGGCAAACAGGAGTTTACTGCAGCTAATGGCAGCTAACAGCAGCAAAAATAAACACTGAGGGCCATGAGTGCAAAAATAAATTGATTGAATTATTTATTAATGTATTTAATGTTTCAACAATTAATGGAACCAACTTGATAAAAAAAATTAAATAGTTTGTTAATCACATGTATAATTAATACAGAAAAGACAGAAAAGTTCAGGGTATACTCAACAACTAGCTTTAGTGACACTGTCATCAGACAGACGTGAGCGTCACCCGCTCAAATCGACTCATATCCAGAGTACGTAGACGTGGACACATACTAACAGCTGAGGTAAGCAGCGGACTGACAGCCTACACTCAGCACAGATGAATGAGAGCTTTTTGTCCTACAGCAGCCATTGTAGCTAGGATTATGCTACAGTGGGAGTGCAAGAAAACATAACTGCAATCTGCTGACATCTAGTGGTGAGATTTTACACACTGTAACTTTAAGTGTGAGAAACAAGCAAAAACACGAAGAAATCAAGAACGGGCCAAAGTTTGATAAAATAGCACAAAAGACAAAATTGTGTCCAATACTGGACCTGATGCTGATGAGACAATAACCAAAGGTGGAGGTTGACTCTGAAATAAATTTAAGTAAAATACAAACAATCTTTATGATGCACCCTTTGCACTCTAAGGTTGCCGTATTGGCTTTTTCATATAATTTCATATAAAAAGGGTGCCAGATTAGCTCAGTGGGTGCTCAGCAACTATGTGCTGCATGTAGTGGCCTGGGTTTCAGTCCGACCCTTTGCTGCATGTCTTCCTCTCTCTCTTTCCCTGTTTTCCTGCCTCTCTCTATCCAATAAAGGCTAAAATGCCAAAAAAATAAAAAAAAAAGGTGAAAATTCTGGTGTGGTGTTACAGATTTCACAGCGCTCTTAATGTGCCCGATCATGTTTGGGCACAGTAAGAGTAACCGTGTATTCGCCTCACATACCACTATGTGTGGATCATTATTTTCTCTAATAACCTGAGCGGAGTCGATATGTTGGTGCTGATGGATAAAAGGCGCACGTCTATCAGCCATGCGCTGCAGGAATGCGCTGTTTGTTTCCACCCACCATGTGTTAATGGAGCTGGAAGCCATGTTTTCATTGTGCGCTTCAGATAAGGACAGCGTTAATGCGGTGTCAGAGTCCGGGCCTGATCGCCGTGATTAGACCTGTAAACAGTTCCTGTCTTTGTTCTGCTTTGGGGAGAACCCGGTTCATGCAGGAACGGCTGAAAGCTGCAGATGGAGGCTTTCTCATAGCTCTGGTGGAAGCTGGTTCTGAGATGTTTCCAGTTTGGCTTGACCTGAGTCCTTTTATTAAGGATGACTGGAACACATGCATCCATAATTTTTGTGTGTTTGTCCATCGTTGTCAGATTATCAGTTAAAAAAACAGTTGACAACATAAAAACAAACCCAGGTCCAAACAAACTGAGTTTATGAGTTTTGTTATGTACCATTAACAAAAATATTAGCTGGCACCTGTTGGTGAGCTGCAAAATCCTCCTTTGCACACCTTTGTTGTTCACTTTTTAAAAGGAATAAAACCTACAGCTCCCGCTGGCATCAAACGCCGGCCGTCAGCTCCCGTTTCCTTAAACTGTGACAGAGCAGATCATTATGAGCATTTGTGAAAGCTGACTCCTGCGGTGAGAGGAACTTAAGAAACTGGTGGTGCTGTAATAACAATAATAATATTGCTTGTTTTGTTTCTGCCTTACAGCAGCTCTCCGTCTGTCAGTCAGGACATGAGCTCATAGGAAAACACCCACAGGAACAACCAGCCTCTATTCCAGCCAGAGCCACAGCCTCACCTCTGCTGGGGCCCCCGTTACTGGTTCAGTGACACGGGGCCGGTTTGGAGTGCGCAGTGTCACCCTGTGAAGTCCAACAGTGGTTCAGTTTTATTTATACAGCACAGAACCTCAATAATATTCACCTCAAAGTGCTTTATACTGTGAGGCAAAGACCCAACAATCAGACGGCCCCCTATGAGCAGCCGTGTATCGCTGATCTGACGAAAAGGCTCTGCCTCCCATTGTACAGGGTGCGCCATTTATATGGATACACCGTCATAACATGGGAATGGTTGGTGATATTAAAGTCCTGTTTGTGGCACATTAGTATATGTGA